>NW_024352787.1:16614476-16878850 GCF_902729225.1 Pteropus medius | reverse complement strand
AAAGGGAGAGAGGGAGAGAGAGAGAGAGAGAGGGAGAGAGAGAACGATTGGCCCTAAGTGAGTGAGTAAATGGGAGAGGGAGGGAGTTTGTCTTGTGAGTAAAAGCTGTGATTAGGAAGGGGAGGGACAGCCCGTTTTCTGACAGGCTGCTTTCCTTCTGCTCACTGCTCCCTCACACACACCTCTCTTCAAATATCACCCACCGTTCTCTGGAGTTCTACTTTCCTTTCTAAAAGAAATCATTCTAATTTTGTTCTACTGGTTTTTATTG
Source organism: Pteropus medius (assembly GCF_902729225.1). Taxonomy (NCBI): domain Eukaryota; kingdom Metazoa; phylum Chordata; class Mammalia; order Chiroptera; family Pteropodidae; genus Pteropus; species Pteropus medius. Next base: position 16,878,579 of record NW_024352787.1, on the reverse strand, counting down.
TTGTTGTCGTTGTTGTTGTTTGCTTTTGCCCAGTCCCCTTGCTTCACCTTCTTCCTCTTTTGGAGGGGAAAGAAAACCCCAAGTAAATGCACTGTCTAAATCAGCAGGGATGACTTGATTGAAATGGTCTGCCCCTCTACCCGCTCCCCCAGCCACAGTCCTAGTTGTCTCAAAGCCCACCTGCCTGTAAGGTGGGGCTTGGGGTCCTGGAGGACTGGAAACTAGTTTGGAAGGATGGGTAGAGAGGCCAGAGGCCCACTGTGCTGCTAGGGCCAGTCAATTTTTCTGGTCTGAGGAAATCCTGGATATCTTTGTTTCCCCATTCATTCATATTTAAATGTTTAGAGTAGTAATCACCGTCTGGCAATCTTAGGGGAGGGCAACAGAACTTTTGTCTGGGGTCATATGGCATACTCTACTTTTCCCAGCTATAAAATGCCGGTGGGCACTGAAAGATCCGCAGGCAGGCGGGCGAGGCGGGCGGGCAAGGCAGGCAGGCAGGCAGGCAAGGCAGGCAGGCAGGCAGGCAGGCAGGCAGGCAGCATTTTACATGCTCTTGTCATATGCAGTGCTTTCCCCTCTCCTTAGCCACCAGCCCCTCCTGCCCTGCACACACTCACACTGACAAATTATAGCCTACCACCACTTGCCCTGACTTTATAGATAAAATGCAAAATTTAATTGCCCTTTCCCACATCATTTTACATAAATAGTGAGCTCTTATGACTTGAATAACTGGCCCTATGGGAAAAAGAATCTCTAAAATATATTGGCAAATTATTTTCTCTGTCATGTGGTAGTTTTTCAGACCATCCCCACCCCATCCTGGACCAGTGTGTTCATGGACTGGCCCCTTGACGGCTTCTTTTTCTCTCAAAGAAACAGCACAGAAGAAATCATCATGGATTTCAGTGTTCACAGAAAAAGAAAAATGTGAATTTCTAAACAATGCCACTGAGTTGTTTTATTCTCCTCCCTACCCCCCACCCAACCCCTTTTTTTCATTTTCTGTCTTATTGCTTTTATCTTGCAGAAGTATCTTTAAGAGGTCCATCTGTTAAAGCTTTCCTTCCCTCTGGGTTTCTTTCCCACACATAAGCCCTCTCAGTTTCTGTAGATACAGTCAGCTTATATCTGACACCTAGTGTGTTCAGAACATTATAGTCAAGCAATACAGTTTGGGGGGGAAAGTCAATAAATGTCATTAGTATAAGCATAAGACCTGAGGGCAGGGGAGGAAAGTGAGAAACTTATGACCCTAAGTTAAAATTACAGTTTGCACAGGTAACAATGCTTTTCTAAATTGGATATACTGTCCCCCTTTCCCAAAACAACTTCTTGCAAGACTTTCTGTGTTATAAGCTATCTATCAGCTTTGGGGTTTCACCTCCAGGAACACCAATTACTCTGCTATTATTGTTAAGACTTTGTCAGCATTCACTAAAAAGTCTCATTTTTTTAATGGGGGGTGGTGAAGGGGGACATGTGCATTATAAATGTATAATATAATATCTTTGAAATATAATACTTAACATAATCTAGCTATTTGGCGTCACATATACAGTACCCAAAGCATTTTGTAATCCAATTAAGTTTTACAAGAGAGTCTGAAATAGAACTAAAAGTTTAATGACTCTGAACAACTCAAGAGTCCTAATAGTAGTACTTAGATAAGTGCAACTTATCAGTATGTGGATTCTCTCTGTGTCCCCTAAATTTATGTGTGAGTTCCCTAAATGTACTATTGTAAATGCAACTCAAAAAATAGCTTTCTTTTGGCATATGTACTTTATATATGTGCTGAACTGGTTGTATAAACACAATCTATTTTTACATGCTCTACTATTAAAAGCTCTATTTACCTGCCTGAATAATATGAAAAGGTACAAATCACAATGTGCATGAAAATACCAATAAGTTGTAAAATTCCTTCTAACCATTCTGACTATAGCTCACAAGTAAGAGTTAAAAAAGCATTACCTTTCCGGTGCTCTCTCTTTCACCAGCAGCCTCTTGTGTCGTGTGGTAAGAGCTGTACAAGTTCCTCTTCATGGAATTGGCACTGTGAAGTTTTATACTGTACTACTTACTTGTACACTCACGCTTTGGTACCACTCAAACAGAGGAGGGCTGGGGCTTTGTTTAGGATTGGTTAGAATCAGCATGACATCAGCAGATGACTGGTTTTTCCAGTGTGAGACATATTTCATAATCATTATCTAATGGAAAGCCTTTCCTAGCTGCTGTGACACTACTGGGTGATCACTGAGCCAGTTAAACCTCTGACTAACTAGACTACTTTTTAGAAAAATACTAGAATCGAGCAGCTATATCTCATCGAGTGTCCAACTTCCAACTTTTCTTTTACTATTTGCACACACACTTCTCATTATATTCAGGTTCAGTTTTATGTCTTCACATAAAACATCTGTTACTTCATGAAGTTGCTTCTATTTGCAAAGTATTTTATTGTTTCTTACAGGCATGAAATTCACAGTGCTCTTTATAGGTATTCTAATTTTACTTAAAATAAGATATTTCAGTGAGAAAAAATAGGAAAATATGTATACCTATATGATGATGGTCTCCCCTCGCCAGACTTCCTCTATTATTTTACATCTTGAAATTGAATGCCTGCTTCATAAATCATTTATCACCAACAACTTTGAAAATAGTCATTCTCTGCAAGTGAACATTGTAAGTATCTTTCCCAGGTCTTCAGAATCCTAATCTAATAGGAAAAAAGATTCTCATCCATCATTCTTCTTTATCAGAACTTCGAGTCCTATGATTTCTAAATTCTTACAAACATGACATGAAATTAATGAACAGACGTGAACATTCCTTCAAATAGGGGTTAAGTTCGTCAGGGTTTTCTTTGTGCGTGGGGAGGGGAGTGTTAGTAGGTCTGGGAAATAACACAGGAGGAAGGACTCTTCAGACAAGAATAGAGGAGAAGGGTAGTTTGGAGGAGTACAACTGAAGCATAAGCTGGGTCCTCATGACAAGTTGAATAAAATGTGCAAAACTGGGAGCTAATGAAAGCCATATGACCAGATATGTTGTTTTGTGTCCAGGATTTAACATGCATAAAATAAACTTTTCACTGTGCCCACATGCAAAATATAGAGGCTCTGGCCTCCTGATCTATATTTTAAGCAGGTTCCTTTAGGACACCAGAAATTTTTCTGTATAAGGGGATCTGCCGTGGCTGAACACAGAAAATGTGTGGATACCAAACTGTATATGGGGGTAGAGAGTATTCTAAGAACTGTATATGCAGAAACGAAGTAGAAAATTAAAGCATTAAATTGTAAAGGAACAGAAGGAATCTGAGAAGGAAAGATGGAAACAGGATCAGTGTTGGCTAACACCACACCTGATCATCAGTTTAGACTTGGATAGACTCAATCTCTTTATAAGAAAGGAACCTCCCCACCCAATTTGATGAGCCCCTTGAGGACAAAAGCAATGGCTCTCAGGGCATCTAAACTCACCTCTTCCCACATGCATGAATCCTGGTGTTCTGGAAATACCACCATGTTCACGAGTTTGAGGGCACACAATGAACCCGAATGAGACCCAAGCCCCACTGTTTACTAACCATGTACCCTCAGGCCTCAGTGTTCTCATCTATAAAGTGGGATCCATTTCTGAGTTGCCTTTCTAAACATGTGTCACAGTTATCTACAGATACCTGACTAGAGGAGCCACCCTGCTTGTGTGACTCAGACCGGGTGTGCCATCAGATGCCCACCTGCCAGGTCAGCCCACCAGCTGTGATGTAATTCACCACCTGAATCCCCAGCCTCTCAACTCTTTGGAAATTAAGGTAGGGGTGGTAGAGGAAGCTGACTTCTGTCGAATATTCTGGACTGGGAGTGATCTTTCCCCTTCCAAACTCCAGGGTCCAGGGAAAGCTGGTTAGCCCAGCTCCCGACAAGCATCTCCTCTCCCTTCCTCCGTTTGGTTTCTCTTTCACTTCCTGCCCCCTCCCCCAGCAGCTCCTCACCCCCGGCCCTGCGGCCGGCTGCTAGACTGCTACCGTACCTTGAGCAACACCTGCTGGCAGCTCCCGGAGATCACGCCAGAACGCGGCCGCCAAGCCGTGCGGAGCGGCCGCCTCTATTTTTACCCAGAGCACCAACAGGGCAACTTCTTTCCAGAGCTGCTTTTGATCTCTCCCCCCGACACACACACACGCACACACCCCACCCCCCGCCTTTTGGCAGCTAAAGAATTTAGAGGGGGTGGGAGGGGGGGGGAATCCATGTTCAGTGAGTGCATCTGGGAATCTCTGAACCGGCCCTTAGTGCCAGGGCTGAAAGCACAGCCAATGTCAGGCACCAGGATGGGAACCTGCGGGCCGGCTGCAGAGCGGACAGAGGTGCGACAGAGGTATTGACGCCCCTATCCCATGGTGGAGTTGGGTCCTACCAGCTACTGCGCTAGCACAGTGGCCCGGTGCCACCGCATTTTCCACCTAGTGCAGGCGGCCTGATTGGCCACTTCACAAAGCGCCCGACTCCTAGCTGGAGCATTTACAGGGCTCTGTTCTTGCCTAGAGGAGCTGCCCCAGGAGAACCCAGCGAAGCAGCTTGCTGCGACAAGGCTCAGGAAAGGAAGCTGTGGTACCTTATTTTACTGTAATTGCAAAATGCACGACGTGCCAGAGATTTATATTTAGAAGTTGTATGTTTCTACTTTTATGTAAATGGAGCAATTAGGGCCTGTCTTGCTGCTGCTAACTCCAGGGCTTGTGCCTTGCTGGGGAGCTGGTGTTTTCAATCACAATTAGTGAGCCGATCAAAAACAAAGTTCCTTTAAGGATAAGAGCTCAGTGATGCAACCAGGGGAGAGACCAGCATCTCTGTGCCTCCCTGTGGCCCGTGGTGACATACACCTTAGGGTGTGGCTAACCTAAAGTGGTGTTTACCCATGGCAACAGCTGGCCCCATACGAAGTTGGCATAGAGCAAGAAGCAAGAATGTTCATTTTTCTTCTCAAGCAAACCGTATGTCCTTCGGCTTCCATCCATGCTATTAATTGGTCTCTTTGCTCACTAGTCCTGGAATAAGGAGACAGCCCTAGAAAAAGGAACTGTTTTTCATGGCTCTGTTATTTTAGCTGTAGCTCATGCATTGCTGTTATTCAGTGAAAAATACATGCCAGGGGACGTGAACACCCCTAGCAGGTGACTGGGAAGTTGTCATCTGATTCAGCTGAAATGGCATGAAGCTGGGAGTTCAGAGTATGGACTAAGCTGCTGACAACTCAGGGTGTTTTAATTCCTTCCTTTGAAAAATCTGTTTCCAAAAAAGCATGATTTCTGGTTCATCCTGTCTGGAAACTGAACATAAAACGTGACTATGGAGAGAAATCAAAAGGACTCGAGGTGTTCACAACAGCTGATGTGTTATTCTGGGCTCAAGGCAGGAAAGCCTTGCCTAGTTGGGGAGCAGTGACTTCCTTGAGATACAGCTCAGAATCCAGAAAACGTGGGCAGGATCAGAGTGATATTTACTGCAGCAAGATTTCCGGAGTCAACTCAAACAGTTTAGGTTGAATATGGGCTGGCAAATTCTGCCTGTTTCCTGGACAGCCAGAGCCTGCCTATCACTTGGGCTGTACATTAGGTAGACATAGTTGGGACAAAGAACCGTCAGCATTTCATATTCAAAATTGAACTGGGAAGCTGTTTGCTTTTAAGTTAAATCAATGAATGGAGCTAAACACACACACACGCACACACACGCACACAAAGATGCATTAAAATTCCTCCAGAATTCATATGAAAACAAAAGTCAGAAATAGTTAATCCAAAATTGTCTTCCTAAATTTCACATTTCTCTGAAAATTACCAGAATATCCCACAAGACCTTGTACTATGTATAAGTGCAGTGTGTTCAAAGAATTTGGAAATGCCTTATCTGAACAGGGGGAATCCAGGTGCTAGGAAAAAAATGACTAGGGAAATTTAAAGGGGGAAAAAAAAAACGGTAAATAAACTATTATCCTTCAGTCTAGAGCGGTGGTTCTCAACAGGGGTGACTTTGCTTCCCAGGAGACATTTGGCAATGTCTGAAGACATTTTTGCTTGGCATAACAAAATGGGGAGGTGCTACTGGTAGCTAGTGGGTAGAGGCCAGGGATGCTGCTAAACATCCTACAATGCACAGGACAGCCAGCATAACAGAAAAATTATCAGGCCAAATGTTGTTTGTTTCACAGTTGAGAAACCCTGCTTTAGAGTTATAATTTTAAAGTTTCATCTAATTCTCTTCCCATCCATGCTCCAAGGGGCCTTGGCAACTATGTAAAGTATTAATAATTCTAATGATTCTGCCTCCTCCTGTGTCTTGTGCTTCCTGATTAGTGGAGGCCCACACCACACAGCAGACACTGACACAGTAAGAATACCTCTTCAACAATGTTACTGTTGTCCCAACCAGCTTTCCAGTGTAGCCTCAGTACATTTCCTGTTGGCTTTGTGTTCTAACCAAAAGCAGAATCTTGGTGACCAGCAAAAAAATGAGATGAGCTAGCCCATACCCAAGTTGTTAGGAGGCAACAAACTCATGGAAAAGAGTAAGTGGATGAGGAATAAGTTATTCATTTTAGCAATTCAGTATAAGGTAAATCCATGCGATAGAGAATTCTCTAAAGTAAAATTCACAAAAGAGAGATTACCATGTCTTTCTCTCAGAGCAAGCCAATATAATGTAGCTTGATTTTATTTGTTTAATACAATAGGTGAAATGACACACTATCGATATCCAGAGATAAAACAGAGTGCATTGCTAAATCCTAGTGCATCTTCCAAGCAAGATTTTATTCTCCAAACTTCCTCTTTCAAAGGAAGTGGTATGACTATTGAAAGAAGGCCATGCCCCTTTAGATGTTGCTTTCCTGTGAGTACTGGCTGACTATTATGAAGGGCCCACATCACGAAAAATAGTAATAATAACCAATGAATGTTGGTGAAACACACAAAAGGGGTTGCCTGGATCAAACTTGGTTATTACACGTGAAATGCCATCCTCTGCATGATGAGGTCAACTTCTTTGACTCATCACTTAGTTTCTGAGTGACCTGGATCATTCAGAAGGAGGAGGTCGGTCAGAAACTGTTATAAAATGAAGAGAGCCATGAGAGGAATGTCTTAGACTCTGACGCCATCTCATTGACTCCAACATGTGAATCAGTCTCCTCAGGTAAATGGTCATTTTGGAACCAAAGGCCTCAGTCAACTTCCAAATGATTCAGAAATGCCGGGATTTCTTCCCAAGAAGTAACTATTTAGTACTTGTGAAAATTTTAATATATAGAGAGAAATAATCATTTCTAACCTCCATAGGAAAACATATATTGCAGAAAAGACAGCACTAACTCAAATTAATAATTACACCCTCTAAGTCCTTCCTGATCAACATGTATTTTAAAATTGATTATCATAGCTAAGTTCTAATTCAATCAGGAAACATCTGCAATAGCAGTTGATTGTCCTATTGCTTTAGAAGATTAAGAGAAGTACTCACAAAAGAACATATAACAGCTGTTGTAATCATTTTTCTCACCTGGATTCCCTTGGGTAATAAGTGCCATGTTACTGACTTGAGGACATATAGGTTTAGCATCTAGATTCCACTGGACTTAGATACAGGGGCAGAAATCCAGATTCGCCTATCCACACAGTTGTCCCACAACCTGTTCCCAAATTATAGCTTCAGAAGGGAAAGCAGAATAAGCTGGGGGCAGTCGTGTGTGTGTGTGTGTGTGTGTGTGTGTGTGTGTGTGTGATTTATCAGTAAGTTGTTGTCTTCCTCATGAACTGATCGAAAGAGTCCAAAGATTCCGGCCTCTTGGAGCCCTCTGAGGTGCTTTCAGGCTACACCACGGTACACCATTGTTCCAGGACCTGTGTACTCTCACATACACTGAGAGCATGCTCTGGCAGTGGCTCATCTCGGTTAGTAAGTATTTCCCGGTGCTGCACTCTAATTTTAGGAAGGTCAAGCTTGCAAAGGTAAAATAGCAAGCAGGACTTCTCTTAGTTTTTATCAGCTTGGAAAAGCAAACTAATTAAACATAATATTCTGAGTGTTTAACTGGAGCTACTGTATTCTACAACTAGTCTTGAACTTGTAAAAAAATAACTTATGGCCACAGTCTCTATTCTTAATACTCACTGAGTTCCTCTTTAAAGATGAGATAGAATGATAAATGAAGAGCCATTCTATTAGAAGGAAAAAAGTTTCAGAAAACCTCCCTCCCAAAGGCCAGGGGTTAATTCGTGATGACTTAATGAACAGGGGCAGAAATCTAATCATGTAATTTTGGCCAATTCCAACATCATTTAACTATGAAATGAGAATAATTAAAATGGTTCTCCCTGTAGAAAAGAGTTCACCCATTAAGTTCTTCAAATTTCAGGGAGCTTTTGTTTTATTAGATGCTGTTAGCTTCATGTTAGTCACAGGGGGAAAAAAATGCCCACATACACACGCACGACTAAATGTAGTCAGTTTGCTCAGCTGCTGCTGACGTCACTGCTGCCCACTAGGAGTGAGTTACTGTAATAATCCTCCTTTTATTAATCATAGGCTGGAGGAAGCAGAAAGTGGGTGACATCATTAGGCAAAGGACTGGCTAACTCATACTACAATTTACTCAGTTTTATTATAACATTTCTCAAGTGTCATATGAAAGCGATTACCATTTCACACTTTCCCCCTCTGAGCAATCATCTCTAAACTTCAATCCAAATTCTCATAGAAAACCTTAGTTTTCAGATGGAGGCATATAAAGGCCAAATCTCACCAACAGTCCTTGTCCCAAGAGGCAAGTCTTCCTCAAAACAGCTTCTTCCTGGACTTGAGATGGAGGCAGTTTCTAGAACCACAGCATCCCAAATGACTCTTGGTTTACTCTGGCCCTGGTGGCATTTGACTGGAGAGGACAGCCCATCATGAAGAGAACCCAAATAATCTGGGTGGACACAGCTTCATGGTTACCAAGGGTACAGGCTCTGCACCCCAGGAATCTGAAATGTGAGAAAGTCTATTTAAAGATGTACTTAAAGGTGGTAGTTAAGTGTGTGGGTCCTGCAGCTGGACTGCCCAGGTTCAAATTCAGCATTCACCGCTTTTATATATCTGGTAAATAGCTGAAAAAATAGCATCTCCATAATGTATATATATCAGGAAAAAAAGTTTTACCACAGGCTGAGCTTATAGTTCATCCTCTTAAACCAGCATCTTGTAGCCCTTGCAGAAGCAATTTTATAGATGTCTTCACTCATCCCTTTATTTGCAGTCCCATCCTTAAGGTATGTTAAGGAGTCAAAATAAAGCTGCTTACTTAAGCATGTGTGAGAGACAGAATGTCAGACCAAAAGAGAAGTCTGGGGCTTTGTAATATTTAGATAGTGATGAAACTGGCTCAGCTAAGGCAGAGTGCAGTAATTACACAGGATAATTTATTACTTGGGTTCACGTTCGCTCAGTAGTGAATTATAAGCACTTTACTAGGTGAGTGGTTGGCTCTCAAAAATCATCAGCTGGTGCAAGAAGGAACTACCAGACCAGGTTATATGAAGTAATATTTAAATACAATACATAACAACTTTAAGATCTCCAAATTGAAAGCATCCTTTAGACAGCAAAGGAAGCCATGATTTCTGCTGCCCCCTAACTGATACCATGAAGAATAGCATGTAATTTTTAAGAAGCAAAGTAGGGGTTCAGGTAGAGTCTGGTTGCTAGGTTAGATTGTAGGTATGAATTTGTCTACTTCCATGAATCTGTCTCTGGACAGTAAGACACAGCCACTGAATGGAATCATATTTTGCCTCACTTTTCTTCAATGAAGAGGGAGGTATTCCCGATTTCTAGCAGCTGCCTGGGTGAAACCAGGGCAAAAGGATGACAGAGCACAAGTCATCGGGCAAAAGGATGACAGAGCACTGCCACACTTTAAGAGTGTGACCAGAGGAAATTCTTAAAGGGACATTTAAGACTGTATATCCAACTTCTATACAAATTTCTGGGAGACCTAGAAATGGAATGACCACCAGAGAAAGTGAGACATCATTATATGGTGAGTATTTTAAATGGCCCAATTAGTCCTTGAAAATATTAATGACTGGATATAATCTATCAAATAGATGTGCCTTGATTTTTAAACCAGTCTATTATTATTGTACATTGAAGTTGTTTAAAAAATTTTGCAATTATAAATAGTATTGCACACATATTTTTATATTTTTAGTGCATCTCCAATTATTTCCTTAAGATAAAGTCCTAAAAGTTGAATTATTGGATTTAAGAATTTGTACATATTTAAGGTCTTCATATATATTGCCAAATTGCCCTCTGGAAAGTTTTTGCCTATTTACATTATAACCAATAGTGATGGGGCTTGGCTCTTTCCCCATGTTCTGGCCTGAATGTTATCATAGATTTTCCCCAAGTAAAAATGTGGCATATGGTTTAACTAATATTTTTAAATTATTAGCTAAGATAAAACATTTTATTATCCATTTACACTTTATTTTGATTATCTGCTTATATTCTTTGCCCATTGTTTAAGTATTTTATTTATAAAATTATACTTATATAGTTTTATATTTTAAATAAAATTTCATTACATACAATTTACATTATATTTATATTGAAATATATTATTAATGAGAACTTCTTATATTAAAAAAGCCCTAACCTATTGTCTGCCAGATATTATTTTAAATTGTTCCCCATTTGTTCTTTTCCATTTAATTTTGTTTATAAGGTTTCTAAACAAAGAAAGTTTGCATTTTCATGTAGACTAAACTAGGAATATTTATTTATCTTTATGCTGAGGCTTCTTCTCCATCAAGAAATCAAAAAGATACTCACCAACTTTTTCCTCTAAATATTTTTTGTCATTTTATTCTTTATTCCAAAATGTCTGGAATATATTTTGACATACAGAACAAGAAAAAACTGTAACTTTTAAAAGTTGTTTCCAAAGATTTAATTAGCATTATTTATCAATTTCTCCTTTTGGAATGCCATTTTTATCACTGACTAATGTGTACAAATATAAGCATTATACTTCATTCCATTTATCTGTTATCTATTGCTGAGCTTTCTATTCTATTTCATTTATATTTTTTCTGTTTTTAATATTGATCTTTTAACATATATTTTTAATAAAAAATGTTTATGCTATAAATTACATTCCAGAACTTATTTATCTTATAACTGAAAGTTTGCACCTTTTCACCACCTTCACCCATTTCACCCACCCCCACTCCCTGCCTCTGCCAAACAACCTGTTCTGTGTATCTATGTCTATTTTTTTTAGAGTCTACATATAAGTGAAATCATATGACATTTGTCTTACTCTGTCTGATATTTCACTTAACATAGTGCCCTCAAGTTCCATGCATGTTGTTGCTCATAGCATAATTTCCTTTTTAATATCTGAATAATATTCCATTGTATATACACAACAGATTAATAATTTTTTATGCACTCATCATCAGTCAATATACATTTAGGTTGTTTTCATGTCTTGACTATTGTAAATAGCATTGCAATGAACACGAAAATGCAGATACCTTTTTCCAGATATACATCCAGAAGTAGAATTGTTGGATTAAATGGTAGTTTTATTTTTAATTTTTTGAAGAACTTCCATACTATTTTCCATAGTGACTGCACCAGTTTACATTCCTACCAAAAGGGCACAAAGGTTCCCTTTTCTCCACATCCTCGACAATACTCGTTATCTCCCGTCTTTTTGTTAATAGCCATCCTAACAGGTGTGAGGTGATATCTCATTGTGGTTTTGATTTGCATTTCTCTGGTAATTAGTGATGTCGAACACCTTTACATATACCTGTTTGTATATCTTCTTCAGAAAAATGTCTATTCAGTTCCTCTGCCCATTTTCAAATCGGATCTCGTTCTTGTTATTGAGCTGTATGAGTTTTACATATTTTGGATGTTAAGCCCTTATCAGATATATGATTTGCAAATATTTTTCCCATTCTATAAGTTGCCTTTTCATTTTGTTGATGGTTTCCTTTAGTGCACAGAGCTTTTTAATTTGATGCAGTCCTACTTGTTTATTTTAGTTTTTGTTGCCTTTGCTTATGTTGTCAAATCAAAAAAATTATTGTCATGGAGCTTATCCTGTATGTTTACTTCTAGGAGTTTTACAGTTTCAGGTCTTATGTTCAAGTCTTTAATCTATTTTTAGCTGATTTTTGTATATGGTATAAGATAGAAATTCAGTTTAATTCTTTTGCATGTGGCTGTCCAGTTTTCCCAATAACATTTAATGAAAAGTCTGTCCTTTCCTGATTGTATAATCTTGCTTCTTTGTTGTAAATTAATTGACTATACATGCATGGGTTTATTTCTAGGCTCTCTAATCTGTTCCACGGATCTATGTATCTGTTTTTGTGCTAACGTTATACTATTTGATTACTATAGCTCCATAATATAGTTTTATTAAATAATTTTTTATTTTTTATTACAGTTGACATACAATATTATGTTAGTTTCAGGTGTGCAACACAATCATTAGACATTTATATAACTTACAAAGTGATTGCCCTGATAAATCTTGAAACCATCTGACACTACCTATAGTTATTACAACATTTTTATATGACTGTATTCTCTATACTGTACTTTATATCCATATGACTATTGTGCAACTACAAATTTATACTCCTTAATCCTCTCCTTTTTTTCACCCATGTCCCTAACCCCTACTTCCATCTGGCAACCGTCAAATTGTTCTCTGTATCTATGAGTTTGTTTCTTTTTATTCATTTATTTTGTTCTTTAGATTCCACTTATCAATGAAATCATATGGCATTTGTCTTTCTCTGTCTGACATTCCACTCAGCAAAATACCTTCTATGTCAATCCTTGTTGTTCCAGATGACAAGGTTTCATTCATTTTTTTAAATTTTATTTTATGTTTCAAGTATACAGTATATTGGTTAGACATTTTTATAGTTTATAAAATGATTCCCCTAATTGCTCTTTCTCTCTTTTGACTCTCCACCTAGCCTATACATTAATGCTAACTGCATTCCCCATGCTGTGTTCCCTATCCCTGTGACCATCTGTCAACTACTAATTTGTACTTCTTTTTTTATGGCTGAGTAATATTTCATTGCATATGTGTTCATATTCATTCATCCAGGTTGCCTCCATATCTTGGCTATTGTAAATAATGCTGCAATGAACATGTGGGACACATGACTCTTTAAGGTAATGTTTTGGGTTTCTTCTGATAAATAATCCAGAAGTGGTATTACTGAGTCCTTATCTGTCTCTTGCTATAGCCTTTGTTTTAAAGTCTGTTTTGTCTGGTATAAGTATTACTATCCATTTTCATGAAATATTTTTCTATCCTTTTACTTTCAGTCTAAGTGTATCTTTCAATCTGAAGTGAGTCTCTTATAGGCAGCATATGTAAAAGAATTGTTTTCTTATGTCTTTGATTGGAGCATTTAATCTATTTACATTTAAGATAATTGTTGATATATATGTAGTTACTGCCATATTATTATCTATATTTTAAATCTTTTTTCTTTTTCTTCTTAAAGAAGCCTCTTTAACATTTCTTATAATATATAGCATTTATAGATTGTTATATGATATATAATATTATATATTACATATATTTTTATAAATATAACATTTCTTATACTGGTTTGATAGTGATGAACTCTTTTAGGATTTTCTTGTCTGGGAAACTCTTTATCTGTCCTTCGATTCTAAATGATAGCTTTGCTGAGTAGAGTAATCTTGGTTGTAGGTGCTTGCTTTTCATCACTTTGAATATTTCCTGCCAATCCCTTCTGGCCTGCAAAGGTTCCATTGAGAAATAAGCTGACAGACTTATGGAAGCACCCTTGTAGGTAACTAATTGTTTTTCTCTTACTGCTTTTAAAATTCTCTTTTGTGTCTTGGTGTGAACCTCTTCGGGTTCATCTTGTTTGAGACTCGCTGTACCTCCTGGGCTGATGTGTCTGTTTTCTTCACTAGATTAAGGAAGTTTTCTGTCATTTTTTTGAATAGTTTTTCAATTCCTTGTTCTCTCTCTTCCCCTATGATGCAACTGTTGATTTGTTTGTTGTTGTCTCAGAGGCCCCTTAAACTATCTTCGTATTTCTGGATTTTTTTTTTCTTTTTGCTGTTGATTTGGTGTTTTCTGCTACCTTATCTTCCAAATCGCTAATTTGAGCATCTGTTTCATCTAATCTACTGTTGGTTCTCTCTACTGTAGTCTTCATTTCTAAATTTTTTTAATGTTTTCTAACTCCATTTTTATGTCTCATATCTCTTTGTTGAAGTTCTCACTGAGATCATTGAGCAACCTTATAACCAATGTTTTGAACTCTGCATCGGGTAGATTGCTTATCTCCATTTCGTTTAGTTCTTTTTCTGGAGTTTTCTTCTGTTCTTTCACTTGGGACATGTTTCTTTGTCTCCTCATTTTGGCTGCTTCATTGTGTTTGTTTCTATGTATTAGGTAGAGCTGCTATGTCTCCACATCTTGGTAGAGTGGGCTGATGTAGTAGGTATCCTGTAAGGCCCAGGGCACAGTCTCCTTGGTCACCTTAGACTGTTTTACTTCTTCCTTTCCAATTTAGATGCCATTTATTTCTTTTTCTTGCCTAATTACCCTGGCTAGAATTCCACTTATGTCAAATAAAAGTGGTGAGGACGAGCATTCTTGTCTTGTTCCTGACGTTGGAGGAAAACTTTTAGCTTTTCACCGTAAATCTGATGTTAGCTGTGGGTATGTCATATATGGTCTTTATTATGTTGAGGTAATTCCCTCCATACCTAGTATGCTGAGAATTTTCAGTATGAATGGATGTTGAATTTTATCAAATACTTTTTCTGCATCTATTAAGATAGTTCATGTAATTTTCATCCTTTGTTTTTTTAAATGTTGTGTATCACATCGATTAATTCACAGATGTTGAATTATTCTTGCATCCCTGAAATAAATCCCACTTGATTATTGTGTATGATCCTTTTTACATATTGTTACATTTTAAACTTTAGTTCCATTTTATCTCCGGCCCTTTTATGTATCTGACTCAAGTCTATACCCAACAGTTACTTTGATTAAAATATCATTTCTTAGTGTCAGGAATTTATGACAACTGTAGATAATTCTAGGTTTCTCTACCTATAGTTACTCACAGTTTGTCATTGAATGGTAGCATATTATTAAACAATATTTTTAATTTAAAAAGGATTTTATGATTACAAAAATAATAGATGTTCATTGTAAAAATGTGAACACTATGGAAGGGGGAAGTAAAAGAAGAAGAGAAAGAATGAAGGGAGGGAAGAAAGGAAGGCAGTAAAAATAAATGCTCTGAAATTTAATCATTCAAAGAAAACCAGTTTATGTTCTTCCAGAAATAGAGAGATCTTTCCTCATCTCAGAATTTTTTTTATTTTTGACAATTTTTTTGTCAAATTTCTAATTTGTTTATAATTTTTTTGAAGGTATAAATTATTGATTTAACAAGTCTTTAACTTTGGGGTGTACTTTTTAACTTTCTTTGTTATTTTGTTGGTTTCCTTCTTGTTAGTTGCGTGGTTTATGCATAAGATCTATGTCACTGTTCTATTCTTTTAACTCATTTTTTGAACAGGATAAGACAACTGAGGCCTACTATTAGCCGCCAAATAATAGATAACTGCTCATTTATCTTCCTTTCTACTTTACTGAACACCATTAAAATCCTAGTCTCAAATCTTTAGTTGGAGCTGAGTGCTGATGGTCTCTGGAACCCAGGAAAAGAGCTGAGGCCATAAGCAGGAGCTTTCAATGTAACCCTGAGACCAGAGCCCATTCTGCCAAGTTGGGAGCACATCACTTTCTATTGGAGAAATATTCTTTAAAATTTCAGTTTGTTCCCTGGCTTTGGAATTAACTAGATTAGAAAAATGCTGCAAAGTTTGAAGCCTTTTTCTTTTGTATGCTACGTGTACTTCATTCTTTATTTCCACATTTACTGCTCTTATTCTTCATTTTCTTTTCTCACCTATGATAAATCCTTTGCCCCCATCTCTAGAGGTGAGTCTGTGCCATCACTAACAAATCTTGGAGAAAACTGAAATTGCTTCATGAACTCTGGGCTTGGCAGATGCTTACATGTGACATGTTCCCTTGTGGGAGTTTCCGGGTCATTTTGAGTCCTCTACCTGCAACTGCCATGTTGTGAACAAGAGCCTTCTTTCACCTGGCTGCTCCCACTTTGTTTGTCCCTTTTCTTATAGTAGCCCTGACACAGGTCATGACCCTCTTTTGATTAGCTGCTCCCTACTCAAGCCCTGCTTCTCCAGAGTCTACAACATATAGACTCTCTCTGTTATATCCTCCTCCCAGGTCATCCTCTTGGGCAGGACTTAAAACAGCCCCAGGCCTACTCTCCTTCCCAAAGAGACCATGTTAGGTGCCCAAGAAGTTCATGCATTTCTGGCCCACTATTGGTAGGAATATGGTTCCTTTACAAACATAACCTACTTTTTTCTCTGTCTTGCCATTGACCAATTTACATTTTTCAGGCATGAGCTTAGGATCACTATACAGTATCTCCCAATTGCAGGGAGCAGTGTGGAAGCCTACATTTTCTCACTCCTGTTAAAGAAGGTTAACAGTCCCCCCTTGGGGGTGGAGGACTCACATGGCAGGTGCTTTTCCTGAAGGCTTCTCACAAATCCTTCCCTTCCTCTCCACTCTCAAACTTTTGTATTCTCAACATCCATTAGGGGTTTTAAAAATCACAGAACCTATTTTCAGATATCAACTTTAAAAATTCTTCCACAGTGGTCTGTTATCATCCTCATTCTGGGATCTGATAGTGATCTAGTATCTTGGTCTCTGGGTTAGAATTTGAGTTTTAGAATACCGCTAACTAGAAACATTTATTTCATACTGTTGCTTGAGTGAAAAATAAACTTCCATTGATTTTTAGACATCATATATTTTGGGATCTATTATAGCAGCTATTATCTTCCAGGGAAAAGAAAGAGCATAAGAGGAATAGAAACTTATGGTCAGAGTCTTAGGAAGCCTCATATTTAAGGGGTGAGTGGAGGAAGAGAAGCCTATGAAGAACTATAAAATGGAGCCAGATGTGTAGGAGGCAAACAAGCAGGAGCGTTATCAAGGAAGCCAAGCACAGTGAGAGTTTTGAAGTGTCATATGATATAGTCAAGTACAACAAAAACAGAAATGGCTAATAGATCTGACAATGTTTGAATTGGTGCTGGTTCCAGCCCAAGCAAGTCAGCTTCATGATTAGGGGCAAATTTCAGTGAGGGGACTAAGGGTAAGTTCCCCAAAACAAAGATAACTTACAAGCTACAAGAGAAGAGAAAGTGTTGCAGGACACTCAGACAGATAGATGAGACACCGAGGCAATAAGCAGGAAGTAGCATTTATTGTTGCCGGCACGAGCTCAGCGGATTCACATCCAAAGGCTGAGCCTCGATCACAGTGGGGCTTTCTCTTTTATACACATCTTATACTTCCATATAGTTGCAGACTTGCATGTTCTTTCTGTATAAGGAAAGTGTATTTTGATTGGTTGGCAGGACGTAAGGGGAAGTAAATAACTTTCAACCGTCCTAGGAAGCAATTAGCTCAAGCCTTGCTACCACAAAAGGAGCAAGTTTCCTGCAGTGGTAAGAAAGTCTGGGTTGATTTCAAAATAGATCCATATTCAGACCGCTTCTTACCACCCCCATCACTGCCACTTTGGCCAACTCGCCATCCCATTGAATTAAATTTGCCACCACACCTGCATTATTGCAATATCCACCTAGCAGATCTTCCTATTCCATCCTTGCCCCTATAGAATGTTCATAATTCAACACTCAAAGCAACCTTTAAAACAATGTAAATCAGTTGAGGTCCCTTATCTATCCATGCCCTCCCATGGCTTCTTGACTACCTTAAGGTCCTTACTGTGGTCAGAAAGGAGCTATGTGAATTGCCTCTGTTCCTATCACATATTCTTCTCTGTACTCTTCTCACTCCATAATCCACTCACATAGGTCCCCTTCAGAGCTCTCCAATATACTGAGCCCACATCTGCCCCAGAGACTTTGTAGTTATTACTACTTCTACCAGGAATCTCATCATTTTTCATCAGACATTCCCTCAGCAAACTTCTTGACCTTCTTGTCAGTTGTCTTCAGATGAGGCTTTCTTTGACCACTCAATGTCAAATAGCAACTGACTCCAAACTGGCACTCCCTAACACCCAGCCTTTAAAATGTTTTTTTATTATACTTATCACCGTCAGAGATATTTGTTTATTGTCTACCTGGCAACACTAGAATGGGGGTAAAGACATTGTTTTGTGAATAACTAAATTTCAGCACCTAAATTATGCTTGGCATGTAGTAATTGCTCAATAAGTGTTTGTTGGCTGGTGAATAAATCCTAAGCACAGATTAGCTTTAAACAGGAAGAAAAAATAAAGTGTGAGCACAGAGAGAGATGACTGTAACTGATAGAGAAGGGAATTAATAATATTCTCATTTATTATGATAGATTTTCCCAGTGAAAAAGAAAGAAAGTTCATCTGCTAATAAGAAGAAACTTTACATGGTGGGGATGGTGAGGTGGTAATTTTGAGGAGAAAGTTGAAATTTTGTAATGGTGGCGGGAGATGGGAGATGGAGCTAATTTAGAACAGCTCCAGGCATCCTTAAGGACTATTGAGATTAAACACAGTGAAGTTTCAAGTGCCGGCAACTACATAATTGTTCTGTCTTACCCAGCAGTGTTCTTCACCCCAAGGTGTAGAAGAAAAAGTTAATTGTTTAGATAAAGCATTGCTGTCCAATAGCACTTTCTGTGACAATGAAAGTGTTCTATAATCTGTGCTGTGCAATACAGTAATCATTGCCCAGATGTTCCTGTTGAACACTTAAAAAGTGTCAGTCGTGACTGGCTACCACATTGGACAGAATGAGTTTCTGGCAGAGCCGAAGCCACAGAAAGACAACATAAAATGGGAATGAGAGAAATGGCAATAAAGAAATGGTAGATGAAGAAAGAAGTGAAGGCAGAAAACAACTGACAGTTTGTAAAAAATATAATCCTCCAGGAATCAGAGGTATTGATGATATAAAATGGTATGTTTGGAGCAAGACAGAGAGAGCTGACAGGAAATAGTTCTCAGAGAGTAGAATACTGAAGTTTAAGATTTCAAAAGGCAAACAATTATAAGCGGTGAAAAAGAGCAAGCTGTGGTCATAAGATGGATTTCTTCTGTGGAATGAGTGTGAAAGTCCTTGGCGCTATGACATTTGAAGCTCTGTAACAGAGGGTTGGATGAATAAAAAAGCTGAAGTGGTATAAGGCACACAACATGTACAACTGGATAGCCAAGGCCTCAAAGCCCTGCTTTTATATGAAAATGAAAATGTGATGAAGATGATGCCATTATTACTTAACGATTAACAAGCACTCACCTCTGCTGGACCCGGGACAAAGTGATATAAATCTCCTTTAATTCTTGAGCAACCTTTTGAAGTAGGTTTTCTTATTATTGCCATTTACAGAAGAAGTCACTGAGACTTAGAAAGACAGAAGAACTTTTCCAAAAATATATACTGAAGGTATGATTGACCTAGTATTTTATTCCAAACAGCTTGGCACTAAAACCTATGCACTTTAGCTCTAAACTCTATTGCCTTCTTATTTAGCAATAGAAGCAAGGAATAAAAATCCTTAGTGGCTCCTGTCCACCTGCGTCTTCTCTAGGATGTGGGAGCATGCTTGATTGAGTCCAAGGAGGACTCGATGTCAGAGAAGATTAGATGGTGGAAGAAGCATTTGAGGGTGAAAACTGGATGTGAGTGGCAGCTTATTCATGGCGAAGCAAGGTAAGTGGGATATTAGGAAGGGGTGCATGGGAAGAAGAAGGATGGAAGCGCAGAATCCATTAGATGGGATTACTGGAAAGGACATATTCTTGGAAGGCCTTGATTTGGGAGGGAGCAAAAGGCTGACAAGCAAACAGTAATTGACCTTAAACTTTCATATTTAAAATACAGTATATATGGCATGTATATACTCATCTCTAATACCATAAGAAAACTTTTAAATATAATAATTACATGTATTAATAGATATTAGAAGAGCATTAAAGATTAAAACATTTTTAATGTTGAGTACCTGGTTAGAATAGTAGCATTCTACTTGCTCTTATGAGGATTTTACACAAGATAAAAATTTCAGAAGCATTGAAGGAGAAGTAAGAATGAATCTTAATCTACACACAGGTGGCTAAGATAGATAACTTACTTTGTTTTTCTATAATTACATTACATTACATGAGCCTTCAATTTATCATATGCTAACAAATGAACCTCACTCCATTTGGAGTTTCCCAATCTTCCCCTGCACCTGAATTCTGATATGGTGAAGGTAGTGAGGAGTGAGAGAGCTCATCTACTTTCCCAGTTTTGGTAGGCTGGAGAGCATAAGGTGTGATCAAATTCTATCTTGCCTGTATCCACCCAGATTTTTTGTTCTATGTACATCACGACTAAATTACTCCTCATTCTTAACTGTGAGGCCTCTTAATTGTTTTGCAAGTTTTGGTCAGTATAATAAAGCAAGATATAAAAATAATGAGCAAAACTGAGAAAAATTGAAACAAAATTACATATATTTTTGGTAGATGGTATGAGTGTGCTGTGGGTATTATTTTTCAGTGCACAAATGTGCAAGATGCGTTACATTTCTTTAGTTCTCAAATCAACACAAATCAGTGGAAAATCCAACCTATGTTATGATTTTTGCCCTCCCCCTATTTCAACATTTCCTAGGTCTTAGCCAAAAGAAAGCCCCTCTGTTCGTAGGTTCTCACTGGCTAGTACTGGGACACCAGTATCTCAGCTACAAGGTTCCACAAGGACTGAGACTTTGCTTCTCTCTCAGGCGCTGCCCAGACTCTTGCAAGTTGCCACTTCTCCTGCAAGATGAGAGCCGGCCTCTACATACCTCTCCTTTTCTTCCTGTGGCCATGTCCACTCTCCCCCTCCTAGTCTCAAAACCCACCATTGCATTTTCCAAATTTAGGAAGTCTGACCTGCAGTAGTCTACCTTTTATACAGAGAAATGAGAATGCTAGGGAGAATAAACCCAAACCAATATTAAATTAAATTGTATTCACCATTATATAACCAAACAAAATTAACTTATCAATCCACATGCTAACATGAGAGAGTTCAGTCCAATGACAGAACACAAATATTCACAAAATAATATACCATTCATAATAAGAAAGAACAATAAATAATACTTAAAGATCATTATAGAGGGTAGATGCTTATTTACTCCCCATTTTATAGATGAAAGAAAAGACAATGACAGAAACAGAGTGACTGGTCCGAGTTTACACAACTATAGAGTGGCAGAGCCAAACTAAAAACCTAAGTCTAGTTAGGTCCAAAATCCATACAACCAATCATTGTAATACATTCGTTAAAAAATTTATAGACAGATATAAATATATAGATATCCTGCATTTGTTGAGTATGTACTATGTGTCAAGCACTTTGCTAAATACTCTGCAGGCATTATCTCTTAAACTTACAATATCTGCTGACTTAGGCATTATTCATCCATTCCACACATGAAGAACTTGATGAAACCATTTCTCATTCATTCTTCAGCTGTGATCTGTCTTTTTCCCAGAATGTCATTAAAATTGTTCTGGCAAATACTGCCTACCAATAATTCTCTTCATGGAAAATTCCAATGCATCTCTTTCCACCCTTGGCCACTCCTTCCCAGTCTCTCTTGTCCCCACTCCCCACGTGCTTCTTCCCAGCCTCTTCCTTGGCTCCCTTCTCCTTGGCCTTCTGTTCTGCTCTGTCTAGACTCAGACTCTCTTTGAGTGACTATATCCACTCTGGTTTTAACTGATATGTGGGTGATTCCTAAATCTCTTTCTGACCCAACCTTTTCTCTGAGCTTCGGGCTCACACAACCAACCATTTATTGATCACATCCATTCTGATATCCTTTAGGAACCTCCAACTCGACATGTTAAAATTGAACACATCTTTCTCCCCAAAATCAGCTCCTACTTTTGCTTTTCTGATCTCAGTCACTGGTGTCCAAGCACCCAAGAGTTAACCCTTGACTATTTTCTCTTCCCCAATAACCCAATCATCACTTATGTTATAAATAGTTCTCTGGCCTAGCCTTGTGGTTCCATTTAAAAAGTGGTAGGATAATAAAATGAGACATTGTGGGTTAGGACCTTAGCCCAGGTTCCAGCACAATAAAAACCCTCAACAAATGTTAGCTATTATTTTTACTAATACACAATAACAATTACCACCACCACAACAGAAGCAAACTGTGCAACCATACCCCACAACTCTTCATTAATCAGTTGTTGGATCTTTTGGATTAATGCTCCCATTGCTTCCTTCTTTATTTTTTCTTTTATATTTTCCATATTTTTGCTTTTTGTTCTCGAGACTTCTTCGAACTTTACCTTCCAGTCCTTCCTTTACTTTTGTTTTAATTTATATTTATATTTTTAATCTGTAAAAATTTGTGTAGTGTCTTTGTATCTTTTCTGTCTCTGGGTTTAATGTCTTTTAAAATAGTTCTAAGGGCACTTTTGTAAAGTGTCTTTAGAAAAGACTTTCTGTTCTGTGCTCTGAATAATTTGTTTTTTCCATCAGCCGTTTTTCTGTTTGTTCATCTTTCATATCTTTGGTTTTCCTCCTGCCTGGTGATCCTAAGTTGTCCCTTCATTTTCAAGATGAAGCATGTTAATTACCACTAGCTGGTATGTTAACTACTAAAGGTAGAACAGGTACCCTTCGCTATAGTCTAAGTAGGTCTGTTTTCTCAAAAAGCCTCTCCTCTAACTCTAGGAGACATTAGTATGTGATTTTGTTTGGTTTCTGTCTCTATGACTTTAGCCCTACTGCCCAGAACAGTGCCTGGCACATACTAAGGACTCTCAAAATAAGATCCTATCATTATTGAAGGCCTTTCCCTACTATAGTTGACAAAACTGTTAGTGGAATCTAAAGAAAGCTTCTAATTAAACATAGGCCCTAACTTAATCCTGGAAAAAAGAAGAGGAATTTATTTTAAACATGGTTAACCCTCAAGCCAATTTTTTTCTCTTATTTTTATTATAGAAACTTCCTAAAATTAAATCAAAAGAGAAAGAGGCAATGCTAATCTGATAGCTAGTGCACTCTGTATCAAGAATCTGAAGATACGAATCCTGACTCCATTTATATTAATGAGCTTCTGATTCACATTACTTAATTTAGTTAAATCCTAGTTTCTCTAAATATAGAGACCATAAATCTCATCAACTGCTTGTTTCCCAAGGTTTTTTGTTTTGTTTTGTTTTGTTTTGTTTTTTGGAATTTCAGTAAATATCTTATAAAGTTATTTCAATCATCTTAGAAACAATATTTTTTACAAATATTCATCACCAACCTTCATTCATAATTGTCCCATAACTTATCATTGTATTATAGCATAAGCCTATAAGTGATTCTTCAAAAATGTGTGTAACAGGTTTTATTAATTTTTACAGATCAAAATTTGATTGAATCAAATTCTCAGGCAGTAATCTCTTAATCTTAACACAATTAATGTTATCTCTCCGTGGCCTTCTATTTGCTTCTGTAGAAGTCTGAAGGCAGCTTGATTTTTTTTGTTGCTCTGAGTTAGGTTGTTACTATCTTTTTATTTTCTACATGGGTGCTTACAAGCTTCATTTTATTCTGTTTTTTATCTTTATAATTTAAAAACTTGTCATGGTGCAATTACTTGTGATTCTTTTTATTAACATTTCCTGAAAACTGCCTTTTTCAATCTGCACACTCTGGTGCTTCTTTTAGCTCAAGTTTTCTTACAATTAGTCTGGTTTCTTCTCCAAGGACATCTATAATTCCTATAATTGGCTTTCCATTTTATTAACCTCATACCTTTCTTCTCTCAGTGTTCATCTCTCAGTATGTTTCTTCTTACTGGAATTGCTACTGAAATGTGTGGAATTATTTTATTTAATATGAATCTTGTTCCTTGTAACCTCTAATACAGATTTTAATTCTGCTATTACAATTTTAATTTGTTTACAATTATTTTTAAATCTCATTTAGCTTTTTTTTCATCGTTTATTTCTTTCTTAAGTTATTCTATTGCTTTTTATAACATCACTCTCTCTTTCAGCTCACTTTTTCTTAGGCTGCTTTAGGTTACCAGATTTGTAACATATTCTTCTATTAGTAAATAATTATAAGAAGAATACTTTTCTATTGAATGTTAAATACCATGGGCAATTTTCTTCTTTAACCACATAGTTCTTATGTTGATCTTTTCTTTTTTCTTTTTCATCTTCACTTTCAAAGAGATTTATTCATATTTGATGTTTGCAATTAGACAGAGTGTGCAGATTTTTTGGCTCTGTTCTCTGATTCTATGATGTGGTGAAATACCCTGGAAGGAAGGTAGGTTATTAGCAATTCCCAGACTCTGCCAAGTGTCATTCTTAATATGACTGGTTTGTGCTATTCTGCACTAGTGGTATATATGACAACCTACAATTCTCAAGGCATTTTTATGGAAGTACTTCCATTTCTAACCCTGAAGGAGAGTTTTACTAAGATGTTGGTATTTCCAGGATTCAATGCCAATATCTGTGCCCTTGTTTCCTGGAAGTGACAGTCTCACAACTTAATGCAGAATGCCAAAAGGGAAAGAGGGAAAAAGGACGATATTTTAGGCCTTTTGGAAAGCCTTATCTATACAGGAAAGAGGAGGTGTTCAGTTAACTAGCCAGGAGTCTAAAGTTGGAGAGGAATAAAGTATTTTCCTTTCTTCTTTCTGATGAAAAGCACTACTTTATTTCATAGGTCAATGCATAGATTGGCCAGTCAGGCCCCAGTGAAATCAGAGTTAATGAAAATATCCCCTAAATTCCTGTTTGATTGTCTGCTATTATTAAAGGTAACCAAAAAAGGAATCAGGAGCAATTGTTTTTCTATGAAACAATGAACCAGTTCAACTGTGTTCCTATTTTCCCTCAGTGAAATGGTTCTAAAGAAAGGCAGATCTCTATGCAAGGTTTTTATGGAGCATCTTGACCAAACTTTTCTCCCCCTTATGACATACAATAAAATTCTGGACAAAAACAAAGGTCTCTAAATGTTTCTGACCTTTCTGCCTGCTGCAGATAGAACTTTCCAGCCTGCCCCCTGTATTCATTCAATTTTCTGTTAACCAGCCTGTTTCTACTCAAAGTTAGGCAGTATACATCATGACTTGGTTGCTATTCACAATCACAGTTTTCTTTATCAAATACCCAAGACAAAGATTTGTCTGATTAGTAATGTTTTAAAACACGACAACAAGTAAAATAACACATAGAATTCTAAATGTACTAACTAGTAGAGCTACCATTAATGATCACAATAATATTTAATGTTTCTATGTTCATAACCAGCCTGAGACATCATTTTCTGAGCAGGAGGCATCTCAGAGTTTGTAAACTTGCCACAGAGCCACACATTTGGTCAGCCAGCAGGGTCTTCATGAGTCATGGTTTCTACCACAGCCCAGAGTTGCCAAAATGTAGCTCTTCCCCAAAGTTTTCCATAGGAACTAGGGGTGCCTGTGCATTTGGAAAGCTACCTCTTACCCTGTCCACACCCAATAAGTTCTGCTTAATAATGACAATAAGAATATGTGTTCTATCTCATTTTCTCCTTAAAGCCTCTATTTAGGACGCCACAAATGTTTCCCCAAGTAATTTATTTCATTGCTCAACTGGCTGCCTAATTAAAAACTTTTTTTCTTTACCATCTACCTTTAATGTTTCGATTTTCTTTTCATGTCTCAGCCCAGTGCTTGTACATGTATACTGCCCTGAACTATGCTGGTGGTTAGAAAGTGAAGTTGGCAGAACCCTGTTTCAATGTCTTGTTTTCAGGTAGCTGAGTCCAAGACTATGTTCCTGGATACCACTTGTAAGCTGAGTTTGGTTTGCATCATGTATTATTAGAGAAAAAAAAAAACCCACTCTTCTTTTCTCAATTTTTGAAACTATGATGAGGCAGAAACCTGGGGTTCCAGAGAGTTGGATCCAGAGACTGCCTAATGCTGTGATTGCACGGTAGCTGCCATCCCTACTAAATAATGCAGTGGTCTGTGGAAGAATCAGCTGGATTTCAAAAGTTGGCCTTCTTCAGAAGTTCCCACTACTATGGCATGTGTTCATGCACATGAACACATGTAGAGGGGCTAGGAATACATGTTCTTATGTGTGAGTAAATGTAGTACACAGGCAATTGATGTTTTAGGGAAGCACTAAAATGCCCATCAATTAGAATCTACTTTATCTAGCATTCCTGTGTTTACTTCTCCAGCATCAGTTCTTCCTCTTATAGCTCAGTAGGATCAGCCTTATAAGATGTCTGAGTCAAAAACCATTTACCATAGTACCTGCATTAAATTGCATTAAATTATATTACATTAATTTACAACGGTGTATGAGGGTTCCTTTTTTGCCACATCCTCTCCAACACTTGTTATTTCTTCTTTTGGATAATAGCCATACTAACAGGTGTGAGGTGATTAGTGCAGCCACTATGAAAAATAGTATGGAAGTTCTTCAGAACTTTAAGAGTAGAATTACCATGTGATCCAGCAATTCCTCTTCTGGCTATTTGCCCACAAAATATGAAAACCTTTATTTGTAAGGATATATTCACCCTATGTTCATTGTAGCATTATTTACAGTAACTAAGACATGGAAATAACCTAAGTCTCCATCAACAGATGATTGGATAAAGAAGATGTGGTATATACATATACACACATACAATGAAATACTATTTGGCCATAAAAAAAGATGAAATATTGCCATTTGCAACAATATGGGTAAATATTGAGATATATGCTAAGTTAAATAGGTCAAATGGAAAGGATAAAAACAGTATGATTTCACTCATATGTGAAATATAAAAGCAAAAAGTAACAAACAAAAACAAACTCACAGATACAGATAACAGAATGATGGTTGCCAGAAGGGAATAGGGGTGAGAGGAGGATGAAGAGGGTATAGGGGGTCAAATATATGGTAATGGAAGAAAACTAGACTTCAGGTGGTAAGCATACAATGGAGTACACAGATGTTGAATTGTAATATTGTACACCTGAAAATTATATAATGTTATTAACCAATGTCACCCTAATAAATTTCATTTAAAAAAATTACCTTTGACATAACTCTAAAAGCCCTCCCTTTCCAAAATAACTACCCTAGTGGCAGGTAATATAAACTAAGATACACTCTTTTAGGTTTTAGGAATTGCCTAACTAACCTGTCAACATGACAATAGCCCTGACATTAAAATTCATTAAATTCCTATTGATATACACTAACTAGTGTGGTGGGTGCTAAAAATAGACCTCCAAATGAAAGAGGCTTCCCTCTTTGTGTAGGAAGAAGGTAGACATTAAACAGCTGATTATTTGATTGCAGTTGTGGCTGGTGCCATGAACAGGATACTAAGTGTTCATGGAGTCAGCATTTTCCTAATTAAGTGACCTGAAGCCTGAAAACTAAAACAGTAAGTAGATTTTTTCTCTACAATGATACCTTGGGATTACAGTAATAAATAAAAAACAATGCATTAAATGTGATTAAAGCTTATAATTTTTCCAAAGCATATACAACAAAGAGGATCTAGTTTGAGTTTAAACCAATCCCTCCCCCTCCCACTACCACTGCATGAAGTGAATAAGGTACTACCACTGTCCTCACTCCACAAAGGAATAAACCAGGTTTTGGGAGGCTTCAGTGAATTACCCAAGGTCACACAGCTATTAAGGAAAAGAACAGGAAGTAGTAGGCAAGCCTTCTAATTCCAAGTTCAAGAATTCTAGAACAGCCTTCAGCAAAGTTGTTTGGGTTGCAGAGAGAATAGGGAAGAATGATATAACCTCAGATGTCCAGCTCTGACAGTAGACCTTGGTTTTACAATTCAATGCAGTTCCTTTAAATTGGTATGATGAGTGGACCTGTGCAATTTTAGTTCTGCCGTTGACTAGGTCTAACTGTTGTCACATAATTTAACCTTACTGAACCTCAGTCTCTCTACCTTCAATATATGGATCTTCCCAAGGCAGATTGAATGAACTACAAAGGACACAGAGCCAGTACCCAACACCTTGTAAATTCTCAGTAAATAAATCTGTTTTCTTGCTCTTAAAAAAGACAGTAAAGCACAACTGTTTATTATAACTGCATAATAATAACAATAACATATCTCTTAACAGAAAAGTGCTAAAAAAAAAAAAAACATACCAAGAGACCAACCAGCTGTGGAGACCTCATTCTCAAAAATGAACTATGTATGTAAGTGCCATGCTTTTCCTTTTTTTACTAATAGAAAGATTAAAGGCAAATTTTGGGTCCACCCATTACACAGATTTACCTAATTAAGAGTGCATTTTTAGTGAAATTCCTGCTTCCAATTTGATCTCACCCTTATTCCTTTACTCCAATTTTAAATTGTACTATTTTATAATAATTTCTGTACTTTTAAAAGATTTCTGAAATTCTTTATGAAAATATAAGTATAGATAAAGAAAAATAAGAAGGCAAATGAGTAAATTAGATTTTTAAAAATTCGAATTGTTTTTATTACTCATACTTGCCAACCCTCATTCTGTTTCTAAATTCAGTCTGTGAACCTCTAGGCTTCTACTATTTCCTTTTCTTTCTATCTTGAACACAGATAAGATGATTAGAGCTGGAGCAACCATCTTTTGACATTAAGACAATAAGCCATTATGCTGAGAATAAAAAGATAAAAAAGGAAGTTTTTGGACTGTCTGTCTCCAAAGGTACTGTTAACTAAAAATAAAAGCCTTTATTTGGTTAGGTCACTATTAGTCAAGCTTCTTTTACTTAAAGCCACAAATTTTTTTAAATTAATAACTAGATGGTAGATAGACAGGTGATAGATAGATAGATGATGCTGATGATAGATAGATAGATAGATAGATAGATAGATAGATAGATAGATAGATAGATAGATGATACATACATACATACATACATACATACATACATACATACGTAAAATAGATAGCTAGACAGGTGATAGATGATGATGATGATGAAGATAGATAAATGATAGATAGATAAGATAGACAGGTGATAGATGATGATGATAGATAGATGATGAATGATAGAGATAGATAATAAATATAAAATGTATTTATAAAATATAATATATTAATTTTAAAATTATAAAATTTAATATAAAATTATTAAGTTATAATATATATATTCCTTGAAAATTGTTTCAACTCTTTTCAGTACTGGCACACATAAGAAAATATCGCCTAATTGCTTGATACGATGTGAATCTGTAGACTAAACTCATCTAAACTCAAATCTATATGATATACATAGTTTCTCCAGGCTATTTCTTTGTAATACTCTAAGAAATAGTACATGTAAATCTATAGCAATAATAGGGAGGCAGACACAACAAATCAAACATGAACTTATTGTTTCTGGAGATAAAGTGTAACTGCATGTGAATAATTATTCCCAAATCTAGAAGGAATCTTGAGTAAGATGAGGTTAAAATATGAAAAAAAGGGAGTTGACAGATTATTTCATGAAATAATCCCTCAGATTATTTCAACAGTAAATAGCTTTTGATCCCAAAGCAACCACTCTAAAACTTCAAAAAAAAATTATAAATGCATTCTTATTTTCATCACAACCATTCTAAAAACCCCAGTAAATTGATGGTGAGTAAAGCATTTGAAGACAATCTTTATCCAAACTGTTTCTGGTTAAGCCAGACTGACTGACTGAGATATGTATAAATTATTCAGTCCTCTTCTCTTTCCCTGTGCCCTCGATCCTGGTATTCTTTCTCTTGCTCATGCTGTCCTGGCTCTGAATTGTTTGATCCATTTCCCAGTGGACATCCACCTCTGCCCTGCTCCTCCAACTGTTGGGAACATCCTGATTCACCCTCTGGTATCTGAGACCTCAGCTCTCAAAATTTATGAATGCAGTTGCTCGTCTAATGTGACTATCTGCTGGAACTTCACACTGCAGCCCTAGCTCAGGTGGACTTAGATGAGAAGGAACTCCAGTCCCACTCTAGCAGAAAAGTCCTATTTTTCCCTCCATCTTCAGGAACAGGAAGGTTTTAGACAAGTACAGTGAAGCCAAAGGTTAAAGAATAAGGAGTGGAAACCACATTACATTTCTCCTGGTCATAAATTATCTCTGGTTTCAGCTGTGTCATATAATAAAAAAAGAAGGCAGGGCATTATGTTCATCAATAGGCAAAACCATCTTGAATTGAAGAAGTTTCTGAAATGAAGAAATACCTGGCAAAGGAAAGCTTCTGGATCTTTTTGGAAGGAAATTATCCAACCACAAGTAGGGTAAAAACTGATTATATAAAATTTACAATTGGACCATGATTAGTTAGAGAACCAATGCTCTTCTCCCCTCCCCCACCATCACCGCTTCCTAAGGCTGGAGCAGTGATGACAGAGCAGTTTTCAACCATAATCTATAGCATGAGTGCCGTGCTTTCTAGTCATTAGTTACAGGAATGAGGATTTAATTAAATGTAGTAGGTTTAGGGGATCCTGCCTGAAGAATTTAATACGTGCTCTTAAGTACTTTGAACAAACTGCAAATATGTTCAAAAGAAGATAATTTTCAAACTGTGGAACAAAGAGAGTAATATCTATCTAATGGAATTGTGTTAGCTGGATAGAAAGATTTGTTGTTTAGGGTATTTACTGTGTTTTCAAGGCCACTCTGAAACCTACAAGAGGATGCATGTTTACATGCAAATATAGCTTGAGTGGGAATGATAGACACTACTTCTCCGACCTACCCAACCATCACCTTCTTCTTGCTGGACCCTGATTTTGTTCACATTTACCTTGTATTCCAGGGCAGCCTAAGGCTCTCTCCTGCAGTGGAGTAAAAGCTGATTGTAGGCTAACTTATGGTCATTCTCTTTCCTGGACTGGTGATTTTTTCAACTGACGAACACATTGCACAATTCTGGTCAGTGAGTGAAGTCTGCAACTTCTAGAGAAGTTTTTCTTGCCCTTTAGAAAATGGAATTAAGAAAAATACCTATTTTCATGTCTCTGAATGTCACTGTGTGAGGATGTGATACTAGGAGCAGTCATCTTATGATCTTGAAGAAAAAAAAAAAACCAAGATTACTGCAGGACAGTTGACATCATTGAGCTACTGAATGAACTTCCCTGGAAATACCAAGTGCCCAGACTGTCAGGTAAGATCACATATGCCTTTCATTTATGAAAATATTTTTAGTTAGGTCTTTTGTTACTTGCAGCAGAATGTATCCTAAGTAATACAAAAATCATCCAGGGAGGCACAGATCATGGGATTGGTTGGTTGGGCTGAAGAAGTAACTCACAGAATCACAAAGAGATATGGCTTGCTTAGCTTATAGAAGCCAGACTTGCTGACAGAATTCCTATGTTTTCCACTCTACATACTGTCATTTAGAGAGTTGCTGGTTAATTTTAAGTCCAGTGGCATTCGCTTTCTTTGAATGATTTTCTTATTATGATTTTGATGTCATTTTAAATAAAACATTTAGCTTTTCTTACCAGGCAATGGGAAATCTTTAGCCACAGGGTTAGAAATTAGACTCAACTTTATAATTTATTACCTATAACTATAAATCAGGCCAATGTCAAAAGGCTGAGAAAAAGGATAAACAATGAGACAGCTGTCTCCTGATTTGTCAACAATATATGACAAGGCTAGACTGAAGCCATAAATATGCATTCTATATTTAGCCCAACAATCTTAAAGCTGTTTGATTTTCATTATTGATGTTTGCACACCCTCAGGGTCTTAAATTCTAAATCCTTTATATCGTAATGTAATTGCATTAGGAAAAAGGAAAAATTTTTTAAATTTTTCATTTGCATAGGTTTTCAGATCTTTGTCTCAATGACATTTGCATCTTGAGCAGAAGGGAGTTAACACATCTATAACATGACCGAAGAATCACAGCACTAAGGTATGCCAGAGGAGAAGATACTGAGTTTCTTCTGAATGCTAGAAGGGCTGTGTGTCTGGTAAGGGGGTAGGGAAAGATAAGGGAAGTTGTTTAAATGGTAAAGTTTCAGAGCCTGGCAACAAGTGCTTAAAAAATCTGTTATATATAAGTCATACAGTTATAACGTATTCTTTATAATGCCAGATTCACCATCTCTGCCAAAAAGACTTTTTTGGAGAGAATCCTCTCTTCCCTTTAGCAGCCTTCATTCTACCCAAGAATCTAATTCATATTGATAGATCCCCATTATTATAGGATGCTGGGAGTGATTCCCATTTACTTCCTGTAAATAGCCCTTGCTCCAACAGGAGATGTCAAGCCAAACGAAAAACTCCACTATGTTGGGAAAAGCTGCTGTTTTTTGGATCATGGCAGCCCCTTTGTGGCAAAGATGATAGCTGTAGAATCATTTGACCCCAGGGTCTAACTCCTCTAGGAGAATCTTTGATGAAATGCTAGCAGCTAGTTACCACTGTTCACATCTTTCATTGTAATTCTGCCAAATTGGCAACCAAAGTCACACAAAGTTAATCTTGCGCTTGGAAATTAGTCTTCCCTCAAGTACTAACAATACCTGCATTTTCACAGCATTCTAAAACACAAGATCTTCTTTCACTCTTAGTGATTGTACTCAGATCTGCCAATGAGAGGCTCCTCTAGTTTTAAAGTTACTTCCATCTTCTTAACTCTTTCTCAGATTTTTTACTGGAGGATATTTGTCCAGTAGCCCACAGAATTATTTCCAGATTATTTAAAACCCCTCTTGAAGAACTCAGATGGGAATGGAAATAAAACATGAGGAACAGGTGTCCATTGCAAATGTGCATTTATAAGATTCATCTTGTTTCTCAAACAAGAGAATTTCTTTTCTACTTTTAGAGTGTGCTGACTGAAAATGAAAGAAACATGTCATCATTTAGTCACTTATAAGATCTCAGTTCATTTTAGTGGAATTTTCATGCATGACTAGTCATTGTCTTATTAAATAAAAATTCTCTTTTTCATTAAATATGAGCTTTAATTATATAAAACAATAATTATTGTAAAAATGAATGTATGCATTTATTTGAGCTTTGAGTGCCCTCTACTGGAGCAATAAAAAAGTAAAAACTCAATGGCACAGAGGTTTGCATGGTTTCTTCCTACTAAAATGTTATTATTGGGTAAATAATAATAACTGCACAAACTCAACATATTCATAATGACCTAATAGTGGTCAAAACTTATTTCTAAAAATTACTTATTTAATGGAGCTAATAGTGCATATCTTGCAGGTTTTTTAGCCGATTGGCTTGCTCTTTTATTTCTAGAGATGCATGTCTCCATGCTGTTTGTTTTTAGTTTGCAGCCATGACCGCTGCATCAAAGTTGGCCCCTGGTTCAATTTCCTTTAAATCTATTTCTTCCAAAACCATGTGTGATTTCAACTTTCACTTGGACGCTGCATTTTGTATCTCAGTTTCATGGGCCTTTGATCTCCTCTGTTCTTACCTCCCACTTTTTCTCTTTAGCTTCCTCTGCAGTCACCCCTTGGTCTCTGACCTGTACACCCTATGTGAAGCACCAAGTTATTCTTTTCATCTGCACCCTATCGCCTTCACGCTTACACTCCTTACTGTCAACACAGCCAGGCCTGAACTTCTTCCCTGTCTTTATTTAATCAGGTTATCCATCCTTCCTTATTTTGATTGATTTCTCAGCTTGTCTGGACTTCATGGTTTACTGTTTCAACCATACTGTCATCAACACACTCATTTCCACCAACCCTTTGATGGCCTTCTGTACAATCCTTGCAAGTAGCCTATTCTACAATGGCCTGATGATTCATTTTAACCGACTCTAATTCCTAAGCTGTGAAGCACTGCTGAAGAAAATTATCTTGCTTTGCTCATCAACTGATTATATACTTTTAGCCAGTCTAAAGTGACACCTCAGCATGTTCAACAATGTTCTTTTGTACCTGCAGTTTGCTTATTTTTCTAATTCCTTGAGGATTATTCAAATTTCGACTACTTCTCTCATTCTTAAGACATGATTTGTTTCTTCATTTTCAGAAGAAAAGTGGAGGCTTATAAGATCTTAAATTCCTTGTCCTGCATTTCCCAATCTGTCTTTATCTGTTCCCATTCTTCCTTCTGCCACAGAAGATGAGCCTCTTCTCCATTTGCATTGGATTCTACTCCCCCTCAACATTTCTTTTTCTGTTCCAATGATCTGTTCAATTTTTCTCTCTCTCAACAAGTACTTCCCTCTTGGACTCAGACTTTAAACATTTTGGATTATCCATTGTTTTGCTTTCAACCCCAGAAAAAGCATGACCCTCTCCCAACCTTGATGGTCCCACAAACTATTGCCTTGTGTCTCCTTGGCTTTGCTGTGAAGCTTCTAGAAAGAGTAGCCTGTACTTCTTGCTTCTACTTTCCGTCAACCACTCACTCCTCCATATAACCCACTTTGGTTTCATTTTTCTATTACTAATCAGGAACTGCTCTCTCAAAGGTCACCAAAGGTTTCTGTAATATCAGGTTCCCAGGATTCTCTATGTTGTTGCTCAGCCATTCTTAGCTGATGCTCCAGAACCCAAGACAACTGTTTGCACTCCAATCTACTGCCCAGCCAGTAGAAAGGAGTAAGTGATACGAAAAGATGCTTCCCTTTCCTTGAAGGACATTTACTAGAAGTTGTGCACACAACTTGAATGGCTTGAATGCCATCACATGTCTAGACCTAGCCACGGAATGATAGAAAACATGGTTTTATGGTTGGCCAAATATCTAACTAAAATTGAAGGTTCTGTTACTAAGGAAGAAGGAAAAACTGATATTTGGGCATTTTAAATTCTGTGCATTAAATGTTAACCAAATGTTCATGTACACGTGCGTGTACATACACACAAAACTAAAAGGTACAAAAAGATACATTTTTTTTATAACTTTGTGAAATTTTGATCTATTTTGTGGCATCTCCTATTTGCAAATTATTGAAATTTTAAATTCTAGTATGTATTTCATGTTTTTTGTTTTATGAACATATAAAAAGATGACATACCTTTATTTTTTAATTAAAATTAAATAAATACACACATATTTATCCTTATGAATATTATACATTTTACCTACCCAAGCTATGTTAAAAGTTAATTTTTTTAAAAGGCATTGTATTAATGACTACAACATTTTTGCATTTTTTTCTAGATTTTTCTCTACATCTGCAAAAATTTTTGCAAGATGAAAGTAATTTTTTTTCAAATCACGAAAATGCTTGACAATTATATTGATATTAAGGTATTTCTTTTCTATTCTATAGTGATTTTCAAGTTATAACTTTTTCTGTTTCACATGGTTATCTTTTGGCATACAAAGCTACTTACTTAAAGCTATACATCTCTAATTCTCAGTAACTTTTGACTCTGACAATATTCGTAGTCAGGAATTTGATGAATTTAATTTCACCTAATCTTCCTTTGTTCTACTTCTTAATTGCTGTTGATCGACCTGGGATAATACATTCATTTAGTTATTATATGATTAATTTCATAATATACCATCATATTTTAAAGAATGGTTTTAATTTATGCATTTGTTTCTAATCAAGGTTTATAAGTATTATACATCACTGTATTCTTTATTGGTTTTAATGTTTACCTTGCATTCTTTTAAGTATGACTTTTCTATTCATAAATTGTTACTATAATTTTAAGTTTCTACTTTCATCAATTTAAGTACATCTTTATTTTGCTTTGTTTTGTTTTGGTAAAGGCATGCAAGAGTTCTATTTTCTGACTGCTTGCATTTTGACAAATTTTACTACTCAATCAGGGTATGATATTCTTGCAATTGCCCCAGAAACATTACTTAAAAAACTTAAAAGAATTGACTGGAATATTATTAGAGCCAACATAGATGTTTTGCAAGGTAGTTGGTCCTGGTATGTGTGCATCAGTGGTGTTTCCTAAACCACAGGAAATGGTTTGTTGAGAAATGACAACTTAAAGCACTATAAATATAAAATGCTTTTTATTCTATTTGTGTTAATTGTCCTCCAAACTTTGCCTTAAACCATGCTGTAGTAAATTTCCCATCTGTATCTTATAACAACGTCTTGGGCAGATCCATAATATTTCTATTATTAAAATGTATTCAGATTAAAGATTCAGTCATAAATTGATTTAAATTAAATTATAAGTCTCTTTTTCCCAGCACAGTTTTGATCCACGGCACTAAGAATCTAAAGTGTGAAGAAAGACCTGGTTATCTCATTTGAATACACTCTCCCTGCTTTGCTCTACACATAGCTTCATGAACCAGCTATGCTGAAACTGCAGAAGATGATTCCAGGCTTAAAAGATTAGCAAATAAAATAAATAATAAAATACATACAAATGTTCTGATAAAGGAAAGAGTTTGATGTGTTCTAGGAACTGTTAAAGGCCAGAGTGAATTGAGATCTGTCAAGGAAGGGTCCAAAGGCATGAGACATGGTTGAAATGTTAGGCAGCAGCCAGATAATGGAGGGTTCTGAAAGACAGAGAATTGAGACTTTATTCTAACTGCAAGAGGAAACTATCAGAAACTTTTGAACAAAGGAAATACATAATCTGCTTTATATCTTTAAA
This sequence comes from Pteropus medius, assembly GCF_902729225.1. Classification (NCBI taxonomy): domain Eukaryota; kingdom Metazoa; phylum Chordata; class Mammalia; order Chiroptera; family Pteropodidae; genus Pteropus; species Pteropus medius. The sequence goes on along the minus strand of NW_024352787.1, from coordinate 16,841,760 downwards.
AGGCATTTCTGACCACTGTGAGAATGGTCCGTGGGAGGCAAGAGTAGAAAAAGGAAGACCAGTTAGGTGAAGATTGTGGTGGTCCAGGCAAGAGATGCCAATTGCCTGGATCAGGGTGGTATCTAGAGAGATGATGAAAAGGCCCCAAATGGTGCATAAAGTTTGAATATCCAGACAACAGGATTTGCTTATGAGTTAGGCAAGGTGTGGGAGAGAAAGAGAGAGTAAAGAATGACTTAATATTTTTAACCTGAGCAATTGGGTGAATAGAGGTGCCACTGACAGATATAAGATATACTAAAAAAAGAGTAAATATGATAGAAGTAAGGAATCAAAATTCAGTTTTAGACACATTTGCTTGAGATGCCTATTTTATCAGAGTGAAAAGATTTGTAGGTTAATTGGATCTGCAGGTCCAAAGCTCCTGGAGGAGCTCTGAGAAGTAGTTATATGTGCAGAACCATCAGGGTGTACATGGTACATGGGAAGGAATGGAGATGTCACCAAGTAAGTCTGTATTTAGGAGTGAAGAGGGCCAAAGACTGAGCTCTGTGAGGTCCCAACATTTCAAGATTGGGAAGGTAAGGAGGAAGAAGCAAAGAAGACTGAGAAGGAATGACCAGTATAATAGGAGAACTGGTGTGGTGACCTGGAAGCCAGACTTAAAAGATAATTCAAGAATTTTGTCAATCTCTTCTTTAGCTCCCTTGGCTTTATCTCAGACTAGCAGTTATTGAGAATATCAGTAGGAAAAAAAATTCTTCTGCTTCAATACCAAAGTATGTATGCTTTTAGAAGTTTGTTTGTCCTTTGTACTTCCTGGTCAATGTTGCCTTTCCCTGTGTAATATTTTTTCAAGACCTCACATGCACATGTCTTCCTTTTCCACTTATAACGTAGTCACATGATATGCACATTTAACTTATATGATTAGAATTACATGCAGTTGAAGGAAACAAGAACATTACAATACTGTGTGTGATTCCACTTTCACTCCACTTAAAATATATGCTCAAGAACAGGGGAAATAGTTGTGCATCTTAGGTTCTTCTGGGGTAATACTCACAAAACAATACATTTTGAACCTATGGGTGGATTGTAGAATTTTTCAAGATAATTTCATTAGAAATGATGTGCTGATCTTAGGATCTAGCCTTATGTAAGATGTGAATCCATCCTACCTGAACTGGAATGGGGTGCAAAGTGTTCATATTAAGTTTGTCAACAGAAAGTATGGAATGTTCTCAGTACCAGTCCACTTGGGTCCTGGCAGGCCTCCCACATGTTCCTCTCTTTGCCCTGCATTGAAGCATCTTCATTCAACATTCAGGCTTCATGGCTATATTAGATTCCATAGACTTTCTCTGGGTCTCAAACATAGTCAGAACATCTACTGGTGGTCACTTTCTCACACACCGTATATCACTTTTATCAGAAATCCTTCTTCAACAATGTTTCCACTGAGATGACCATAAGCTCACAACAGTACTGTTTAGTGGGAGTGAATCTGTATTTTTGTTTGTTTAATTTGTTTAATTTTTACTTTTTTAAAGAAAACTGACATTAAACAGCACTTGTTATTTCTAGTTTTAGCAGCATAACAGAATTCCCATTTTTGTAGGGAAAAAGTAGTTAGGTAGTCATTTTAAAAATGTCACATGAGACAAGCACATAATGATTTTGTTGTTGGCATGGCAAGTTGTGAGGCATTGCTTCCATAGATGGATAAAGCTGGGCATTGCTCCTCTCCTTCTCATCGCATTGCATCAGTAGATCATATTAAGGGCCAAATAGCCATTGAGAAGAAAAGGAATAGAAGCCTTGAGGTTCTGAGTTATTAGAGAATGTCTGATGGCCTAGGGCTGTCCCGAAAGAGGCCAACAGATAAGAAAAAAGACTTTCAGAAGAGTCGGATCCAAGCTCCAAATCAGAGCCTGTGGTGATAGGGAAAGCTTCTTCTGGCAAAGCAGGTTCTGTGACCCCTCCTAGATCAGAATCCAGGCACTATGGTGTGCTCTGGGGAAATCATTTTATCTTGGAATTTGTGTTTGATTTGGTGTGAAGTAACCATGGATGAGTCTATGCCTGAGAGCAGAAGCACTTTCCTCTATATCCTGGATCCAGAGGTGGTAGCCTTCAGTAACTTGCCTTGGGGCTTCTCAAGCAGATAAAGTCTTGCCCTAGAATGCTTGGCTTCCTGTCGTAATTGCAACGCCCATGCAGTGGCAACCACACTGGAGAAAGGGTCTACTTCAGAGGAAATGGCCAAACTTTCCCTTTTCCTCCTCTGCAAAGAGCTATTAATTACTACTGATCCCCTTCCAGTGAGAAAGCATTTTTTAGGTACCTCCAGAGGAAGAGCTTCAATAGGACAAAAGCTTGGAGTCAATATGATTTGGATATGAGGAGAAATGAGACCTGATTTTGCACCACAAGCTAGTGAATAATTTTTATGTAAAATTCAGAGATTGCCCATGAAAGAAAGCTACCTTGTGACCCCCAAAATGGTCATATTTTCTTTAACAATGAGGAGGTAGAGCTTACGGGAAACAGAATGCTATTAAAAGTTAAATCCAATATTCTGCTATTCAACTGATATCTTATTAAAAACGTGTGCTCACAGCCAAGGAAGTAAGAAGTACACTCTCAGCTGTCAAGCAGAGAAAAGAGTGCTGTACTGGGATCCATCCTGAAAGCCCTGCTCACTCAAATCTCTGGGCCACCAGGAGGGAGCTGCTCACGTCCTCATCCTACATGACAATCAAAATCACACCACAGACTTCACTTTTCTCACTTCTCCTACACAAGGGCTCATGGTTAAGCATAAGATAATTGAGGACAGGCTCTGTCACCCACAATGTGCAAGATAAAATGTAGCATAGTCAGAAAAAATTATTTTAGGGCCCCTCCCTCAGAGTTTGCACTGGTGACTCAATTCACCCCTTTATGGCTAAATAGATAAGAGCAGATCTGAAATCCTCAGATGGCCTAAGTTTTAATTCTGGCTTTGCTACTGACTTTATTTCTGCAATAAGTATACTATAAAAGTCTCTAGGCATATGGCTCCTAGAGGATGATATTCAACTCTAACTCACCTCACCAAATTATAAGGAACATCAAATTATATTTTGAAGTCCTTCATGAATTTCAGTCAAAATTTGTGCCATTCTCCAACCTGCCCAGCATTAGCCTCCTGATGCTTCGTGAACAATCACTTTATAAATTGAAGTTTGCCTATACGTACTTGCAGCAATGTTTCTAAATCTTACTCATTTTTAGTAGTGTTTATAATTATGACCACTAGATCTTTCTCAGAATTAATTGTATTAAACTTCAATAGTTCTCCCAAGTGGTAAGTTTCTTAGATTTGCCAGTAAAATCTATCCTGTGCCTCATATAGTTCTCACAGTCTTTAATTCTGTCTTCAAGAAGATAATCATTGATCCCAGAGGCATTGTATATGTTTCACATTGGAACTGAAAAATACTTAGTGCCAGTGAAGATGATAGAAACTCTAAGTAAAAATTAATAAACTTATAGCATTGAACTGCAGAAGAAAGAGGAAGAAGAGAAGGAGGAGGAGGAGGAGGAAGAAGAAAAACTGAGTTACTCTCTGAACCAACAGTAAACTTAAAGGTTGAAGAATAATATTTTATTTATTTCTGTGCCTCAGTTTGCTTAGCTGACAAAGAAGAGTAACAGCTCAAATCAACCTCACTTAGTAGAAATTTATATTTTTGCCCATTTTATAGCTATAGTTAGTTTTCATTCACTAACTACAAAACTATAAATCAGGAACATTACACATAGAAAATAAAATATGATCATTGGTCCCTGAATAATTCTACCTATAGATTAAACGTGTTTGAGGGGTGTGTTTTTGTTTGTTTATCTGTCTCCAAAGAGGTTAGAAATGTTTGTTGATTGCAGTAATGTCTTGTGTTGTAAAACAGTAACCTCTTTATTATGGTATTCAAATATAGGATTACTAACTCCATAGAACTAATAAGTTCATGAGGAACTGGTTACTGAAGATTTAAGACTTAAATATTAAAGTTCCATGCAGTATTCAAATATCTTCAAAGAAATGGAAATACCTGAGAAGTGCATAGCCATGTTTTTTTTTACCTTTATTTGAATATTAAAGGGATAGCTTATATATCCATTTAATTACATTCCCAGAGAGTTTACATATAAATCAAATAATAGATTATACATTGACTAGTGCAGATTGGTTCCCAAAGTGAATATTAATATTGGATTACAATTCTTAAACTTCAACCTATGCATGCCAGACTTCAGAATTTTTTGTTTTCAGAAACATAATGTGAGCATGTCGTATATGTTGTGTAGCAACCCCATCGGGAGCTAGAGGAAGCACTCAAGCCCATTAAGTTTTCTACAGTGAAACATGTAATATTTACACTAAGTGAGACAAACGCTATTAAATAATCTCACATCAGTTCAAATAATTTACCAAAATTAACAGATTTTTGGAGTTTCACTTCACCCCAGAATCTAGAATTGTGGATAAGTGATTATAGATCTGTATTCTTTAAAGTATTTGGGATGCTCTGCAGCCAAAGTCTTTGCAAATTGAATGAACATCTGCGGGAGAATATAATATCACATATAAATAATAACCATTTTCAGTAACTCACCAAATATATCAATCAGGGAAGTTTCCTGACTTGGGTTCCAAGATTGAAAATTCATGAATTCTTTTCTTGCAACCCAGATAGTGTTGCAAGAAAAGAGAAGATCCAGTTAAGAGCAGGAAGAGTAGTTGCCCACAAAGGAGAGAAAAGAGGACCTTGCAGAGAGAGAAGAGAAAAATACATAAATATGTGCCGATCTCAGGAAATCATTTTATTTTTAAAAGAAATTCGATAATGGCCAGGTTGGCAAAGATATCACATAAGATAATAACTGAAGCTCTTATTCAGATCTTGGGTAGCCTGGTCAGCACAAGGCTTTCCTCTGGCTCTCATACAAGCACCTGAACTTGAAAGGACCTGCCCTTGCTTAATGCTCTGCTGTCACTGTCTTGGATTCCTAATCATTGTTGAACAGGGACCTCTCCTCCCCCATTTTTATTTTGCACTGGGTCTGCAAATTATGTGGCCAGAGCTGTCCACAGGCAGGCCTGTCCTTGGAATAACATGGTGAACAATCACTGTTTTCTCTTTTTGCCTGAGTAGGAGGACTGGTTGGCATTCCAGGAGGAGTTAATCTTACGGAAAGGCAAGGGCCTGCTCTGCTGAGTCTTCTCAGGTCTCCTCCTGGCACATGCAGCTTACACAAGAACTTGCAGTTAAGTGATGCACAATGTCCTTACCCTCTGTAAGAGGAGGCGGCAATTTTTTTCCTATAAACTCCCTATCGGCAGTGGCATAGTGCGGGATGCTCAATTCTCTGAGAAAGAAGTAGTGATGGTGAGTACCTTTGGTAGTACAGCATAAGATGGGGATTTTGAAGGCACAATCTTCCCAAGATTTTTGGAGTTTCACTTCACCCGATTCTACATTAACCTAAGCATAGAGTAGTAATACTTGATACTTGGTTTATCTTCTACAACTTACAAAGCAAAGTTTATAGACATTATTAGATTTCACTTATTCATTGACTCAATAAATACTCACATCTTCGCTTACACATATATATATATCTCACATAGCCAAAAACTCCTCCTTATAACACCCCCCATATAAACACACACCCCACATATACACATACAGACCCATATACCCTTCCATATACATATTCCCTCACATATATACTGTGCCCCCACATATACACATACATACATACACACACATACACCCTACACACCCATATATACTTTTATTACACATCTTTCCACATATACACTGTACCCTCATATAATACACCACATACACACATCCATATACACCCCACATATGTACCACACACACATACATGCCCTCCATATACACCTCTCCATATATACATACCCTTATACACACACACCCCTACATTTGAACCACACATATAAAAATATATATACCACACACACATGCACCCATACATCCCTTCATATACAGACTACCTACTGCTCCTGCTCCAGCTGGTTTCCCTTATATACACACATCCCTATATATGTAGCACACACACTATATACCATACTCACACATACATATTCTTATTTTGTATCAAGTACAAGCCAAAGGCTGAATTCTCTCCCACCTTAATAAAGAAATCTTTTCTCGCCCCTTTCTTACTAGTCACTGTTTTGTTTTCTTCTTCTCACGAAAACTAATGACAGCTATTGTCTACTCCAAGCCTCCACTACCTTCATTTTAGTCCTGATCTTGTACTGTCTTCTGTCACCCGCCTCCCATTAACAAGGCACTCATCATGGTCTCTATTGCTACAGAGAAAACTTACCTCTTATTCCTCAAGGCCAGAGTGCAGCCATGGAGATACCCAACTTACGAGCACTTTCCAGAGCACTCCCTACCTGACTCGCTAGTTGAGTTTGGCACTGCTGACCGCTGCCTTACTTGGGCAGGCTATTCTTTGTTTTCTATAACAGTTTCTTTCAGGGTTTCCTCTTCTCTGGTACTGCTTTCAGTCTCCTTTGAAGATTCTTCTTCTTTTCACAATGATTGGAGTAACCCAGGATTTCCTCTTCCTTTTTTCACTATACACATTCTTCCTGGGAAGTGGGATCAATACCTTCCTGTTTCTTCAATAGACGTTTATGCTAATAGTGGTATGGAGAGTGGCAAAGAGCCTGCCTAGCTTCTGGAATCATGGACATTCAGATTAGAATTCCAGAACTTCTACCAGTTAGATTTGTGTCCTGGGACAATATATATAATCCCTCAAGCCTGTTTTCACATTTATAAAATGGCAGTGGGGCTGGCAGGGGGAATCCTCCCTACCTGTTACAGTTATTGTGAAGATTCTCTCATTCATTCACCAAGGTTTTTTGAGTAGCTATGTGCTATGCACTGGATGTATAGTGATAAACTAAAAAATTAAAAATCCTCATCCTTGTGGTACTTCAATTATAGTGTGAGACAGATAATGAACAGATGAATCACTTGGTATGCTACAGAGATGGGGCTCTGAAGAAGAATAAAACACCCAATGAATATGAAACAGTACTGTGCCTGGCACAGAGGAGGTGCTCAGAAAAGGTTTACCACCTCTTCTCCATCATCATCACCATCTCTCAGATCTCTGCTTCTAGCCTAGATATCTCTCTTGATGTCCACAGGGACCTCAAATTTAGTATGTCTGAACATATATTGATCCTATTTCCCTATCTCCCATATTTCCTTATTTTTTATCCCCCACCTTGGCCAATAGCACCAAAGTCTCAGCTGACAATGAGCTCTTCCACCTTGATATATATTTTGGCTCTGCTCTCTTCTCCAGCCCTGTTATCTTGATCTGAGTTAGACCTTCAACATTTCTCACTTGACCTACTGTGAGAGCTATTTGCCTTCTCCAGGCTGTTCTCCAGTCTGTCCTACAAACAACTGCTGTGATGGCATGTTGGTCCCTTGATTAAATTCATACAGTGGCTTTATACCACCATCTGCAGGTATTGCCCAAGTTTCTTAACCTACCCACCACTCCAGACTCCCTACTGCTCCTGCTTTACCTCATTTCTCACCCTTCTCCTTTTAACACTTTAGACTTCAAGACACTGAAGTACAAAGCCCTGACACTCACTAGAGTGTCTTGCTCCTCTACCTTCCCAACCCCCACTGTTTTCTCTCTCTGTTATATGCCTTCCACACACCCTTTCATCTGGTTAATTACTACTTACCAACAGAGATTCAGAGAAGACATCATTCCTTTATGCATTTTCCTGGCCTCCACCCTATCCCTGCCTTCCTCCAACTGTTACTGGGTTGGGTATTCCTCGTAAGGCTTTCATGTACCATGCTCAAATCTCTGTCTCTTTTATTGAAATCACTAGGTTCCTTTCGATTTTATTTTTGTGTCTGCTTCTACAAGATGCTACTGAAAGACAGAATTGAGTCTCACTTGTTTTTCTAGGTTCTTTCAGGAGCAACTCTACCCCTATTCCATCCACAGGCTGTGTTTGTATGCTCACTTGTCCTTCACAGTCCATAACTGTCAATCATGAATTTGCCACAGTCTAGATTTGTCAGTCTTAAAAAAATTTTTTTTTACTAATTTTTTTCCTCCTTTGTCCTTCTGCTACCTGTGTGCCCTGTCCGGAGAACCTCTCAAAACCCTGCTAAAACATCTTGTGGGATAAATATATGACTCTCTTCTCCTTCTTGTGTTCCTCCCTCATTTCCAGTCTCCCAACAGAAGGTAACTTTGGAGTCAAAGAACATTCTTCTAACTCTATTAGTAATTCTCACAATATTACATTTGTTTATGTGTTTATAGCACCCACTAGACAAGAGCTCTCAGCAGACAGGGGTAGTATCATCTCCATTTTTTATCACAAGTAACTACAATAATAACTGACACATAATCAGCACTCAATAAATGTTTTTAAATAAATAGTCAAATGATAAATATAGTAAAGTCAGAAAAATGGTGCATTCATTCAAGATTTCTTCTTTTGTAAGAAGAAATGTGAAGCTTAAAGGATAATGAGAAGCTCTATTTTCTTATTGCCAAGATGATCAGGCACTTACAACTTACAAGTATGACCATAAAATTTATTCTTTACATAATAGAGAATATAGACATCAGTTAGTAAATAATGACCTTAAAAAGAGATGCTCTCAAGAGTTCTTCTGAGAGTTTACGGAACTGCTGAAGTAATGAAAAAGTGAAGCGTAGAGAACATGAAGAAGGTCTCTAGGCAGCTATGAGCAGTTATTTAGAGAAAACTATAAAAGTCTCCTTTTATTGGAGATCATTGGTGAAAAGAATAATAAAACATTGGCAATGAGAATAAGGGCAATAAAGAAGTATGAAGGGAGGGAAAGGACCGGAAAGGAAAACAATTTTAGTTGTGATATTAGAAGAGATATAAGTAAAAGAAATATAAATAATCATGTGAATGGACAATTATCATACTAAAATTTGCTTCCTTAAGAATATTTTTAAAACAATGAGAGAAACATTAACAAGATTTTAAAATAAAATCAGGAATTTTCTGCCGTTGACTGTGGTCGTTGAAGAGCAAAAATTGAAATCTTTGTTTAGGATGAAAGTACTTAACTCAGATGTGAACATCATATTTATGTAAGCACCTTATTCTCATGGGGAAAACCAAGCTGAATTGAGAAAGATGGGCAATGAAGACTGATGTTGACAAGTCATAAATCTCCAGATAGAATTATAAATAAAATGATGCAGCCATTAGACCTCCTAATTATAAAAGATGTTATGAGAGAACAGTCCTGGGCATCCAACTTGCTGCACCTTAGATTCACACAGCCACTTCCCCCAGAACACTGACCTACTTCCAGAAGATCTGCTTAGGTAAAAGCTCCACACTCTTCTCTGTCAGGAAGTTAGAACTCCCATTCTCCTTTGACAAATATTTTCTTTTGGAGTCCAATTTTCATGTGGTGGAGTGTTCCTCTCTTCAAGAACCATTGTGGTCCATTTAGACACTATTCTCTAGTAACACCATGTTTGAGGAACTGCACCACTAAGATCTGGGACCTCTTCTCCCTTTCTCACTCTCACTGTACACTGAGCATTTACTACAAAACCAACAATGGCATCTGAATAGTAGCAAGAAATCGCATCATTTTGGAAAGGGACATTTGTGCTCAAGAATGATACTGTCATGGTAACAGAAGAAAGAACAGCAAAAAATAGGCTAGTAGATTTTTCAGTTCTCTAGTTATTTCTCAGAGAGTTTGCAACATTATAATTGTTCCTTTATTAATCAAAAAAGTAAAGTCATTGGTGAGGTTTATTTCATATCTTATTTAGAGTTTAAAACAAATAAATAGGATGGGGTATTAATAACCCAGTGGAGACATATCCCAAAGCATACACTTTAGATCCTCCTTTAGAAAATAATTCCAGACTCAGGTCTGTGACCAAATCAAAGGAATGGTCATAGAGAAATTAGTTGAATGCCAATCCCAAAATATAAACAATTATTTCTTCATGTTATTAAAATGATTTTGGTTTATGGAGATGTGTTAAAGCATCTAATTTTTCCTATGATTTAGTGCCTCATCCTTCACTTCACTAAATAAATTTGATATAATGTAAAGTAAACTGAAATAAAGCAGAAATTTCCATCACCAGCAATAAAGAGGACAGAAACTCTAGGTGACTCTCTTGTTACAAATTCTACATTTAAAAAAAAATGGCATTTAGGGGCTGACAGATTATAAAGATACCTCTAAAAGGAAAAAAATAACCAAGAAGAGACAAGTCACCCTGAACTGGAAATTATCCTTTGACTCTGAAGCAATCTATAAAGCCTAAAAACCACAAGGAGGTAAGAGTCGACCCAGAGTAGAAGTGTCCCAGCTGAATTAAGTGCAAAATTTCTCTGGAAATAATAATCCTCAATTCAGGCCTCAAGTTTTCCACAAACACACCAGTGAAAAGAAAAAGTCAGATGTGAAACTTAACAGAAATTGTATACAATATCAAGAAATTTAAATGCTTATAGAGTTTAGATATTGGGATTATAAGACAGAATACATAAGTTGCACAACATGCTTCAAAAAACTAAAAGGAATTGTTGAACTGGAAAACAAATGTGAAGTAACCATTCAAACTATAGCACACAGAGACAAAGAGAAGGAAAACATTAAGAGGTTTGGAGAACAGAATGAGAAGGTCAAACAAATATTATATTAGAGCCTAGAAGCCTAGAATAGAGAGAATGGAGAAAAGGTTATATAGAAAAGACACTGAGTGAGAAATGTTCCAGAGAGGATAAAAAAATAAAATTCACACTGAGAAAAAGCACAATGAATTCCAAATAGTAAAAACAAAAATAATAAACACTAGATATTTTACAGTGAAACTACAAAACATCAAAGGCTGGTAAATACTAATAACAATAATAACAGCAGCAGCAGCTAGAAAGAAAAGATGGTTCATCTACTAAGGAAACATAATTAAACTTTCAGTAGACTTCTCATTGATAATAATGGAAGCCAGAAGCCCACAGTGGAATAACGTCTTCAAAGTGTTGGTGGGTAGAGAGGAGGGTCCAGCTAGAATTATGTATTTAGAATGTCTATTTTTCAAGAAAGATTGAAGGAAAATTAAAGACATCAGCAATGTATGAGAAATTCAATTTCTCCACATTCTCACCAACACTTGTTTTCCATTTGTTCTAGTATGGCTAACCTAGTAAGTATATGTAAAATTTTTATCTTATTTTAGATTTATTTACCTTAAGAAAGAATATACAAATCAGAATAAATGTACATGTCTATGTTACATCCAGAAAAAACCTTCCACAAAGTACTCCATCACCCTTCTAGCACTTATGGAGTTGGAGGAAAAAGCTCCAACCAGAACTTTAATTTTAGAGTGGAATGTATACATACATTCACATCAAAAAAAAATACCCAAAGTCTGAGGGTATAATAAGGGAGGAGGGCAAAGTGTTGTTTTGTTAATGGAATACTTATATTAATATGTTTTCATATTTTATATCAGTGAATACTAAAATATAATAAACAAATGAATTCCAAATTATTTAACCTTTTAAGAGATTAAGGAGCACACACATCCAGATACTTTCCTATTTTCCCAACTTTATCTTTACGAAAGTGTTTTATAAGTACCTAGAGACAAAGAAGAGCAGCAATCCTACTCTGCATGTCCAACTCAGAAAACATGGAATTCCATGTACAGTACAGTACTGTGAGTAAATTTCTATAAATGGCCCTGATAGACATTCTTGTAGAATTAATGGGAAAAAATTAAGGTTCTTGGACACTAAAATGTATATTCCTGAATAAAAAGAAGTCTTTTCCTAACTTTGGAGTAGAGTATCCAAGTAGAGAGAGAACACACCTCAAGGCAGAAAAACCCCAGGGTTCCTGGACACTGTCTTTGGATCTATTAGAGGTAAGCATAAAGGAGGGACTTGAGTTAGTTTCACTAAAATATCCTCTGGCTGTCCTGGAGGGAATTTGACACAGTATGCTTCAGAGTAGTGCTATTACAGTAGAAATTGCTACAGTTTCCTTTGAAGAGCCTGCATGCACACATCAAAAAAATTTATAATGTCAACACTGGTGTCAGAGAGAATTATATCATTAACAAGACTTGCAAGCTTATTATAACCCTGCCAGGGAAACAACAGAGACTTGCAGGGAGTCTCAGTGACTCTGCAAGGTGGGACCTGGAAACACCATCTCAATAAGATTATTCCCTGGTCTTTGAACTACCTCCTAAGGATCTGAGTCTCAAATGACGTTTGCATTATCATGTGACAGTTAGCTAATCCTTAACTTCTCACCTTCACTAAGGCTGACCTTGCCTGAGGAAGCAGGAGTTACAAATATGTGGCTAAGAGACTCCAGCAAAGTCAGGATAGCATTATATAGATATGGATCAAAGGGCAGATTTCAAGTCAATGGGAAATTTATCACTTGCTCTGTTAAAGCTTAAAAAGAAGAAAGAATAATTACTTTTCTTTTTACTTTTTTCTTTCTATTGTTATTTTTTCTTACTTTAAAAGTTATCTGTGTATATAAGAGTATACATGCGCACATACATTGCTATGAATAAATGTTTGTATACCTCCAAAATTCATATGTTGAAGCCCTAATCCCCGATATGATGATACTTGGAGGTAGGGCCTTTGGGAGGTAGTTAGGTCATGAGGTCATGAAAGTGAAGTTCCCATGATGGAATTAACACCCTTATAAGAAGAGGAAGAGACCAGCCTCTTCTTTCAGTCCATACTCACCCACCAAGGAAAGGCATGTGAGTACACAGCAGGAAGGTGGCTGTCTAAAAGCCAGGAAAAAAGCTCTCACCAGACACCATAACTGTAATAGCTTTATCTTGGACTTCCCAGACTCCAGAGCTGTGAGAAATAAAATTTTTGTTTAAGTCACCCAGTTGATGCTATTTTGTTATAGCAGTCAGAACTAAGACATATATGTATAATATATAGTCACATATAATATATATTATATATACATATACATTATATATATTATTTTTGTAAAAATATATGGTAACCACCAAATCTTATCCAATCTCATACCCTTTCCAGAAGATAACTCTATGACCACTTTCTGTATACCCTTCTTGGACTTTTCTATGTATTTTCATATATTTACATAGTGATTCCTGGCCATGTTATTTAATTTCTATGCTTCAGTTTTCTCATCTGTAATGTGGATATTAACAGTAGCTAATGGACCTATTGTGAGTTTTAAGTGAGATGGTATATATAAATCCATTAGTACAGTAACTGGAACTTAGGAAGTTTTTTTAATTCTTATATCTCTATAAATAGTTTGCTTTTGTGTTGTTATTTACACAAATGGAATTACGTTTTATGTAACTTTGTGAAACATGCCTTTTTATTTAGCAAGATATCTAAAATATGTTTATGTCTAAATATATAGCTCTACTTCTTCCTTTATAACTACTGTATAATATTTCATAGTGTGACTATACCACAGATGAGTTAACTATGCCATTTTGTTAAGTTGCTATCAATTAGTCACAGTGACAGATAGTGTTTCAATAAACCCTGTTGTGTAAACATGTGAATTCTTTTCCAAAATAGATACATAGAATAAAAATTACTGTGTGGAAGTCTATAGTCATTACTAATTTAATAAACATTGTGATTTAAAAAAAAACTAAACCAATTTATACAGGAAAAAAGAGTATCGTTCCCAAACTGTTCTTTTGTTTAGGATATGTTTCTTTGTCACTTCATTTTAACTGACTCTGTTTCTATGTATTAGATAAGACCGCTATGTCTCTTGGGCTTGGGAGAGTGGTCTTATGTAGAAGGTATCTTGGGGGGCCCAGTTGTGCGGTTTCCTTGGTCACCTGTGCCAGCTGCTCCAGGAATGTCCCTTGTGTGGGTTCTGTGTGCCCTCCTATTGTAGTTGAGCTTTGATTACTGCTAGCATCTCAGTGCGGGGAGGGTCACCCTAAGGCTGACTGGCTGGCTGGGAGGGTTGGCCGTGACTACAGTGTACCACCTGTGTGTGACTGATTCCCCCAACAACAACAACAAAAAAACAGAGTTGTTTTAGCAGGGCTCTGGTATCAGTCAAGTCCATCCTTTGGGTGTGTTGTTTGTGGAGCTGGGCAGAGCTCTGATCTGGTCTGAAGTTGGCCACCAGGTGTGTTGATTCTGGACCCTCTTAGGAGGGACTCTGGTGCAGGCCAAGGGCAGCCACTGCTTGTGCTGAGCTTGGGGTTGCTTGGTAGAGGCTGCAAAGTAATCTGTGCTTGGTTACCACTTGTGCTGGACTTAGAAGTGCTTGGGAGAGGCTACGCTGTGAACCAAGTCTGGCTACCACTAGAGCTGGGCTTGAGAACCTTCAATGAGCACCACAGTGTGAGCTGGGGCCAGCCACTACTTATTCCAGGTTCATGGCTGCATAGTTGAAGCTACATTCCAGGTCCAGACTGGCCGCCACTTGTGCCAGGCTTGGGGCCATTTGATGGCAATTACAACACAAGCTGAGACTGGTCCCTGCTTGTGCTGGGCTTGGGGCCATTTATCTTGAGATACAGGGCATGCCAAGGCCAGCTGCTACAGTTTGTGGTTTGTGACCTTTGAGAGATTTTAGGAAAGTCCACAGTGTGAGCTGAGGCAGGCCACTTGTGTGGAAAAGCCTCTGAAAGAGGTTTGGACCAGCATCAGAGTTGAGTGGGGCTGGGTTTCAGGGAATCACCGGGGGGAGGGGCGGGGAGATATACAGTGTTAGCCAAATTAATGGAGACTCAGATATGGTGTCAATCTGTGCCTGCTGGCTGAGTAGGGGGAAGACTCAACAAAAGAACAATGGTGCCTGCCAGCACTTCTGTCCCCAGAAAAAGCTGCCCTAACCTCTGCCCCTCTGGCCCTTACCCTGAAGTTAGTAAATATACATTTCCATGTGTCCCTAGCAGTTTTTGAGCTGCTACTCCTTCACTGGAACCAAGGGTGAGTGAGTTTGGAAGTAGGTAAGTTTGTGTATGGGCCTTTTAAGAGCACCTGGGACACTGTGGTGGTCACTGAAGGGTCTCAAGCCTAGCAGCTCTTCATTTCATGGCTGTTTTTCACAGCCAGATGTTATAGGGACTTCTCTTCCCAGCACTGGAGGCCTGGACTGGGAAGGCCAGTATGGGGCTGGGACTCCTCACTTCTCAGATGGGACCTCCATGGCCAAGATGATCCTTCTTGATTCTTAATCGCCACATCATGGGTATGGGACCTGCTTGTTTAGCGTTTCTGTCTCTCCTACCAGTCTTGAACTGGATTCTACTTTATATCCTCAGTTAGTTATAGGACTTCTGTTCAGCTAGTCTTCAGGTGGTTCTCAATAAAGGTTCTTCTATTTTAGTAATTTTGATGTGGTCATGGGAGGAGGTGATCACAGCATTTACCCACTCCGCCATCTTGACTAGAGGTCTGTCTTTCCTAACCATATGACCTTGAGTTTTCCACTTCTATTTTCTTCAGGTCTAGAGATTCAGCTTATAAAATTTAATGTAACAACAGTAACGTAGGGTCACATTTCTTCGCCCTTGGAGCCATAGCTCTTGGCATCTTCAAAATTTTCTATCTCAGAAAGAGAGCACAGATTAATATAGAATATAAAGTTATAAATCATGTGGATTACTGAGAAAATTCCTTAAAAATTCCAAGAATAAAGAACATAGTCATAGCAACCAGAGTTATTACAAGAAAACAGAATAAAATCTGCTGGGGGCACTTGAGTTGCATTCTCACTCCATTCTTCCACTCTTCTCTGCACTCCTTTAGCAGCTAGTAAGATTCTTAACAGAATTGGATGACAGAAAGAAACATAGTCATCCATTCATGCATGCTTTCCACAAGCCCGCACCAACCTATCAGAGTAAGAATGTCTTTCTAATACTGTGTTCAAAATCTCCAACCCCTGTTAAGAGCTCATTCTTATATTTAATAATTTTCAGTGTAAGAAAGACATCCTTTTTTTCTAGAAAAAAATTCAATTATGATGACCAAAGAGGCAAAGGCCACAACACACTATTTCCTCAGGTAAAAGTCTTTTAAATGTTTAAAGATATTTATATTATTTCCAATCAGACTTTCCTTCCCTAAATCTTATAATCTTTTCATTTTTTAAAACTCCTCAGCTCTTCTTTACACTCTTTATTTGAGTTCTTTTCAGGTTTTCTGTGTCTCCTTTGGTGTGAAACTAAGAATTTTTAAAGCATCCAATTAGATAGCAGTTTTATAAAAATGATGAGATTTTTTTTTTTTTTTTATTTGAAATACTTTGGGGAGTTTCAATAAGTTTTTAAAATTTAAAATGTGATACCACACTTCTTGATTTATTAAAAACTATTTCAATTCTGAATAGTGTTCTATCATCACAGTCTTATACTACCTCCTGTAAGCCCTATACTCCAAAAAAGTGTGACATGAAATAGTTGGGAAAGTGGAGAAAGAAATGAAGAAACACAGGCAATGATAAAGAGGCTGATATTTGTTTTCTCAATGTCTCCCTGATTTAAGGTAGTTTATAATGAATAAATCACATGTTGTATACTGCCCCATTTGATTATATAAAGCAAAATTTATAAGTTTAGCTTGGAGGCCACATCTGGAAATCTCACTGCTCAAATATAGATTTTCCTTCAGCATTTTTCTGGCTTGTTTTTTTTAATAGTCAAGGTGAGAGGGTTTTTTTTGCACATACTTTAAGAATTAAGAAGTTAGTTGTGGTCATGCATTATGGTTTAGAACTATGGGTCTGTTGGGGTTTTGAGGGAAAGAGTTTGGAGGAAGGAATCCCCTTTCCTACCTAACTGAAATGTAAAATTTGAAATCCAGAGGGATAGCTAAAGAAATCAGATGAGACCAAAATGTTAGCTTTATCGCTTACATGTTAGAATGTCATGATTTAAATATGGACAAGTGATCTTACTAAGACTTCTTTCCTGCATAAGGCAGATATAGACAATTATAGGCCATCTTAGGCAAGAGCAATTCTCCACCATGGCAGCCCAGCCAATGAACACCTTCCTTAGAACAGGTCAATCCTAAAGGAGGAAGAAGAAGGAATTCAACCAAGACTGAGAGGCCAGGAGTATAACTCAGGAAATTTCTTCATGGGCTAACAGGAGGAGTGCAAAGTATGTGTAATTGTTTATAACATTTGACTCACTGATTTTTATTGTGGTAAAATACACATAACATAAAATTTATCATTTTACCAATTTTGTTTTATATTACCTATTTTAAAGTGCATAATTTGGTGGCATTAAGTACATTCACAAAGTTGTGCAACCACCCATTATTGCTATCACTAAAATGTTTTCATCACTGCAAAAGGAAATCCCCATACCCATTCAGGACTCACTCCTCATTCTATTCTCCTTTAATCCCCTGTCTCTATGGATTTGTTTATTCTGGATATTTCATATGAATTTTTATATTCTGGATATTTCACATAATATGTGGCCTTTTGTGTCTGGAGACACAAAACTGAGAACTATGTCATCAAGGTTTATTCTTAATGTAGCACTTATCAGAACTTCATTTCTTTTTATGGCTGAATAAATATTCCATTGCATGGATATACTACATTTTATTTATCCATTCACTTGATAAACATTTGGTTTGTTTCTGCCTTTTGCCCATTAGAAATAGTACTGCTATGAATATTTGTGTACAAGTTTTTGTTTGAATACCTACTTTCAATTCTTTTGTGTAGATAACAAGAGTAGAATTACTGGGCTATAGAGTAATTCTATACTTATTTTTTTGAGGAATTACCAAATTGTTTTTCAAAACAGCTGAACCATTTTACATTGTTACCAACAACATAAGATTGGCTCTGATTTCTCCCCAACACTTGTTGTTTTCTTTCTTAAAAAAAAAAAAAAAACTGTAGCCTTTCTAGTAGGTATGAAGTAATATCTCATTGTAGTTTTGATTTGCATTTCCTTAATGACTAATGATGTTCAGCATCTTTCTGTGTTTATTGGTCATTTAGATATCTTGTTTAAAAAAAAATGTTTTTCAAGTCCTTTGACTATTTTTTATTGGAAATTAATAGATAATTAGTTGCTCATATTTATAGTGCACAATTCAATGAGTTCTTTTTCAATTATAGCTGGTATACAATAATATATCAGTTTCAGTTGTAGAGCATAGTGATTAGAGATCTATATAATTTACAAAGCGATCACCCCAATAAATCTTTTACCCCTTTGCCCCCTTACATATATATTACAATATTATTGACTATATTCCTTATGCTATATTTTAAATCTCTATGACTATTTTGTAACTATACATTTATACTTCTTAATCTCTTTGCCCTTTTTTACTGACCCTTCTAACCCCCTTCCCATTAGTAACCCTCAAATTAGTCTCTGTATCTATGAGTGTGTTTCCATGTTTATTACTATTGTTGTTTATTTTGTTCTTTATATTCCATATGTACATGAAATCATATGGTATTTGTCTTTCTCTATCTGACTTACTCTATTCAGCACAATACTCTCTAGGACATCATGCAATATCTTTTCTCATCCTCTTACTTTTAGTCTGTGTGTGTCTTTTAATCGGAAGTGAGTCTCTTGTAGGCAGTATACATAAAAGTTTTGTTTTCTCATCCATTCAGCGACCCTCTCTATTGACTGGAGCACTTAATTCTTTTTCATTTGAAGTATTTGTTGATATATATGTAGTTATTGCCATTCTTTATTCACATTTTTGCTACATATTTTTCTTCTTCTCTAAGAAGATCCTCCAGCATTTCCTATAATGCTGCCTTGGTGATTATGAACTCCTTGAGCTTTTTCTTGTCTGGAAAACTCCTTATTTGTCCTTAATTTCTAAATGATAGCTTTGCTGGATAAGGTAAACTTGATCGTAGATCCTGGGTTTTCATCACTTTTAATATTTTTTAATTGGGTTGTATTTTTGTTGTTGTGTTGTAAATGTTCTTCATATATTCTAGTTACTAGACCCTTATCAGATTTATAAATACATCCTTAAATTCTGTGGGTTTTCTTTTCACTCTTTTGATTGTGTCTTTTAATGCACTAATTTTTTTTTAATTTTGACAAAGTCTAACTTATCTATTTTTCTTTTGTTGTTTGTGTTTCTGGTGTCATAGCTAAGAACTTGTTCATTTTTTTAAATCCATATTTAAAATGTTTTTCATTGTCACATAGTTGCTCACATTATCCCCTGTGACTCTCTCATATCCCCTCCACCAATCCACATTGTGCCCATCATTTTGGGCAGAGTACAGGGTCAGCTGCTCTCAATGGCACCTTCCTAGACTGCTCCAGGCCTCAGCTGTCCTTCCCTCCTTCCTCTGTACAATTCATGTAAAAATTAGTCATGCCCTGTCTCCACAGAGATCTTACTACCTATGTAGTAAGCACTTAATTCTTTTTCATTTGAAGTATTATAAACAACAATAAAATTTATTTTTAAATGCTACTTAACTCTTGGTAACATCTTCAAGGCTGGAATGGAATCTTATCTAATTGTTCTTAGCTTCCTGTCAGGGCCTCAGAAGAGAATTCTTTTATTTCTTTATTTTAACATTGACCTTCGGTTCTCTAAAACAAGAGAGTTAAGAGAACAGAGCTGGATATGAACTATAACTCTGCCCCTTACCACTCAACAAGTCTCCAACTTCTCAGAGCCTCAGTTTCCTCACCTGTAAATTGGGGATAATAGTACCTACCTCCTACAGCTATTATGAGGATGATATAATTAAATGTAGGTGAAGTGCTAGAACATTACTGTAGCACACTGTGAGCATTATCTACACATTAGCTATTTTTTATTGTTATATATTATTATTATTACATCAGTGTGAGGATGTTCTAAGGTGCTTTTGTTAAAATGCAGCAGTAAATTTCATCATTTTAGACCACATACTAATATCGTGGATAGTTTCATTTGATGATATATTCAGGTTTTGGCTTACTTTTATTAATCCATTTAATATGTGTGTGTGTGTGTGTGTGTGTGTGTGTGTGTGTGTGTGTGTGTGTAATCACCTACCAACATGTGGGCAGACAACAGTGAATAAGATATAAGACAGGCAGGGCTCATATGCAAACAAGTCCTGCTCATCTGACAGGGAGAAAGGATATTAAACCAATTATTACAGGTGCAATCGTTTTTGTGAGCAGAGAAATAGCAAGTGATATGAAGAGCAAAACAGAAGAATCTACCTAACCTAATCCAAAGGGTCTGGATCTAACCTTTAATCTTCAAAAATCATCACAAAATTCTCATGACAATAAATGGCCAATGAATACTGGTAGAAAAATTCATCTTTGAAAATCTTAAATGGTTGAAATAAATTGACCGAAATTGGAGACTGTAACAATTCCAACAGCTTTTTCATTCTTGTCGGTAAAATTTGGGCTTTGATGCAGAGAGAGAAGGAATTAATGAGAACACAGCCCTCACCATGACACGTCAACCACCCCTAATCATGTACTCACCAACTTGTCACTCATGAGGTGGCAGGAATGTGGCAACTGCAGTATTTGCTATATATTCCAGAAGATACCTATAAACATCAAAAAAACTGGGAATTCCATCCTGGGTGGCTATCAAGTATAATTTTGTGGGTAACTCGGTGCCTTCCAGCAGCTGTGTTCAGTACCCTGAAGCTTAATTCCAGCGCATGCTCTCATTACAGATGTCTGATCCCCTCTGGGGTTACCTCAGGGCACTTGCTAGCATGAAAGAGAATTATTTGGAGGTATCAGAAGAGCAGCAGGAAGAGAGGAGGTGGGCTCTGTTGGGATGCCACCCAGAAATGACTATAGACCAGCTTTCTGCTCTTGACCCTGAAATCCTCACTTCTAAAGGGGTTTGAAGCTCCTGGCCTCCCAGTGAGTTCCTGATTCACCTCTGGATACTTCACTATTACCTGACAAACTTGCCATGACACCTAGGACTGGATCCCAAACTAAATATTTTTCGAAGTTGCAGAAGATTCCACGACCTTTTCCTGCTATATAACATTTCAAAATGTCAGCACTTTTCTAGCTAGACTTTGGCCTAGAAATTGAAGTTCACACATGCTAAGGGAATGGCTGTTGGTTTAATAATTTCAGTTCTACTAGAAATACCAACATTGTTTGGACCTAGTTCAAATCATAATAATATGTTGGGCTTGTTTTTAACATTCCATCTGAGACTCTCCAAAAGTCTATGGAAAATCTAAACTCACTGATCCTCTCCATGCCCTTAGGAAGGAAAAGTAAAATTTGAAATCTCCTCTCCCAGTTATAAATATAAAAGTAGATGCAGGAAGAGGAAAATATATGATTGCTTGGTCAAGGCTCCTCCGTTGCTAGGAGTAGGAGACAAACATGGTTGAATGTAGAAGGAGAGTGATGAGGAATAGTCAGATGATAGGCAGAACTGGACCTCACAGGGCCTGGGGGATTGGGTTAGCAATCTTGCCCTCAGAGCAAGAATAAGGAAGGAATTTAAGCAGAGGTTTGGCTAAGGATAATTTATTCAAATCACATTTTTAAGTGATCATTGTGCCGTGGAGAATAAACTGAGGAGAGAGTCTGAGTAGAGGAAGACCAGTAAGGAGGCCCCTGTGGTAGCCTGAGCAAGAGGCATTGGTGCCCTTGGCTATGGCAGTGGGTGTGCATATGGAAAGAACTGAGTAGATTTCAGAAGACAAGTCCATAGGGCTTGATGATGGCTTGGCTCAGAGGGAGAGGGAAAAATCAGTGGCAAGGATGACATTTAATGGCTGGGAGAGTAAAATGTAGCAATGAAAGGCCAGAAATATAGGGGGATTGCCACAAGGTGTGGTGCCATAGAAGTCCAAGGATAGAAATGGAATATTCTCCTAGGAGGTCATAATGTTAAAAGGTGACTACTTCCTAAATACCTTGTAGGTGGCATCTCACCACCATGCCCTAATATTAAATCTACTTAAATTAATATAATAATGTTACCTTTTAAAGAGTCCCAGTTAGATACCAGGTACTATATAGCTGATGTTGTCTGCATTACTTACTTCAATGTTCTAAAAAACGAACAGACTGTTGATCTCACTTTCAGAGGAGTAAACTGAGGCTTTAAGGGCATAGAAGTTGCAGAAATCCTCTCAGCTAGTCACAACAGCGCCTGGCCCCTAATCTAGATCTTTCTGACTCCAAAGCCCAAACTCTTAACCACAATGTTTGCTGCTCCTTCATAGTCTAAACAAGAAATGCCTAAGAGTTATATTGAAATAAATAATTTAGCTTAACAGAGGGAAAGAAATATTACAAACCATATTTCCAAAACAGCCAGGAACTTTACAAATGTACATTATTGGTCACTAAGAGTCTGGATGATGTACTATGCCTGGATCAGCACACTATCATGTGACGTTTATTAGAAAAATAATTCACATCACATCTTGCTGATTGGTGTGTTTGTAGCATCTGAGTTGTGAAGGACTATGCACATGCCCATGTTAACAAATGGAAAAGTCATGATCTGCCTGATGGAGAGAGAATAACTTATTTTTCCCCAAAATGAAATATTATTAGATTTTGAAGTGCATTAACGTAAGGGAAATGCATTGAAGAAATGCTTTTTGCAGCCTCTACATGTGTTGAACATATGATAGAGCCCCCAGGTAGCTCCAGCCCTCATTTTGGTCAGCTCCTGAGAAGTTTTGCTTAAGGAAATATGAACTCCAAGGTGTTTGTACTGAAAACCACAGAAAGCACGAACAAAATAATACAGTGGAGGAAATGAAGGTTAAACAGGATGATAACAAAATGAAAAAGGAAACCAGTTATTGAGGCAGAAACACTGAATTACGGGAAGACATGCATAACAGGGAGAGACAGGCCTTTTCTCAATCTTTGTTATCAAGTATTTTAAGACCTGTGTTGCTAAATACTAACAGAATGCCTTCCTTCATTGATTTACAGATTAAGATTTTTTGCCAGAGAGACATGGGAAGGAGAGGAAAGGATGGTGATTGTGGAGATTATTAGGGGTATTTTCATGACAGACTAGAGTAGTGATAGATTTTAAATAACAAGAGCCTTGATTTTGTTTCTGATTTTGCAAACCTGTAAGTCAGTTGAATTAATAATTCTCTTCTAGGGGGTAATAAGGGAACAAAGTGGTAAGAATGTAAGCCACTTTGCTATAGGCCAGGAGAAAGAAATAGGCCTTAAGTTTTTTTTCAGTAATTAACAAGGCACCTAAATCCACCCCATCTTCAAATTATTGAATGAAAACTTCCTGTTGTTATCATGAGTGCTACAATTTTAGTTTAAAGAGGACACTGTCCTCCTCATTTTGTCCTCATCTACTGCATGGCTTTCTCTCCTACATGGTGGCATGTTGAGATGGAAAGGGTGTTGACTGTATTAGGTGTCCCATCTGGTGGAGTCATTGAGCACACTACATACCCAGAGAGAAATTGGCCTCACTAAGCCAAGCTTTGCAAAGGATGCTACTCTCTTTGATTTTGCCTGCTCTGTACAATAGATACAGTAGACTGGGAATCAGTCTACTGATTCGAGTATTTGTACATGACAGAACTTAGAAAATAGATCCTAAACTCTGTATAATGAGAATTATAGCCATTTCTCAACCTACTCAAGATTTATACAAATACATAAAAGCTATAATTTATATATTTATATAATTTATATACATATAATTTACACACTAAAATTTATCTATATAAAGGAATAAAGTGAGGAAGAAATTACTCTCAAAAATATGAATGCAGTAGTTTCTGAGATTTTGCTCTCTGAATGCATATATTTTTCCAGTGTTTTTTATTTTTTTAAATCTTAAGGGAAATCAAACAAGAAAAATACCAGTTAACATTGGTAGGGGGAACCACAGATGAAAAGAAGCAGGAGAGTATCACATTTCCTGGTAGAATGAAGATTCCTAGCTACACCGAAAACAATGAACACAGGCTGTCCTTGGCTTTGTGTCTCATCTTAAAGAAGGCCCTGGAACAGCAGTATCTGTCAGTGATGTTATATTGAAGAGCTGTCTGTGCTATCTTTGAATATAGCAGAGGCTTCTTCAGCAAGAATTATGAATGGAGAACAACATCCAAATTTTTTTTCTAGAACTTTCTCTGCCTCTGAGTGACATTATTCATGTTGATTCTATAAATCTGCTCTTTTTAATATTCAACTTTGCATAAAATAGTTGATATGGTAAGAAAAAACATTTTTGGCAACCAATATACATTTTTTATTTTAAAAATTATTTTAAGTGTTTTTTAATCATTACTTTTCAGTTTTTATTCTTGCACAACAAAGTTTCATAGTTATATCTAGCGAACTCAGACAGATACAGTGGTTTCCGATATCAGTTTCCAATTCTGTTACACTAAGGAACTGGTGCCATAAGCAGAGATTAGAGAGCAGTGCTTATTTAGTCTAGACATTGTATCATCTGTTATTCACGACTGTTCAGCCTGGTGTTCTGGGAGGTCTATTCTTGCTTCAGAGACGAAATGACAATCCCTTGCTTAAAGAGGTATCTTTTTTAATGGACTATCTTACTTAATGGAGTATCTTTGTTGATCTCCATCATATTTTGTCAATTTTAGCATTAACTTTTCTGTGCTATGGATTTCCAAGTCTAGCTTGAGACATCTAAGTCTGATTTTTCTCCCTGGGCCTGAGGTTTTCATTATAGGATGGGAAACAATTACAAAGTACACCATACAGGTGCAATAAGTTACTGCTTGGAGTCATAACTACAAACAGGTCCTTTATTGGACAGAAACACGATGACCAAACATCATTTGTATAACAATAAACAGCATTTCTGTTTCTGTTCTGCCCCAAACAGTAGTTCAAGTGTACAACTGCTTAATTGCTTCACACTCAATATTACATATTACACCATACTAACCACCTCCGTTTAGTTTCATCCAAAGTAGTACCAATTACAGGAACACTCCATCTTGCCTTTTCATATAGCATACCCAAGAATATAGCACTTCCATTTAAAAAGACAAACAAGACTGCTCTCCAAGATTCTTTGAATGGCAGACCTGGCACAATCCCTTCACAAGGGAGCTGTCAGCTTTTAACTGAAAATCATTCTTTGAAGTCATTTATAACTCTGTCATGAAAAAAAAACCTATCCTTCCAGCTAAAACTTGCATTTCTTGCAAGTTTCATGACAAATACACATGGGCAAAGGCTAGGGCATACTCATGAGCACACGTATGCTTGCACATATTCATGTGCATACACACATACATATCCATCCCCTTCAACACCCCTAGTCCTTATTCTCCAGTAAGAAAAATAAAAATGAATCTTTCAGAATTTTATAAGACAATTTTAAGTAGGTGGAGGTCATAAGCCACATTAAAAACTTCCCTTGGCACTAAGTCTAATTGCCATTGCTAGCACCTCTATTTGGGATGGCATATGCTCACTCATTCTTTGGAGTTTGATGCTATCATATTCAATCAATTCTAATTCCATTAAATGCAAAAAAAATAAATAAAATAAAGGCCAACTTCTCATGCCAAAATATCTAGTCTCTTGTGTTTAGCCACTTATGATGAGATATTTCCTTGGTCCTGTTAACCTTTGATGGTAACCTTCTCGGTAAGCCTTCTTGGACCTATTTGGCCTTGCTGCTCTAATACTTACAGGAACAAAGAAATATATATATTTATTATATTAAGAAGCTCAGGCCTCCCAGACTTGTGAGAGGCACAGCTCTGGCCTTTAAATTGGTTTCAGAGTTTCTGGGCTTCAATTAGGACTGGATACATCCTGCAAGAAGCCAAGGGTTAGATTGAAGTCCTCAGTGGGATGTAGAGAGAGAGCCCACTAGCCCACTTTTTTGTGCAGAGTTCAGGGACTTTGAATGGCCATTGTAGAGGGAAAGGCAGCATTCTATAATGTACACAAGTAAGGCAAGGAAAAAAAGTTAAGAGCTCTTGTAGGGTGAAATAAATTGCATGGGGACAGTGAGCCACATACTCTAAGGCAGGATTCCTCAACCACCAGGATACAAACCAGTACTAGTCCATGGCCTATTAGGAACCAGGCCACACGGCGGGTTAGTGAGCAAAGCTTCATCTGTATTTGCAGCTGTTCCCCAGCACTAGCATCACCACCTCAGCTCCCCCTCAGATCATCAGGCATTAGATTCTCATAGGAGCACCATTCCCTGGTGCCAAAAAGTTTGGAGACCACCATTTTAAGGACATAGGTGACTCCTTATAAAGTAGGGAGTTGAGTCAACTAAACTAGCTCATTCAGATCAAGTGCTTGACACCACCTGGCAGGAAACAAATAAAATTCATTTTCCATTGATTTACTAGGTAATCCACTGAGAGAACCTAATTAATGACAAACATTTTTGTCATCATGGACCTAAGTACTTAGGTTCATCACTATGCAAAAAAAAAAAAAAAAAAATCCACACCCCTCCCACATTTCTTTTCTTTAGTCTTGCTTGATCATCATTCCAAATCAAAGGTGAAAAGCCCAAGATCAAGCCTGCCATTGCCAGCGCCCTCATTTTATTTGATTGCTTTATCTTATCATTAGACTTTCACTCCTAACCTAGGGATGGTGAGCTAATTCTTATGCTCTATTTTACTATTTCATGGTCACTGCCACTGGGGTGCAGGGGCACCACATCATAAAGCTAATGGATTTCAAATAGTATTATAGTTATCAGAAGACTGCATTAAACCTCAGGAGTTGGTAGAACATTATATCAGTTACCCAGGGCCTTTGGCTAAAAGGGAGAAGAGGTTAAAAACAAATTAGAAAATCATAACTATTTATAGCATATAAAATACATATTTGTGTCTGCAGTGCTAAGCATTTTTACCCCTCTCAAGGATTCTGGAGGGGAAAAGGATTTTACAAGAGCCTAATTTAGTAGTTAGTGCTGACTCAAGACAAGGTACTTAATTGTAACCATCTTTTCTAACACCTCCATTTAGGAAATGGGAAAGCACATCTAAGCCCTTATTCACTTCATAGATATTTCACCCTATGCCATCTAATAGTACACAGGGTTATTTTTCATGTTCATGCCACTAGTTCTTATAATATATGTGGAATTCCATAGTGCATAGGAAGGTAAAATTTGGAAAGGAAGCCATTTCTCTATTTTAGTTTATTCAATATCTTTAGTGGAAGTGTAATTTGCTACACATAAATGAAGGTGCCCTTTGCACATGGCATATAAGATGACAGGCCCTCACTCACTTAGAGCTCGACAAAATAAAAAAAAATAATGGAATAAAAGTATGTCCACAGAAATAACGTTTGTAACCCCATCTCGCCTAGGCCTAATGCAGGACAAGCAGGGTGTAACTAAGACAGCTACAAATTAAATGCTAAGCCCAATGGAGATGTCCAACGTAAAGTCTAGAAAAGGGATTCCAAAGAACTAAAATTGAACAGTGTTGACCTAGGGAAGGCATTCACAGGATCATACTTTTTTTATGGGCAGAAATATCAGGTGTCACCTAGTGTTAAGTGTTCATGGGTCGCTTTTAATCTTATCAGGTGCCTGACACAGACAAGAAGATTCTCTTTCTCAGGGTCTCTAATATTTTAAGCATATATCTCAGTATGTAACAGTACTTACTACTGTCATTACCTAATAAATCCAGGTGCAATATATTCTTAGAGACAGATTACCTTTAACAACAAGTCTCATAAATTTTTAGTCTAAAATATTTTCTTGGTGATTATAATTTTGAGCCAATTTCTTATGAGATTAGAATATGTAGTCATGTTTTTAAATTCAATATGTGACAGAAGGACTTGAAGGAAAGGTAACTGCTCAACCATTTTTCATGCTTTTCACTTCGGCTTGAATTACTAGAATACCTTCAATTAATGATGTCTTTGCAGGAATTTCTTCTAAAGATACTTGTATATTTAGTTTATACTCAATAACATAATAAAATATAATGTAATAAAATAAGATCATAAATGTAAGTCTCAATGAGAGCAAATTACTTAGGTCCTGCCAATTTTCCCTCTGATCTCACACTTATACTTGGAGAGGGTGACACAAGTCTCTGACATACACATCCCTGAGGCTGCACAGTATAAAGCTTCATTTCTTTCTTACTTTTATATTAAAATGGATACAGAAATTTCCAGTCTTGTCTTTCCAGAACTCAGTGGTTAGTCGTGTATGTATTAGGAGGCACATCCTTTCAACAACAAACACAAGTCTTTCTTCCACAAATGATAGATCCTCTACAGTAAATTAATAAATCTGCCCAGAAGACAACATGCTAATGGGGGATAGAAATAATCTGGACGAAGTGATAGTTAGGTCTCTCATCATTACAAAATAGCAAATTATTCCCACAGAGGCAAAGACAATTTTCCAGATGTGAAGAGCAGACCTGCATCCAGGGGCACAAAGTGAAGATCAAGTGTGTGCTGGTTGCTTAAATGCACACTAGTGTTCCCAAGGCCCATCAGGTCATCACACTTTAAAATGCAACCAGCCACTTTGTCCTTTGTTTGTGCCATGTGACAAGATCTTCCATCCATTAGTTGTAAAATGGGAGCTGTAAAAAGACTACATGGATCTTTATAGTTGGTACATAGTGGTTGATTGTCTCTGCTTAATGCTTTGCTAGCATTTTTGGAGAGTGCCAGGAAGATAGGAAACTTGTCCTTCAGTCTCATCAGACCAGTCACTGTTTCCTGAATTAGCTTATATTTCATTTAGCCATCTGAAGAGAGAGCCCTCGTTCTCTTATTCCTATGTGAAATCTCCAACCACTAGGTAGTTCAAAGGCAGTCTTAGCCAGGAAGCCTTTCTTGTCTCTCATAAAATGATTTCTCCCTCCTCTATACTTTTGTAGTACTTTATATCCAGTATAGCTTTTATCACCTTTCTGTGAGTTCTTTCTCCTCATTCAAAGATAAATTCTTTGAAAGCAAGAGCATGCTTTATATTCTTCCAAACACAGAGTGTGGTACCTTGAAAAGCAGACACTTAGTGGTTGCATGTACAGATGTATTATACTGACCCTTATGCTTCGGGTTTCTGGGCACAATATTCTACTACTTTCTTTCCAGACAGTAGTTTAAACAGCTAATATTTTGATAAATACTATAGAAGATAAAATTGTTAAATATATGACAAAGTATCCAAGATAAGAGTCTACATAAACTTAATGAATTATCTGTGTAGATTTAAATTACTTAAATTATATTAATATTTTCCAAAAAAGACAATTTCATAACTTCAAAAGAAAACTCCTTCAAAACATGTTTTTAGAAGTCACCCCAAATACTTTGGCATCAAAATGGACCTTGCACAACTATTCTGATGAGTGAAGAATTAGCTAATCAGAACTATCTGATTGCCTGTGAAATAACAGGGTCTTACAACCTAAGGAAAAAAACATTTGCAGTGTCTGTTGCATGTGACAAAAATTTAGTTCAAGAAGTTCCAGCAAAGCAAAATGATTTCCAGTGTCTACTTTCCTCACTTTTTGAGTATTCCTGTAATTCTACTACTACATGACACAGTTTGGTGTATAGGAACAGTAGCACATGGTAAATACCACCTAAGGCCATTGTCATCAGAGTTAAATCAGTCTTGCTGGCTGAGTCAATAAGTCTTGGTTGGGAGCCTAACTACATGGCTGATTTACCATGTAACCTTGAGCAAATGTCATTCTTGTGTTCTTCACCATCTCCATTGTTCAAAGGAAGGGAATAATCACTGCTTCAGATGGAGGCCGGGAGAGGAATAGGAAAATATTAGTAAGAGCATCAGTAATCTCTACTAGAAAAGTGTGATTAAAAGATAATTATAAGCATTTCCAGTCGAGATGGCAGAGTACATAAATGCTGTGCTCACCAACTAAAGTATAGAACAATCAACCTGGAGAACCATCTGAAGACTAACTGAACAGAATTCCTATAACTAAGGATATAAAGAAGAAAACACAACGAGACTGGTAGGAGGGGCAGAGACAGGAATCAGGCTGACTCCACACTCACATGTGGTGGATGAGCATTGAGAGGGATATCTTGGTTGCAGAGGTCCCCCCAAGGAGCAAGGGGTCTCAGCCTCACACCAGGCTCCCCAGCCCAGGATTCCAGTGCCAGGAAGAGGAGCACCCACAACATCCAGCTGTGAAAATCAGTGAGGATTCTGTCCATTGGGTGGGATGAAATGTTACTGGAAACCCAGGTGTTCTCTTAGAGGGCCCGTGCACAGACTCACTCACAGGTGCTCACCCTGGGCTTCTGCAGAGAAATAATCATTCAGGGGGCACTACAGATATATATAGAGAAATTGAATTGTGTGGCTTCAGGCTGAGGACTGGAGGGAAAGCTGCCATTGTCCATGTGTTGAGCTCTCCACCCACACAGCCAGCAGGTGGGTGCCATCTTTCCTATGTTGAGCCCTCCCTGCAACACAGCCAAACCTGAATCTGCATTAGCCTGGTGAACACAACCTGTCTCATTCTGATGACTCCCTGACACCCCACCTCACTCAACTCACAAAAACCTTTTTATTAGTGGGCACCCAGCCTTGGCCTATGCACCACTAAAGACTCTTTTGGCAGCAAGCAGCCGGCCTCAGCTTCCTTACTGCATGAGGCTTTTTCAGTGACAGGCAGACAGCCTTAGCCTGGGCACTGCCAGAGGCTCTTTCAGTGGCAGGCTGCTGGCCTTGACCCACATTGCAGTCTTTCTTAAAAACTCTCAAATGTCCACAGGCCCCAGGCAGGTGGTGGTTTGCCTTGATGTGCCATGTGCTTCCCATTAAGTGGCCCAGGCTAAGCACTAGCACCAGCTCTGCATAAATGGGTAAACATCACTCTTCCCACCCCAGTGATTCCCTGAGATTTCACCTCACCTAACTCACATACCACCTGAGGTTTTTTCAGCTGTTGAGCCGTACAAATAGCTAGCAGGTGGCAGAAGACCTCAGGGTCCCCCGTGCCTTTGGCTGAGCAGCCCCAGGCCTGGTACTAGTGGTAGCAAGCCTCAGATTGCAGCGTGGCCTTTCCCACATGCCTCTGGGCCCAGCATAGGTGGCTACTAACAACAGATTACCTTGTAGCTTTTACAAGATAGACCTAAGCCAGTTGAAGGCAGCAGCTGAACTTGGCCTACACCAGAGGTCCTCCCAAGAAGCCCCAGAACCAACACACCAGTGGCCGATCTCAGACCACAACAGAGCACCACCCAGTTAGCTCTACAAGTGGCATACCCAAAGGGTGGTCTCTGTAGGCACCAAAGTTCCCTGGGGCAATTCCCACTTTATGGGGTCAGCCCCACACAGTAGCACCACTTTATGCACCATAGTAGCAATTCTTACTTTATGGAGTCAGCCTCCACACAACAGTCATGGCCAGTCCTCACAGCCAGTTAGCCTATGGGTCAGTCTTATCCACTGACAAGCCAATAGCAATCAATAGCTCCACTACAAGAGGAGTGCACATGAAATCCACACAAGGGACACTCTTGGAACACTTGTCTCAGGTGATCAGGGAACCTGGGCCACTGCACCCCACAGGACACCTACTACATAAAGCCACCTTGTCAAGACTGAGAGATGTAGCAGATTTACCCATTAAATAGAAAGGAAAAAAAAAAAAAACAGAGAAGCAGCCAAAATGAAGAAACAAAAATATACCCCAAATGAAAGAACAGAAGAAAATTCCAGAAAAATAACTAAACAAAATGGGAACAAGCAATCTACTAAATGCAGAGTTCAAAACCTGGTTTTAAGGATGTTCAAAGAACTTAGTGAGAACTTCAACAAAGAGATAATAAGCATAAAAACGTGCCTAGAAACCATAAAAAAAGAACGAGTCAGTAATGAAAAGTATAACAACTGAAACGAAGAATACACTCGAAGGAATCAACAACAGATTAGAAAAAGTACAGGATCAAGTCAGTGATTTGGAAGGTATCAGAAAACACCCAATAAAAACAGCAACAAGAAAAAAAATATTAAAAAATGAAGATAGTTTATGTAATTTACAAAGTGATCCTCCTGATAAGTGTACAACATCAAGAGTACCAATATTTGCATCATAGGGGTACCAGAAAGAGAAGAGAGAGAACCTATGTAAAGATATAATGACTAAAAACTTCCCTAACCTGGTGAAGGAAATAGACATACAAGCCGAGGACATGTAGAGAGTCCCAAACAAGATGAACCCAGAGGCCCACACCAAGACATATCATAATTAAAATGCCAAATGTTAAAAACAGAGAAAACCTTAAAAGCAACAAGACAAAAGCAATTAGTTACCTACAAAGGAGCTCCCATAAGACTGTCAGCTAATTTTTCAAAAAAAAATTCGCAGGCTCTAAGAGATCGGCACAAAATATTCAAAGTGATGAAAAGGACCTACAACCAAGATTATTCTACCCAGCAAGGCTATCATTTAAAGTTAAAGAAGAGATAAAGAGCTTTCCAGACAATAAAAAGTTAAAAGAGTTCATCACCACCAAATCAGTATTACAAGAACTGTTAAAGGGGCTTCTTTAAGAATAAGAAGCTGGGAAAAAGGAACATAAATGTGAATAATAAAATGACAATAATTACATGTCTAGCAATAATTACTCTAACTGTATATGCTGTCTACTAGAGACCCACTTCAAATCAAAACATATGCACAGACTGAAAGTAAAGGGATGGAAAAAGGTATTTCACTCAAATGGAAATGAAAAAAAGAAAGCAAGGTAGCAATACTTATATCTGACAAAATAGACTTTAAAACAAAGGTTATAATAAGAGAAAAAGAAAGACATTTCATAATATAAAAGGATCAATCCAACAAGAGGTTATAATCCTTATAAACATTTATGCACCCAATGTATGAGCACCTAAATATATAAAGCAAATATTGACCAACATAAAGGGAGAGAACAACTGTAATACAACATAGTAGGGGACTTTAATACTCCTTTGACACCAATAGACAGATCTCCCAGACTGAAAATTAAGAAAAAACCAATGGCCTTAACTGACACATTAGGCCAGATGAATTTAATTGATATTTTTGAAGCTTTTCACCCAAAAGCAGTGGAATATACATTCTTTCAAGTGTACATGGGACCTTTTCCAAGACAGACCACATGTTAGGTCACAAAACTAGTTTCAGTGAATTTAAGAAGATTGAAATCATATTAATCATCTTGCCTTCTAACCACAATGAAACTGAAACTCAATTATAAGTAAACCGAAAAATAGACAAACACATGGAGACTAAATAGCATGCTACTAAAAAGTGAATGAATTAAACACTTTTATTCAACATTATATTGGAAGTCCTAGCCACAGCAATCAGATAAGAAAAAGAAATAATAACCATCTAAATTGGAAAGGAAAAATTAAAATTGTCACTATTTGCAGATGACATGATACTATATAGAGAAAACCCTAAAGATTCCATCAAAAAGTTATTGTAACTGATAAATGAATTCAATAAAGTAGCATAATACAAAAATCATATTCAGAAGTCTGTTGCATTTTTATATACCAATTACAAATTATCAGAGGGAGAAATGAAGAAAACGATCCCATTTACAATTTTATCAAAAAATATTTAGGAATAAATTTAACCAAGGAGATAAAAGACCTCTACTCAGAAAATTAAAAGACATTAAAGAAAGAAATTGAATAAGATACAAATAAATGGAAGCATATACTGCGCTCATAGATAAGAATTAATATTGTTTAAACGCGAATATTACCCAAAGCAATCTATAGATTTAATGCAATCACCATAAAAATACCAATGGTATTTTTCACAGAACTAGAACAAATAATTTTCAAATTAATATGGAATCACAAAAGACCCTGAATAGCCACAGCAATCTTGAGAAAGAACATAGTTGAAAGTATCACAATACCTGATAACAAACTATATTATAAAGCTATCGTAATCAAAACAGCATGGTGCTGGCACAATTGATAAACATATACAAGAATAAACTCAAAGTCAATTAAAGACTCAAATGTATGACCCAAAACAATAAAACTCCTTGAAGAAAACATAGGCAATGAACACTCTGACATTGATCTTAGCAATATTTTTCTGATATGTCACCTCAGGCAAGAGAAATAGGAAAAAAAAAATGGGACTACATCAAACTAAAGAGTTTTTGCACAGCAAAGGAAACCATGAACGAAATGAAAAGACAACCTACTAAATGGGAGAAGATATTTACTAATGATATGTCTGATAAGGGGTTAACATCCAAAATTTAAAAACAACTCATAGAATTTAACACTAACAAAACAAACAATTCAATATAGATGGCCAATATACATAAGGAAAGATTATCAGGGTCACTAATTATCAGAGAAATGCAAATTAAAAACACAATGAGATATCACCTAACACCTGTCAGAAAGGCTATCATTAATAAATCAACAAGTGAGTGTTGACAAGAATGTGGAGAAAAGGGAACCCTTATGCATTGTTGGTGGGATTGCAAATTGGTTTAGCCATTATAGAAAACAGTATGGAGGTTCCTCAAAGAATTAGAAATAAAACTACCTATGACCCAACAATTCCATTTTGGAGTATTTATTCAAAAAGATATGCACCCCTATGTCCATTGAAGCATTATTTACAATAGCCAAGATATAGAAGCAACCAAAATGCTCATCAATAAATGAACAGATAAAAAAAAAAAAGAAGCAGTACATACATACAGTGGAATATTACTCACCTATAAAAAAGAATGAATTCTTAGCATTTGTGACAACATAGATGGACCTGGAGAGTATTATGCTAAGTAAAATAAGTCAGACAGTGAAAGACAAATACCATATGATTTCAATTATATGTGAAATCTAAAGAACAAAATAAACACACAAAACAAAAACAGACTCATAGATACAGAGAACGAACTGATCATTACCAGATGGGAGTAGGATTTGGGTGAAAAAGGTGAAGGGATGAAGAAGTACAAATTGGTAGTTATCAAATAGTCATGAGGATGTAAAGTACAGCATAGGAAATATAGTCAATAATATTGTATTAGCTGTGTATGGTATCGGGCGAGTACTAGACTTATTGAGAGGATCACTTTGTAAAATACATAAATATCTAACCACTATGCTGTATACTTTCAGCTAATATAAAATAATATTGAATGTCAACTGTAATTGAAAAGTAAGAATGAAAATAATATAATTACATACTGGCAGATTTCCCCAGGAAAACTATGTAAGCAGGACAAAACAGTATAGTCAAGAAATACTGTCTAATGTCAATTAATTCATAAAATAGTCTAAGAAAATATAATTTCCCTCTATTTTTTATGTTTATTATGTAAAGTGATTTTTAAAAAATGTTTCACAATATCAATGAAATATGAATCTTTTTTGTAAGGAGATACTGAGGCAGATGTTAAGAATCAACTCAAGGATTGCAACGGTACTGAGCATGAAGTCTTGACTTAGTTGTATTGAAGAAAATAATAGTTTTCATATCCATCAAAACAGAATGTAATACACTCTCATTTCTTTGAGATCATTAAGATCAAGAAGCCAAGGTACATACAAAAGCCCTTCAATAAAAAATAAGTACTCCCTCTAGTTAAGCATTAGATGACCACCTTCTGCACAAGGAGGCTCTTACTCCCAGTATGAGTTATTGGTAATCAGCTCCAAAGCTCCTGTGCCCACACTGTGCTGTCTTTAATCCAACTCCTAGATGTACTAGATACAAATTCACTTTTTTACTAAATCAGTATATGTTACATGTTGGCTTCTTCTTCCCACATTGTTTTAGTTTTCTGTACATGTATGCTTATTTTAACTAAAGTCAAGATATCTCACCTTCTGGATGGCCTTGTCCAGTATATCAGTCCCTGGGAGCCATGATGAAGTAGAAAGAATCTGGCTCAAAGTTGATATTTGTTTGTTATTTTTGAAGCTCTTAAGTAAATTACAGAAAGAAATAATTTTCTTTAGTGATCTTATGCACCTACAAATCTCTTATGTTGTTCTAACATGGTTTTTTTTCTTCTATAGTTAGTTTTTGTGTATGTACCATAGGAGATTAATAGAGTTGATGGAAATCATTTTACCTAATTACAGGAAGTTTTTGAAGCTCATACAATGAAATTTCATTTCCTATCTAAGATCTACAGATAAAAAGTTCCATTTCTTGCTGATATAGCTATTTGGATACATTCACTTGTCATGAGGACTTGAATTACCTTATCCTATTAAAAAGTAATGCTTTCTACTTAGATATGATCTTTAAAATGGATGTTCACATGTAATGCCTGTTCCTAAATCACCTCTAGTTAATAACGAATCTAAGCAACTATACTCCACTTGTAACTCAAACATCCAGTTTTATTGTATCACAGCTTCAAAATTATGGTCGATCTTGATCTCCAACCTGCATATAAAGAAATTTGCCCTTGCTCACCATGCTGTCATTTTACATATGGTTAGGTCCCTCCTGTTTCTCTGTTCTACCCCTTCAGATATCCTTGGAAGACTCCTCACTGTAGGAAAATCCCCTTATCCTTGAGAAATGGCCTTAGACAGGAGCCCTGCCCTCTTGTTGGCCTTAGGTATTAGAGAAGGAAAGTACAACCTTTATTAGCAGTGATGAATGTCAGAGTTCACACAACCTGTCCTGTCTTCAAGGACCATTACAAGCAGTCTTCTGACCTTCTCCAGTCTAGCTCCTAGTTCATGCCTACCTGCCCCTCCCACCAGAATCTAGGCCCAGCTGCCCTCAGGCTCTGAAAAGAGAATTCCTCCCCTCACTCAGAGTACCATCTCTTCTTTCCTCATTTTCCTAGACTGAACAACCTATTCCAGGTAGACTGACACTGTCAATATTCTTTTTCTCCAGGAAAAAAAAAAGCAGGAAAATTACATCATAGAATCATAATTAAGCCTCAGTAAAAGGAGAGATACCCATTTTCCTTAGTCCTTTAGTCTCAGCTCTGGAGTTCTGGAAAACAACTGCTGTACACACAAAGAACAGACCACAGCATGAAGCAGAGTGCTCTTAGAATGAGACAGGCCCTGAAATGCTGGAACATGAACCACCATACCAACACCCCACCCAGACAACTATGTCTCCCAGACAGAAGTTTGGCTCCATCTTCCCCCAAAATTTATGTCATCAAGTGGAATACTTAAATTCTTAGCCTCAAACGTCTGTGTTTTGGTTAATACTAATTCTGAACTTCTCTTTAGAACAGTGGGTGAACACCTGATTTACATTTTTGTAAATAAATGGTAGACAAGTGGTTTTCCCAGACCAAAAGAAACAATTTGCCTCTGAGGTAAATTCATGCCCCTACCCTTAGAGAATAGAAATTGCTTGCAACTTTAAATGTTTTCCTTCTTTTCCCAGCTACTAAAGATCAAGTTTCTAACAATATCTTAGGGCCAGTGCCAGCTAGGGTAATCCATGTCATGTCTGTGGAATTATGAGAACCATGGCTATTTTGAGGTCTTTGCTAACTATACAATTATATACACCAGTGGTTCTCAAAGTGTGGGCCCCAGACAAGCAACATCTCCTGGGAACTTGTTAAACATGTGAATTTTGAGGTTTTATCACAGAGCTATTTCCTAAATGAGAAACTCTGGAGGTGGGCTCCAGCAATCTGTATTTTAGCAAGCCCTGCAGGTGAATCTGACCACTGGTACACACCAACCTTAGTAAAAAGCTTCGACAGGAAAGACTTGTGCAGTGGACAGATTTCCTTGTAGAGGCATATAATATCATCCAGGTGCACCTTCTAGGTTCTGGTGCTGCCCTTGGCTCTGGTCAAGAGGGTAAATATATAGTACATCCCTGTGATAACAAACTCTACTACAAAAGATGCTCGATTTTTCCTTGTCTGAGCTAAAAGATTTTAGAAAGTTCAGCAACTACTTGGAAAAACAAGAATTATGGAAGAGGACAGATGAGCTGAACTGAGGCCAGAGGAAGCAGGGTTGAGAATGCGTGTGTATTGGGGAGCAGGATAGGGTTGGGGAAGGTTGGTTATGATCACGACCACTGTCCCAGGAGAGCAAAGAGTCTGCGTTTAAGCTGGCTGCCCTCCATTGTTCAAAGTGGATGTCTAGCAGACCAATTCTCCAAATATTCATTCTCTTGCTCTCCTACACTTAAATGGTGCGATTCTAGAAGACCCTTAAAAACCCAGGAAATTCTGAGTCAGAGAAGTGCGGCATAAAGGAAAGGACCACACCCAACCTGTCTCCCTAAGAAGCTAGGTCAATGCACAGCCCAAGTTCCCCAGGACAGCCCAGAAGTCCTAAGCTTAGGCCCAGCTTCCACCTTTTCCATGGAGGTTCATATAATCTCTCAGGCTAAGGACAGCATGGCTGGCTGGGGAAAGAACATTGTCCCCTAATCACAAGGGTGATTGTCAATGAATAGGCTGTAAGGTCGGTGGTGAGAAAACAAGCCAGGCCACAGTCATAGTTTGATGTGTGACATACTTAGGCATGTGGTACATGGGCCTCCATTTTTATTCTTGTCTCAGGCAATGTTGAAGGTGTGCCTTCAAGTTTTAATATAATTAGTTAGGAATTAAATTTAGTTCAATTGATTAAGCAGTGAGCACCTACAATGTGTAAGGCCAAGTGCTAATTTTCATGGCATGTAGAAAGATGAATTGAGTCTATCTCTGTCCTCAAAGCCCATACTACCTAGCAGCTAAGGGGAGAGATGTGCACCACACACCAAAGTGTATTATTGATTCCAAGATACCTATAGGGATAGTCCTATGGAAGTACCACAGAGGGAGAGGCAGTCTTGACCTTGAAAAATCTAAGAAGGCTTCTTGGAAGACCCGAGATTTTAGTTGCTTACCAATCTAAATTTTCCTTTAGCCTCAGGAGTCACTCTGGGAGAATGCCTCTTTCCTGTCCTTGTTTAACATATATAGAAAGTTGCTTCTACAACTCAGCCTTTTTCTGGATCTAATGATCTAGTTCAGGCTCCCAAGGGGAGTTTGGAAGGGCCAGCCAAGAGTGGGAGCTCCCTACCCGATCGCTGCATGTGCGCTATGGCTCTCTGCTGGTGGAGAAAGGAAAGTTTTTTTCCATGCTATATTCAACAGGAAATGTATCTCTCCAGAACTTCTTTATTACATGAAAAGCATGCCTCACAAAGCATTCTCTTTTGTAATTGTCTGGGAGACTAACGTCTTGTTCTCCAACTTATACAACATAAATCAAATGAACTAACTCAGGGGTTGGCAAACTGTGGCCTGGGGACCAAATCTGGCTCACCACATGTTTGTGTAAATAAAGTTTTATTGAAACATCTACAGCAATTTGTTTTAAAATGGCAGAGGTGATAACTGCAATAAAGACTGCACAGTCCACAAAGCCTAAAATATTTGCATAGAAAATTTGCCAATCCCTTACTTATCCAAAGTCAATCAATAAGCAGAACAAAGCCTTCAAATTTCTCACCAAATCCCAATTTCTTCCTTGAATAGATTCATTTAGAGTTCAGAGTCAGAGAATTTTATAGCTTCTAACAAAGGCCAGAAAATGAAGTGGAAGGCAAACTACATCAGTCAAAAGCCTTGGAAGAAAACAGGATGCCCCTGCAGATGGTTTAAATGAAGAGACTTTAATAAAAGGCCACTTGCAGAGGTATGAACAAATTTAAAGGAATGAATAAGAGATGTTGGGGCAGCCAGAGGCAGGCTACAGAGGAAAGCAATTACCACCCTAGGGCTGAAGAAATAAGGCAGAAAAGAGTTACTGCGCTGAAGAAGAGGGTCATCCCTTTAGGAGCTGTGGTCATGGAGAGGCACGGCTGCCAACAAAAAGGCAACTTCTAAGCTGGTGGGAATATTGAAGAAATACCCCAATGTTTTCTTCTGCCCTCCCATATCTTACTGGTGCCTCCCATTGGCTGAACCTAGCTAGAAGAAAGAGAGCACTAGAACCCAGATGATGAATTCCAAAGTGGGGTGCAGAGAAGGATAAACAAGAGATTGGGGTGTGAAGGGAAGAGTGACTGACCAGCACGCAGAACCCAAAAATCAATAAGATGTCAATCAAATTAATAAATATTAGTGTATATTAGTTTCTATACTATTACAAGTATAGAAACACACAACTCAGATGGGTTTATATAATGAGAAAACTTATTAATTTACATTACCGGGAGCTCCAAGTTTAAAGGGCTTCAGGGTGGGTTGATTTAGTAGCTCTTGATCATCATCAAGGAGATCTAAGTATTTCTGTCTCCCCTGCTCTATCCATCTTAGCAAGGTCAACTTTATTCTGAGGCTGGCTTACCCATAGCAATTAAGAAAACATGTCTTCTTGTTTATGTCTGGGGTTGGCCAGGGATGAGGAGACAAGGAAGCAAATAAACAGTGTTCGAAGTGTTTCCCACAAACTTAGAAGCTGTGTTTGTGTTAGTAGCTGTATAGATATACAGTAGTCCCTTTATCTGCAGGGAATACATTTCAAGACCCCCAGTGGATGCCTGAAACCACAGATAATACTAAGTTCTAATCATCTTCATCAAAACTGCTGGAATGTGGCAGCAGCTTCTTCATCGACAGACAGAGCCTCTACAGTAATTTTTATATTTTTCAGTCCAAATCTATTCCTGAATCTGTGTAACCATTCCTTACCTACAGTAAATGGCTTGTCACTGGTTTTAGTGAGTCCCTTGCTGATGTCTTCCAATAGGCTCAATACTTTCTGGCACAAAATGCTGAAGTCAAATTGAAACGTGTTTTCTGTTCATGTCTTCCACCCATAAATTTAATGCTCTTTCCATCTTAACTAATCACTTATGAACTGTGGCTTTAATGCTTGCAATCTGAGATGCAACAGCAAAAATAGCATAAATTTCCTTCTTCACAATTTCACTAATAGATTTGTTTTTACCATAGATTTTAGCAACCTCAGCACATGATGTTTTTCTTTCCTTATTAAGTTGAGAATTTTCACCTTTTCATTTAAAGAAAGCACTTTACAGCTTCTCTGTGGTGAATCCAAATTGCCAACATCACTACTTTTACGCTTCGTGGCCATTATTAAGTAAAATAAAGATTACTGGAACGCAAGCACTCTGTTACCCCTGACAGTCAATCTAATAACTGAGATGGCTAAGTGACTAATGGGCGGCAAGTGTATACAGCATGGAGACACTGGACAAAGAGATGAGACACATCCCAATGATACAGAACTGGATGGCAAGAGATTTCATCATGCTACTCAGAACAATGCACAGTTTAAAACTTTATGAATTGTTTATTTCTGAAACTTTCCATTTAATATTTTCAGACCATGATTGATCATGGGTAACTGAAACCACTGATGCCAAACCAGGGTTAAGAGGGAAGGACTGTATATATTCTCTGGCTTTTTCTCACTCTCCTCTCTCAGCTAGATTCTTTCAGCTATCCTGAACTCTGCTTACAATTCATTGAATCTGGTTGGTTTAGTCCTTACTATTCCTGAACCAATCAATCACTGGCCAGAGCAAAGATGATTTTCACTAGTTGGATTAATTGTCTGAAGGATAGACTGGATGAATTGT
The DNA here is from genome assembly GCF_902729225.1 of Pteropus medius. Taxonomy (NCBI): domain Eukaryota; kingdom Metazoa; phylum Chordata; class Mammalia; order Chiroptera; family Pteropodidae; genus Pteropus; species Pteropus medius. The sequence goes on along the minus strand of NW_024352787.1, from coordinate 16,800,064 downwards.
CAACTACAAAGTATATTGTGTAAGGTATAGTAACAATTATGATTATCTTCTTTAGGTCTGTTTTCCCTGTCTGCATCACCTTGTCTGCAGGTATTTGCCACCTATATCACCTGATACATGAGACTTCTTCTGGCAATAAGGTATTTTACACTGTGGAATGGTGGTACCTGCTCTTGTTCAGAATTGGAACAGATCTTCCAAAGCAGTTCATGCAACCCCATAAAAAATAAAAGAGAATTTATGGGAAAGGAGAAAGTTACCAAGTCTAATTAAAGTTCTAATTAGATTTCCTCTCAAGTCTTTGGTAAATCACCCACTTTTATGTGTGTGTGGTTTAACTGTCTTCTACATAATTAAGATATATGATGGTTGCAACCTCACAGTAAGAGAAATTACATAATTGGCTCAGCAGCTTTAACAGAAGAAATTAATTTGAAGGCCTTTAAGAGGTGGAAGGTGTTTTTCACACCTTCTTTTGCACCTGGTGGGTGTTAGGTCCCACTGGTAAAATCTCCACTTGATCTTTGATTGACGAGTTTTACATAGTTGTTGCAGGCAATCTTACAACTTACCTACTTGGAGATTTCCCACTTCATCATGAACACTCTATTGCCACTGACCTAATTCTAACCTTCATCCTATCCATAAATGGCCTGAGATTGTACTCTAGTTTATACAGAAAAGTGTCAATAAAATTACTTACTTATTGTTTCCAGATGTTGAGATACTGTATGAGATAAATATGGTTAAGATCTTGACAGTTACCTGTTGTCACTGATAGTTGACTTCTGAGATTAGTGGCTGTCAGAAGAGCAAAGCTTCTGTTATGCAATAGAATTCCCATTGAATATATAACAAATTAACTTTGGATAACTTTTAAAATCAAAATATTCACTATATGGACAGGCACAGTGGCAAGAGTCTCAGCAGGTGCTGGAATATCCATTTCTAACAGCAGTAAAAAGCACATGAATTCAATATTTCTTAGGACATCAGAAACTAAAGTCTGGGCCAGTATAAATAAATAAGAACCTCAGCTTCGTTTAAAATCCAAAATCCCCCCTGCTAAATCCAAGCACATGTTTATGGTTTCCAAGTCATTTCTCTTACAAAATATTAATCTATAACTTTGACAAACCACAGCACTTTTGTGAGTTTTCATAGTGGCTTTTCTATACACATTGCAGTAAATTCCCTATGAAAATTATTATTATATTAATCAGCAGTGACTCATTTAAAATTATAGTTTATAATCTTTTATTTTTAAAAAGGTTCAGTTTAATTTTTATCACTGCCACGAGTTTATTTTTTACTTAAAATTCACATCACAATTCAGAATAGGAAATGTCACTGGAAAGTTATTTTTCAAACTAAGAATTTTGTTTCCAAAAAGAGAGAATGAGAGAACAAATGAACATGATAATGCTAATAATTATGTGTTGTGTGATTTTTTATAACCAAGCAGTTTATTACAACTGCTTTCGTGGGTGGTACAAAATATTTGAACAAGTTTTCAAACCAGTTGGTGATTTATTAAATATTAGTGATTGTTATTACAAGTTGAGTTTTATGATCTAGTGTTGATTTATTTGCATGGAAACTAGGACACATAATCAGACTAGCATTCTGCTTTGAAAATGCTACCCAGTACTTGACCTCACCTTTGAACCACTTATTAGGGTACTTTAGGGCTCCAAGAAGGAGAAGCTGCTGAGAGAATATATAGGTGTCAAGAAACAAGGAAAGCATTTGAATTGTTTTCTTAAAGTTAGTTGGATATCTGTTTTTAAAAAGTCAACCAGTTAATGTAAAGAAGAAAATTCAGATGTATGCAGTTATGTTGATTTAGGAGTATCTCACCTAACTAACCCTACTAAACATTTTAATCAAATAACAAACTCATATATGATACATATATAAAAGAATCTATAACCCCAAAATGAATGGGCTTAATAATTTTCTTCACCTCATTTATATCACCATAAAAATAGATGGAGAGATGAATTTGATAATAGGTTAGATTGAATTTGTCACTCTATTTAGTTAAACAAATTACTATTGTCACAATAAGCAATAAATTTAAAAAAATTATTAGCAACTCATAAACTTATTACCAAGTCCAGAATTTAGGAAATTGTTTATAAGAATGTATTTAAACAATAACATGACTGCCAATTTTTCAAAAATAACTAATGACACAATTTCTTGGTCCCAGTCATTGGTTGGGAAAACCAAGCTGAACTTAAATGGACCCAAATAAACAATTCACACTATGTCAAGTATACTATCAACTTACATATTTATCTTTGAATCAGAGAAATCCTCTCCTCTCTTTCTGAGAGTCTGTAAGTTCTATGAGGTCAGGGATCATGACAATCTTCCCCATGCCTAACAACATCTACACAAAATAGCCATACAATAAATGTTGAAGACACAATGAAATGACTGAATGAGTGAGCATTAGACTGAAAGTGCTCAAGGGTCCTCTCTCTCTCTCTCTCTCTCTCTCTCTGTAGCAAGGTTAACTGAGCATTTCTCCACTGAAACCCCAAAACTCAGTCATTTCCTTACAAGGTAACAGTCATAGACCTTATGTTTACAACACTGGAATGTAAAAGTCTCTTCTTTCTGAGTACTTTGTCTAAAAACAAAAACAAAAAATAAACTAAAACTCTATTATATCAAGCATAAGGGTTGTCTTGTGGTTCAAGTAGTCAGCATTTAATTGAGGAAGTAATAAAAGTTATTTTCTACACAACTACATTTTTACTTTAACAAGTATAGAAATACTTATTTAGAGTAATATTAAAGTGTTAAAACTCATAATTCTACTCTTAAATAGCACAAAAACATTTAACAAATATTTTGTTCTTTTGTAATTAAATTTATCAATTTTCTTTTCTGATTTTTCTGCCATGTTTAAAAAAGCCTTCCTCTCACCAAGAGTTGCTGAAAATTCTCTTTCAGTAATTTAGTGGTTTCCTTATTTACACTTAATCTTGAATCTATTCTGTATTTATTTTAATATAAGGATATGGGTAAGAAGCTAATATAATATTTTTCCTGATAAGTATCCAAGTGTTCAATATCATTCATTTAATAAGTCATATTTTTCTCACTGATTTATAGTGATGGCATTTTCACATACTAAATCTCTGTTTTTGGATCAGTTTTAGGTTTTTGTGCAATTATATTGATCTGGTTGTTTATTTATACTCCCATGCCATGATGTTTTAATTACTGTGGATTTATATCATAAATATGCCTAATATCCTCCAATTAGTTTTTCTCTTCAGATTTTTCTGGCCTATTCTTTCACAGTTTTTTTTGTTCATTAACTTGAAAATCAGTTTATCTAGTTCTAAAAATAGTATTTCTGTTGGGCTCGCAACAAATTTATAGATTGAGGGAGAACTGACCTCATTAGGATATGGAATCTTCCTACCCAACAGTAGGATATGCCCTCCCAAGTTTTCAGTTTTTCCTTTATGTCTCTCAGTGTTTTAAATTTTTCTTCACATAGGTTTTTGTACAATTCTTATTTTCTTTTGAGACATTTTATCTTTTTCATTGCCGCTGCTTTTTTTTTTCTTTTGTGTTTTTTAAATGTGAGGTAAAAATTAACGCCATTTAAACATAATTCAGCAACATTTAAGATACAGTTTAACATTTAAACTGTAAAATAATGAGATAAAGTCATTACTGAAAGTTTGTGACTGCACTAAAGAGATTCCATGGACTCCCACGGCTACTATGAATTGTGAGAGTTTTCCATGTAGAATCAGAACTATTAGGAATCTGGAAGCTGCTTTTATCCCACCAAAAATGGGAAGAGGAAAAAACAATGAGTCAGAAGGATAAAGTCCTACAAAAAGAGATAGATTAACCACTTCCCTTATAATATGTAGCAACTGCTGACACTTTTCAGGAAGAAAAGAAGTTCTTTAAATCTACAAGTCGATAGATCTGAGATAGAGCATGATACAGCCTCTTTAGTGAAATAATGAAGGCTAAGCAATTGCAAACAAACAAACCTAATACTTCTTTTATCTAGCTTGATGTAAGGAGATGACCATTCCAGTACAAATTTGCCCCAGATACCCAGAAAGGGATCAACAGAAAATTCAGAATCTGAATGACAACAACAAAATGTCAGAGACCTTTAACTCTACCATCCCTTCATGTTTCACCAGTTCTACTAGAAGGAAAAAGAAGTAGTCAGAATAACACTTTATGTTACTTTTAGTGTGTTTTATATTAATATAATGACTATTTGTATTATAATTGGGTAATTTGCATATAGCCTTATTCCATAGTGTGGATTCAGTCATCCTCAATCCATTTTTTGTCTTTATAAAATTCTGTATTAAACAAACCTCGTTGTATACTGGTATAGACAGATACTAAATTGATTGAATCCCATGTGACAATTAATTTAAGAATTCTAGCTTCTATAGTGATTGGTTAAATAGTAATCCACACCCATAAAGCAGAAAACCTTTCACAGAATGCTGTTGTACTAGGACATATTTCTCCCTATATCTGCTAAATATTACACTTTTATCACATTAAATCTAAGAACTATTAAGAGGTACGATTGAGTTTTATATATTGGACTTTTATCTGGTCAACTTGATGATTTATCTATTATTTCTAAGTAATTTATAGATACTTATGTTTTCTGCATGTACAATGATATTATCTGTAAATAATGACCCTCTTCTCCAAGCCTAATGCCTTTAATATCTTTTCTTGTATTATCGTACTAGTTAAGATAGCCAATATAATGCATCCTTGTCTACTACTTAATTTTAAAGAGAACGGTTCCCCACCAACAGTTCTGCAATAAATACTTTGAAAACGTAAATTTAAAAAGATAACTTTTACAATATAAAATTACAATAGAAAAATCTATAAGGCTTCTAGGAATATGTGTAGCAAAATATGTCTAAGAACTGTACGCAAAATAATCCTTACTCAAGGATATTAAAGAAAATCTGAATAAGTTGAGGGAAATAGTATGTTCATGGTCAGGAAGACAGTATCCTGAAGAAGTACATTTCTTATAACCTTGATTAAAATCTCATGGAACTTGATAGGTTGATTTTAAAATGTAAATGAAAAAACAAAGTACTAAGAATAGGAAAAATACTTTTGAAGAGAATAATTATGAAAGACTCATTGTAAAGCTATAGTAGTTAAGCAATGTAGTATTTGTCTAGGAATAAACAAATTAACTAGTGGAACAGAACAGAGAATCCAGAAACAGATGCACTGATGTTTATGGACTTTTGATACATGACAGAGTGTAGCTCGGCAGATCATTAGGGAAAAGAAGGCTATTCACAAATTAATATGGGAAAATTGCACATGGATGGGAAAAAAAAGGAAATTAAGCTCATATCTCAACTAAAAAATCAACTCCAGATGAATTAAGTGGCTAAATGTCAAAGTCTTTAAATTCTTTAAAAATATATTTAAGTAAATATCTTAGACTTTAGAGTAGGATAGTCTTTCTTAAGCAATTACATAGTGTAACTATGAAAGAAAATATTGTTAAATTTAACTACACTTAAAATTGAGAGCTTCTGTTCATCAAATTATACCATAAACTTGAAAAACATATTTATCACGTTAGCAAAGAACATATCAGAATATTTAGAGAACTTCTATAAATAATGGAAAGAAAAACAACCTAACAAAAATAAAAAAATATTTGAGCTGACATTTCACCTAAGAGAAATACATACAGCCAACAAAAACATGTTACAAAGAGATCACCTTCACTACTAATCAGGGAAATACCAATGTGTGTGAGGATGTGGAAAAAATGGGTACTATGTACTCACTTAGCACAGTTCCATTGCAACTGAGGTAACACTAGTAACAGTTACCACAGAACCTGCAAAGGGAGGACATAGATACATACAAATTTTAGTTAACATGGTTCTGTGCATGTGTATCAGTGTGCATGCATACGCATGTGTGTGAATGCAAAAGAAACATGCATATGTGCTCCAAGATAAAGAATTGATTACAATATTGCTAATGTTATCCAAAACTTGGGAAAAATCGAAATGTTCATCAAAAATAGAATGGGTGAAAAAAATGTGGTCTATTTAGACAATATCATATTATACAGCAGGGAAAAGGACTAGGTTACAGCTACACAGGAATGTGGATAACTCTTATAAGCATAATTTGAACAAAGAAGCAATATATAAATCATATAATAAAGATTAGTGTGTATGTAATTCAAAAATAAGCTATTATTTAGGGATTTATACATAGATGATAAAACTAATTTTTAAAGCTAGAAATTGATTATAGGAGGAGTTAGAATAGCGGTTACTTCTCCTTGGAAGGGAGGGATTGTGCTTGGGAATAGATAGATTTCTGTAACTCTGGTATTATTCCATTTCTTGGCCTAAATGTTTGTTACATATTGTACTGTTAAGTGTGAATTGTTTTACATTTTTTAAACTACAGAATTTTAGAATTTAAGAATCATTAGATGCAATTTAGGTCAGCCCTCGCATTCTAAGTCTAAATTAACAAACAAAACAGGGAGCATTGAATTCAGTGATTCCCAAACTTTATGCCTACCCCAAACCCTTGGGAACCATAAAAATCTATTTCTGGTCCAATCCTGGAGATTTTAATTCAATGGATTTCTAAGAAGGGCCCTGTAATCTGAATTTTTAGAAACTTCCTAAGTAATTTTGATGCAGCTAGCATAAGGACGGCATTTTGGAATTAATGGTCTGGCTGGCAGTTGACCACCTGTAACAATAGGAAACACACAGTTTTGGACCTTGAAATAAAGCCTCATGACTGTATTCATACACTTGAAAGAGTAGATGAAATAAAGGCAATTATTTAAATCTTCCAGAAAAGCTTCTATTGTTACTTCAGGAAAATTATCTAATATCAGATCTGTGAACTTGGAAACAACGTTACCTTATTTCTCATAATAGAATAAAACTTTAGACTTAAGACACTATTTTTTTTAAATTGCACAGTTTGTTAATTATTTTTACTCATTATTTCTTCTAGTAAAGTACCTATATAGGAAATTTGTTCAAGTAACTTTCACCAAAACATAATTCAAATATGAGAATGAGGATTGATTTTGTTTTTTGTACAAATTAGATGACAGCATTTTAAAGATTTCTGAATAACTAATCTCTTTTTTAAGATTACTTTTTTTAGAATAGTTTTAGGTTCACAACAAAATTGGGCAGAAGGTACAGATATTTCCCATGTACTCCATGTCCCCACACAGAGTCTCCTCCGTTATCAACATCTCCCACCAGAGGTTATGTTTATTACAACTGATGAACCTATGTTGACACATCATAATCACCCAAGTTCCATAGTTTGCCTTAGGGTTCACTGTTGGAAGTGTGCATTCTATAGGTTTAGACAAATAAATGTTGCGTATCCATTATTATAGTATCATACGGAGTATTTTCACTGCCCTAAAAATTCTGATCTTTTGACTGTCTCAATAGTTTTGCCTTTTCAAGAATATCATATAGTTGGAATCATATAGTATGCAGTTTGAGAAAACTAAATCAGTACCTACCTCTTAAGATGCAGCCCACTCTCTTGGACCAATACTGAGAAAGAGCAGGGAGCAATGAGAGTTGTCTTCCCTTCAATATTTAAAAAATTATATCTTGCTATGGCTGTTTTCTATGTTCTATATGTTATGAGTGTGTTTAGAAAAGCCCTTTCTATTGAAATTGTGGCTTATATTTTTTATCTAAAATCAGCTGAGGTTTTTATGTATGCAGCCAGTCCTTAAAATTTTCAAAATGCTCAACATGGTTCAAAATGCTCAAAGTATTTCTAATGAGGAACTGTAACTTCTCTTTTTTATTTTATTTTTATTTTGAGAATTCAGAGGCTTGCATCTCTATAGTAAGCTATGGTGAAGTTCAAAAATAAGCAACAGGCTCCCACTCCTGGTCCCATGAGAGAGCCACAAGACCACATTGGCCCCCTGTCTCCACCTCCCATGCCCAGGCACACTCCTCTTTCATATCTTCCCATTGACTTCTTTAGAAGCAGGTTTCCAGGAATGATAGGGCCAGATGGAGAAATTAGCTGGGAACTTTAGGCCTCATTGACAGAAGAGGGTGGGGAAATTCTCCCAACTGAAATGTTAACTTATTGCCTATTATGGTTATTTCAGACTGTCATCAGTAAAGTTTCAACTGGAGGATGATAAGGAAGTGGGATGTTTTTCAGTTTTCATGCTTGTGCAATATGATTTCAGAAGAAATAGAGAAAGCTAGTGTGTGTGTGTGTGTGTGTGTGTGTGTGTGTGTGTGCGCGGTCTGTCTTCAAAACAGAAACAGAAGATCATCTGGAAGTATACAGATGTGTAATGAGAAAGTAAGCAAATTGGTGAACCATCACAGTACCCACATGAATGTGACCCTGGGCTTTTTGTTTATTGCTTCTCTTCAAGAGTAAGTGTCCAACAGTTAAAGTCCAGACTAGAGCCAGGAGCTACGCAATGATGGGATGGGGGTAACTAACGGGGTGTGGGATAAGGGTACACTGTAGATGAATTTAGAGGGAACAATGCATAGGTACAAAATGGAGAACTGCACTAGGCCACCACTGCCCATCTGGGAAATGAAGAGTCGCTCTGGAGTGCTGGCTAATCTAACTTAGCCTTTCCATTTGCCTCCAAATGATATGTGCCCACATGTTCAGACAGAAACTTGAACAGAAGCAAGAGGTGATGAAAGTCCCGCTGACTCCTGTTTATTCAAAGTAGGAAAAAGAAGAGGCAGTCCTGGTCATAAAGGGAATTCCCTGGGTTAAAATTTTTATTGTCAGCCTTCTAAGTGGCCTGGGATATACAACAAAATGTCAAACCGCCTAGAATCTTCTGGGCTTTGGGGCCACAGGAAAGGCACAAAACGTCATGAAATAACCAGCAAATGAACCCATGTGGGAAAGAACTTAAATCAAAGGGAACCCAGCTTCCTATCTCTTGATACTGACACTTTGCATCCCACTTCTTCCTTCTCATCTTTCCTTCTCCAGAATCTCAGCAAGTAACCATTTTTTAAAAAATTAAGATTTCTATTTCATGTCTTTTCCTCAATCTTCTCTAGAAAATTCAACAAAGGCAAACAAACAGAAAAAGGATGGGTGATTGTAAATTCTGTTGTCTACTAGTGAGTACCTTCACTGAAAATTAGAGCAGCAATTTCAGTGTCACCTAGGAGCCTGATAGAAATGCGCATCTCAGGCCCCACTCCTACCTACTGAGTCAGAATCTATATTTTAATGAGATCCTCAGGGAATTCCTGTGTACCATAACACTTAAGAAGTACTGTTTTAGTAGCTTTTTTCCACTATCCTATGGTCTGAATGTTTGTGTCCCCCCAAAATTCATATGTTGAAATCCTAACCCCCAAAGATATCAGTATTAGGAAATAGGGCCTTTGGAAGAGCTTATGTTCTGAGGTCAGAGCCTTCTTGATTAGGATTAGTATCGGCATTAAAGAAGCTCTGGTGTGATCCCTCGCCCCTTCTACCATGTGAGGTCCTAGCAATAAGGCACCAGTTGTGAACAGAGAAAGGGCCTTCACCGGAAGACAGTCATACTGCTACCTTGATCTTGGCCTATCCAGCCTCCAGAACTGTGAAAAATAAGTTACTGCTCTTCATAAGCTACCCTAGTCTGCGGTTTCTTGCTATAGCTGCCCAAACAGACTGTCTTTATCAGAATGGCTAATAACTAGCAAAAGTAAGCTATACTTACCTTTTTTCTCATCTTTTAATCTCAGAGGTCCAAATGGTTGGTGGCATAGTCATATGTAGAATGGCAAAAGAGAGGAAGAGAGAAGTCCGGACTGTTAAAATGTGGTGCTTGGACTGCAGCAGTGACATCACCTGGCACCTTGTTGAAATACAGAGCAGGGTGTTGATCTGAGTGCACTTGTGCCCATAATAGGATTTGCACATGTCCAGGCAACTCTGGTAGAGTTGATATCCCTTGGAATCTATATACCAGGAAAATAAACTGTGTGAGATGCTTGCTTGCAGGGCAGAAGGAATTGATGTTCCTCAGGCTTTATTAATAAGGGAAATGGGGAATACTTACCTATGAGAAGCAATGACTCTTCAAATCCCAGGAAACCAAGAAGTGAAAGAAAGGTGCTTTCCCTGCACTTCTAGCGAAATATAACAGGTGTTCTGATATTCTGGTGCTAGCATTAAGTGACTCTAGAAGCAGTAGAGATCAGTAAAAAGGCCCAGGCTGAAAAAATATGTGAAAAAAAAAAAAGACATCTCTGAGGATTTCCTGTAACAACTGAGGATTTCCTGAACAAAACTTTGAAATAGGACTAAAAAGTCTGTGTTGTGCAAGCCAGAGGAAACTGAATTAGGAATTAATGAGTATTTGCCACCGAATAACTTATAAGGTTTAGGAAAATTCCTGTTATAAATCAATTCAGTGTAAACTGTCCTTTCAGCAACTCAGAGCATCAACAATGCGCTGCAGGTAAAGGAGCCATGTGGCCCCTCTGTTGGCTCTGCAGCATATTAAAAACACCATGCCTGAATGTAGCATTTTCCTGATAAATCAGGAGAATGGTAACAAGTTACCATTATCATCACAGTTCCAATGAGGAAAACAGATCAGAGACATCAAGTAATTTATACCACCCAGACCACCCTACATCTTTTAGGCTTGCTTATCTTAGAAGTCCATTTTAGAAGAAATAAATTCAGCTGAAAAGACCTTATGGTCATTTATATAAAGTCAGTTAGGCATTTTGATTTTATTTCATTTTGAGTCACTGTCTAGAAGAAGGCCAAATGTCATTCCCTTTTGAGTAAGAGGAAGAAAAATGTTCATAGAAATTATAATTGGAGGGGAAAGCAAGCAGAAGTAAAGTATTCAAAAGGAGAGAGGAGTTATTTCTGAACCCTAATCTCCAGATTTTTAGTTCCTGAAACTACCATTCATGCTATAGTGAAATAGGAAATGTCATCTGTCTTCATGGAAACCATGTCATTCCACGAAGTGTAAATTGGGAAGTTTAGCAAACCTATATCAACACTTCCCAAATCATGAGCATATTGCTTATGTCTTCAGTCCTTTCGTAACATGGAAATTCCTATTTTTCGATCTTTCTCAAAGAAAAATAATCTAAGTTCTTGACCTAATTGAGTTCAAATAATTCCTAGAAGGTAGGATCCTAATAAACCTCTATCTGAACACTGAAGCATTTCCAAGTAAAGGAATTTGTGTTAAATAAGACTTTTGAAGGCTTGATTAGCCTAAAAAGAGCTAGAGATTTTTTGGAATCTTGGGAGTCTTGAGGACCCACTTATGCCAAGTACCAGCACATTTCATAAAATCTAGGTGACTGGAGTCTGAATTTTTTTTCCCAAATTGCAGTAATATGGATGTTAGATTAGCTTCATTCTCTCATGAGTTATAGTGTTGTTGGCCATTACTTAAATGTAAATGAATTAATAATGTATATTAAATGAGGTGTCTTTAAACAGAAACGCACTTAAAACAAATTTATGTATTAACAATATCGTAACAAAGTTGTGGCCAGAGGCCTGTAGAACCTAACCTTGCATTTCAACTAGGAGCTATTGGTCAATATTTGCCGGTCCAATGTTTTCAGTGACTTTATAGAAAATAGAGATAAGGAGGCTTCCCACAGATAAGGAGGCTCAACCATACATATATATATACAAAGCAAGAGAGGGAGGAAGAGAGAGAATGATTGAATGATTACAGCTATCCTTCCCTTTTTTTCTTTAAATTTGTATTGTTTTTAATTGCCTTAAGGAGAAAAAGTTAAAAATTTAAAGAAAAGCACTATCACCAAAGAATAATTTTTTAATGATTCTATGTAGAAGTGAATTTCAAGCCTCGTACCTCTTACAATTGAGGTTTTGCTTTACACTAATCCCAGTTCCCTTCTATTAATATAGATCTCTTTCAAGAAATACAAAGATCATTCAGTCCAACCCACAAAATCCTTGCAATTATTTTGTAATTTATGTCAAGAACATTAAGTGATTTTGGTGTTCCTTTCATTTTCACAAACTTATAAAACATTTCCTGAAAGATGCCTTTGTGAACTTTTATACTGTGAAATGTTACCTTTTTCATTTCAGCTATTATTTTTTCAGAGAGAAATTTTATTAATACCAAGGATGTTTTCCAAATTAAGTAAGAATTTGTGTTAGGACAACAATTACGATTCTTGTTTGATAATCATCCTCGGTTAAGCTTACAGTGCTGACTGGGGAAGAAAAATTAAAAAGACAGCAAGAAAAAGAGAAAAGGCATTGCTGCCAAAAGTCACTTTTAGCCAGACCCTAGGCCCTGCAAGATTGTAAACAGTGTTCTATATATACCTACCTGATATTTTGAGTAATTCTGAAATTGGAAAGAAATCTTTTTCCATGAATTCTCTGTAATAATTTTTCCAAATGCAACTTTAATCCAAATACTCTCTTTTCGTTCTGTTTTGTTTTTTTTGTTTTGTTTTGTTTTTGTTTTTGTTTTTTTTTAAGTCTGCAGAATGACAAAGTTTCTCCTTTAGAAGGGTAGAGAAGGTTGCCAAGCAGGAATTTGTCTAGTCAAATTCATGTCTAAATTCATGACATGTGGATGGAAACTATAGACAGATACCCTCTGCTGAAAGGAATGGTGAGCCATGAGATTGCTCCCAACCCCCAAAATGCAATGAACTCCCAGAACTTCCATCAAATACAACTGATGCTTTTAACTTGACTTCCATCTTTCCATATGAAAACCCATGACATCATCATCATTGGCCACTTACATCCTGTGTATCATCTCTGAGTAAATTTATTAACACCACCTATAAATCCATCCCCCAATATACTCCAGGAACATAAATAAATAAACTGTATCTCAGATGTAGTTGTTGGTTCAAAAATCTTAAGAGACCAATCGTCACTATTCTCAATAGCAGTCTTCGAATTGCAAGAACTCAAACAAGTACTCTTGGATTCCACCTCACCTCCAGTCTGGGAAGTGTGTGCCTCCAATATATCTGCTATGAACCAGTTACTTCAACCCTTGGTGCCATAGTAGTCCATTATACTTCCCCATTCGTGGCTGGCTCCCAGGCCAGCCAGTCCTACTCACCCTCTATTTCCTCGCTCATTTGAACATAATAGAAGGAGTGTATATCTTTTTCTTGCTTGTGGGGCTGATAAAAAGTAACAAAAGAAGATTGATAAAGCCAATTATAAAGGTAATATCATGAAAAAAATGAGAGGGTAACAGCTTATTCCAAGAAATATTCCATTAACCCAGTGACAAAAGCATCTTGAAACAAGAGGATTGGAGCCACAATGTGATAAGGGAGATTTTTGTGAGTGTTGAGGATGTCAGGATGGAGAGGAGCAGACTTCAAGAACTGGAAATATAGGAGCACATATAAGGATCCCTAGGAGTTCTCTGATACAAAAGAGAAAATAGTAGAGTGTAGAAGACCAATAATTTCAGAGGTGTTTATGAAGCTGTTGCCTTTTAATGTTATTGTGATTCTGATTTAATAAACATCAGATCTAATCATTTACCTGCCTCAACCCTTTCAGGGGTGTCCATTGCGCTTAGAATCTAAGCTTCTTAACAATCTCATCTCACTCCTTATACTCAAGCCAAACTGAATCCATTCTGTTCCCAGAACATGCCACGCTCTTGACCATCTCAGATCATTTCCACTTGGTTCTTTCCACTTGGCGTGCTTTCCCCTGGGCTGTGTGCATGGCTGGCTCCCTCCTGTGCTTTAGGTATGGCCATCTCTGTTCCTTGTAATATAAGCCTGCTCTACTCCAACCACTGCCACCTTTACTCCTTCTAATATCACTATTTGCTACTTCACTGGCACTTCATGAAACTATAAATTATTTTATTGACTTAATTCTTAAGTCTGAGGGTTTGTTTTTTTTTTTTTTTTACTGAATCCCATTGTCTAATATATAATAGAAAATCAACAATTTCTTGAATAAATAAATGATAAATAGGGACTAAAAAAATTAATTAATTTATATCATTAGGCTGATATGGCCTGGGAAAAAGCAAGGGTAAAGTTGAATTTCTGAAATAAAACCAATGTGTATAAATATCATTCAAGTATCATGAAGCTTAGAATATTTAAGAAAAGGCATTGTGTGAAATCCTAGGAAAAAAAGACCATTATGATACATTCTTATCAGTTGGTTTTTTTTACTTTGTAAGATTTATTTAGAAACCCACAAATTATCAATTTTTTAGTTCTGAATTTAACTCATCCTGATCAGATTTGAACTGCTTTTTCTATGAACTTTGCTTGTGAATATTGACCTAGGTAAAATTTTCTCCAGCAACTGTCTGACAACTTCCCAGGTAAGCCTGTCTGAGCAATGAGGTTGTCATGAATACAAATCACCTGCTGTAACGTTGGTCTTTGAACACAAAATGGTACATAAATGAAAGTTCCACATAGCTCCAAGGAGCTGGCCTCACCTCTCCATGAATAGAGTTAGTGTCTCATTGATAACAGATAGATGAAAAAAGAAGTCTATACAGTAGAAAGCGTTTCCCCCTTGCCAGTTACTAAGCTTAAAAAACTTTGAAAATTCATGTCTTCTGACCATTACCTTTTAAAAAATAGTCTTCATAAAATGTACTTTTTAAAGTCAATTTTTTAAATTTATTTTTAAGTCAAAAGGCTAAAACATTTTAGCCTTTCTGTCAGATTTTTCAAAGTAATTTCTTGACTTTATTTAATTTCAAAATAAATGCATTTCTAGCCAGTCTACACAAGGTGATAAAACAGACACATCTACAGAAAGAAAAAGGTGTTGATCGGTATAGATCATCTTCCTGGCTCTGTTAGAGCCTAAATACAGATGACATTCATGTAAATAACTAATTTGTATCTCTCAAGTAAGAAAAATCTGTCTGTGGCAAAATATATGCATATAAAATTGAAAACACTCATTTCTATAGACTGATGACAGGATTTATTTAATTCAAATGAATAGAGAATTCACAACTGTAACTAGCTTTATTCCAGGTCCCTGAAGTTGTTATGGAAAAATGGGTGGATTTAGTTTTTAAACATACTAGTGAATAATATTTAAATTACTTATACTTTTCATATAATAGCACTGAGATATCTTATAAACTCAATTAAATAAATCGGAAGCTAGTTAATTAGCATTTTTTGGAAAAAAAATCCTCTTTTGGAACTTTCTTATAATATAGGAGCTTCCCTGTGAAAGATACAAACTTTTTTTAACTCCTTAAAATGTTACTAGCCAAAGCTAACCATTTGGAATTAAAATTTTCAACCACAACAAAAGAAAGCTGATGGATTTAATCTAATGTATTGAAATTTAAGGAACGAGGAAGGAATGATTGTTTTTGCAGCCTCATCAGGAACTTATTTCCACAAAACATCCATAAGACTCTTTCCCACCACATATTCACTTCCATTCTTAGGCACTTGACTGGGATGTGTTTAGTTTGGCAGCTTGCCAAGTAATGTTCATTGGGTCTCAATGGTACAAAATTTGACAGAAAGCAAAGCACAGGGGAGAAAGGGTATTTTCAAATCACTGTTTTCACATCAAAAATATAAGGCTAAAAATCTCCCTTGCAAAATGAAAAACTTTACTATGCTTCTTTGCATTCTCCTTTGATAGCAAACCCAGGCATCCTGCCTTCACTTACACCTGCCAAACATCGGCTGGGGAGGAGGGTCTTTCTTCGTGGCCACAGAAAAAGTCCCCAACCTGGAAGACATAAATCCTGCAAACTCACAAAAGTTAGTCTGATAGAGCTCCAAAGCATTTCCTTTTGCCATGTCCCTCTCTACCAGAGAGCCTCCTCATGGTTTTACTCAACTTCTCTGCCCTGGGACTATCCCCTCATGTAATGCATTACATAAATAATTTCAGAATTTAACTTTTTTAACTGGTCAGAATGAATTATTAATTGCTATAGCCCTGACATTGATATCTGTTGTAAAAGAGGGCATTATTGTTCATAGTCATTCACTCCCCTCCCCCTGTAAGAATCGCATATTGCTGCTACTTTCTCTACGCTTGCCGAGTAATGTGCTATGTGAGTAGACACAACATATCCCATCACAAGTTTCCATGAGCTCTCTTGCTCTTTTCCCTCTGCCATAAGAAGGACATATCCAAATAAGGGCTTACCCTTTGGCATTGGTCTTGGAATGAGAAGATGTGCAAAGGAAAGACCATTCAGCACTGCCAACTTGTAACAAGAACGAGCAACCAATATTTATTTTTGTTACCTATAGAGATTTCAGTTTTGTTTGTTACTACAGGAAAGCTAACCCATACATCTGCTACATCTATACTGTCATTCAGGAGTTACACCCCAGAATATAACAAAATATTAATGTTGAATAAATATCATGGTCTCAAGACCATAAAATAAAAAAATTCCAAAAGTAGACTTCAAGACTTCAGGCTCTAGAGACAGATCTGAGTTTGAAGCTTACTGTTACTTTATCTGTGAATTTTGACAAATGATTTCTGATTTCTGATCTGTACAATGTGGATACTAATAGCAGCTACATCATAGATTTATTGAATAGGTTTAGGGAGATGATAGATGTAAAGTGATGGTATATCACAGTAATCACCACATAAATAGTAGTTAAAGAGGTTCTCTGGAAAACAAGCACTGAGATCAGTATTAGCAAGCAGGGGATATATGTTGCTTCAATGCACTTGAAAGTAACAGCTATAAGGAAGTGAGGACAAAGGGCTGTGCAGAGGAAGAGGGGAACTGCAGTGGAGAGGCAGCAAGGGCCTCAGATGATACCACAGTGAGCTCTGGAGCTGGAATGTTCCTTCAAAGAGGTCTCAAACTAAGGCCAGGGGACCAGGCTTTGTACCTTCACATAAGATCAGTCATTACATATAGACTTTCCCCAGGGAAGAAGGTAATAGCTGTGGGCAAGGCTGCTCTCTCAGTCAAAGACTGTTCCTAGAGAGATATTTGGCTGTGAGCCACAGCAGGCAACACTCCAGCAACTGAAGGAAGAAGCGCTCAGTCTGGAAGGGGCTATATATTTAGGGCGTGACCAGTATCCACCACAGTCCACCACTGTGTGACCCAGATGCACTTTCGTTATGTGATAATTTTACTTAGACTGGGCAAAGTCCCTCTATAATCCTGGATGGCTGCTTTCCCAGGGAAAATTACATGGGTGGGAGGTAGGGGGTGTCAGTGGGATGGAAGACAACCCTGCTTCAGTATCTGGTCTCGCAGCCTGTATTGCTGCTCATCATCTTTTTCTTCTAGATTCATTCCAGACTCCCTTGACTCATGGCTAGCACCTTTCCACTCTAGGTGACTTAACTGGGTTGTATTTCACACACCCGGGCCACAGTTGCTACATTTATTCATTGACTGACAAAACTGGGCAGAAGACTATCAAGAAATGCCCCAATGGGTTGTGTTCTCATCCTGCCTCTACAGTAGTCCTTTCTCCACCTCATAACTGGGCTAACTGCCCTGGCCAATATACTGACTCCTTCCCTTGCCTGCTGATTTCCTGACACAAGGACAGGCAGTTACTGGGCAGCAGCTGTAGCTTAAAGCTTAATGTCTCTTGGTGAAAATGTTCCCATTTGGGAACTATAACTTCTAAACCCACAGCTGTCAGGGATTGTAACAATAAGAAGCACAAAATTCTCTTAATATTTCTTCGCTAGTTTTAAAAGATGTTTGCAAATTTCTTGACATTCATACCTTCAAAAGGTGGACCAAATTTCCCCTCCCATTGAATGTAGACCAGATTTGGTAATACTCTCCTAACAAACGTAGTGTTGCAGAAGTGGCATCCAAGGCTAGGTCATTAAAAAGATAGCTTCCCACTGGCAAACTCTCCCTCACACTCTGTGGGAAGCCATGTCATGACAGTAGGCAGCCACCATGTCACGACACTAGGCAGCGACTTTGCTTCTGACCATTAAGTTCCACCACTTGTCCTCTATCATTTCAAGATCCTTCCATCACCATTGCTATCAGTTCCGTGACAGCATGTCCCACTGGTGCTTCTTAATGATGCTGCACTGTTCTCACGTTCCTTATCACTTCTCAAGTTGTCCTGAGAAACAGAGTAGGTGGCTGGGTTTTTTTTACCTTATTCCGGCATGTCCATTTCTCTGAGCTTTTTGATCCTTTTGTGTCTGAGAAAAGGATCATGATTTCTATTTATGTTGGTGTGACTCTTGCTTTCTTCAAGCCTCAGGAGCCATTGTAGCAACAGGTTATCATTGTCTCTTAGGGTCCATGATGGGGTAAAGCTCCTGCATCACAGGAGAGTTCTTCCATATTGCAAAATTCTCACCTTATTTAAATTTATGCTGTGCCTCCTTTGAGTCAATACCCTTAGCATCGAAAATGTACACATCCTCCAGCTTCTTGCCAGTACGTGTAGGCTTGTCCTGCAGCTACATGAAGGTATAGCTCCTCTTTTCCTTTAAGGTACCCAATACTTCCCCAGCTTCGTTATGTTGTGATAACAGAACAAAGTGATTGGTCTGGTGGCCAGTAAGGGAGATATGACAAACCCTAAAGAAGGGGAGTGTGATGTTTTAGTCTGAGGCGTCTACATTACCTTCAAACAAGGGGAGATAGTCTAGACTCTGACAAAGAGAAGTGACCATTTCTTTAAGCCCAAAGTATCAGGGGATATTGAGGTAATTTCAAATTTTGAATGAATTAATTTGGAAATGCCATCAAAACCTCAGGGTCCCGCTTCTTCCAAACAGAGCTTTGCCCTGGGCATAATCAGCTTAGCAAGTTAAGAAACCGGCCTTCTCCAGACCTCTGCTACTCTTTCAATTAAGTCCCAGGATTTATCCTCAGTATTTTCTGCCTTCCATCTACAGCAGCAGTCTCTAATCTTTTAGTTCCAGAGACTTGTGCTCCTATGAGAATCTAATGACTGATGATCTGAGGTGGAGCTTAGGTGATGATGCTAGTGCTGGAGAGTGGCTGCAAATACAGATGAAGCTTCAGCTTTCTTGCCCGCCATTCACCTCCTGCTGTGCAGCCTTGTTCCTAACAGGCTACTGACCGGTACTGGTCTGCAGCCCAGACTTGAGGCCCCCTGATCTACAGAAAATGAGTCTCCCCTGGCAGCTAGGGAGATGAAGGCCTCAATCCAAAAGAAGAAATTGGGGTAACACTTCTCAGCAGCAACTACAGGAGGCTGCGATTATATCATCAGAGCAGGAACCATCTCAAAGATGGGGAATGTGAGGAGTGGATCAACCAGAGCAAATCTTAGTGAATAACTTTTACAAAAACAAATATTTTTACCAGTTAAATCCAAGGCAAAACACTAAGGAAGACTTGAAGGAGAAAAGAGGTTGCTAAAAGGCCACAAGTGATCTGAGAAGGAAGAGTGAAATTGTGAGCAAAAGATGTAGCAGAGGTGCGGGCACAAGGAGGACAGGGTGGCAGTATTAAGTGCCAATTCCATGAGGTAAGCCCCGGTTCATTCTCAGTACCAATTAGCAGAACTTCGAATTCCTCAGCTGACATGGAAAGGGCCACAGACATCACACACTAGACAGCTCTTGCCTTTTTAATAAAAAGCTACTGTTTCTAAAACCGACAGGCTAGATAATCAAATGGCCAATAAGCACAAGAAAGGTTGCTTGACATTCTTATTTGTCAGGGAAATGCAAAGTAAATCTGATGAAACACGACTACACTCCTGCTAGGATGATTATAATGAAAAGACAGATGATAGCAAGTGCTAAAAGAGATATGAAGAAATCAGAACCCTTATACACAACTGGTGAAAATACAAAATGATGCAGCAACTTTGGGAAATTGTTATCACATGACCCAGCAGTTTCTTTCTGAGATATTCATTCAAGAAAAATGAAAAGTTATAGCTACAAAAAGATCTGTGCACAAATATTCATAATAGCTGTATTCAAAACAACCTCAAACTGAAAATAATTCAAATGCCCATCAACAGGTGACTGCATGAACACATTGTGGTATCATCCTACAAATTCAGCAATAAAATGATATAAACTATTACATGAATGAATTTCAAAATCATTAAGCTGAATTTTAAAACCAGACATAAAAGAATACATATTGTGTGGTCGCATCTATACAAAACTCTAAAAAATACAAATGTAAATTATAGTGATGGAAAGCAAATCAGGGGTTGCATGGGGCTAAGAGTAGACGGAGATTTCCTGGGAAGATACACAAAGGGACTTTGCAAGGGTGCTGAAGATTTATATTTTGATTGTGGTAGTGGTTACACAGGTGTGTACTTTTGTCAAAATTCTTCAAATTGCACACTTAAAATGGGTACAATAAAATTTACTTTTTAAAAAATCGACTGCACAGAAGCTTCTCTGCTGCTTGTTCCAGAGAAAACTAGACCTGCTGGGCGGGTGAAGATGACTATTATTTTCTCAGCTCCCACAGTGACCCTGGTGTTACACATCAAAGGCTTGCTCCTTCTCACCACAAAGCGACAATGACAGTGCTGTCTGCTATAAAGATAATAACTCCCCAGACTAAGGAAGCCACAGAAGGTCACAAGAACTCTCAACTGCAATATCATCATGTATTTACCTAGGAGACCTCATGGCTAGTTTGACCATGTTACTTTTTCCCACTGATTCTTTCCTTGAGGGTTTATTCACTAAGACACCAAAAGGTCAGGAGTCTTACTCAGAGTTGGTGACAATGAGTCAATCTCTGTCTTTCCTTTGCTTCCAGCCTCTAGTCTGAGCACTAACCCACCATTAGGCACACTGACTGAGAACATTATTTAGAAATTCTCACAACCCCTGCCACCTCTCTGCCATTCTTTTTCTTTCATTTTTCTATACCCCTGCCCTGTCATAGAACATCTAAGAATACCCTAAAATAAATTTACTAAGGAAAAGTTAGCAACAATGCTTTTATGTGATAAACAATTGTTATGAAACCTAACTGGCTTGTGGCTTCAAAAGAGCTGCTAAAATGCCATATTTTATAAATGTGTAGAATAATGTTCACCTAAAAAGTGGCACATATTTGCATATTAATCCACCCAAGTAAAGTTGACATAGTGAAAAACACCAGTAGAATCAATGTGACATCTTTGTTCAAGCAGACCTCAAAATTGCATCTTCTATGTAAATTACAAACCGCATAAATTCCAGTTATGTAGATAGAATTGGTGATCCAAATGTCCAGAGAAATTATTTAACTTAAGTATGGAAGAAATCAATTTAGTTGCCACTAAAAGACATGGATTAGATCTGATCGAGGTAGCTCATTATGCTAGACTGGTAATTACATTTAAAACATATTCAGCAACCAGAGGCAGGAAACAGAAGATATTCCAGCCCACTATTTATAGTGCTAGTCTAGATACAAAAAAACAATTTCAAAAATACAGATTCCTGGATCTCACTATGGAGTTCCTACTTAATGATCCCAGGGTCATTAAGCATCTACATTCTTAAATGTGCCTAAGGTGATTCTGATGTGCACTCATGTTTGGTCTAACCTTAGCCTCACTGTGACTTTCCTCTTCTTAAGTGCTGTGCTCAAAGAACCTCTGACATAAGTTGCAGTCTACAGGAGCAGTGCTCAAATGTTTTCAATATTTTAGCCCTATCACTGAGTGCATACCTCCAGTATGGGTATAGTTAGTTAACTGCAAATTTTGTATAAATGCATCACATTTCAAAATAATCATATTTAAATCTAGAAGAACTTATTCCCAAGAGCAAGCAAATAATTCAGATGATCTTCAGATGCGGGCATATCCAATAAAGAGAATAAGTAAGTATACCATGTTTAGAATCAACATCACGGATTTGTATTTTCCTATGACATGACACATTGTTTTCTTGTACAGTGCATCTCTGTTATTTCAACATGAGATTATTTCCAAGTGGAATGTAAATATTGCTATTCAAATGTAAAATCAATCAAGGTAAGTTTGAGAATTTTTAACCTTCATCAAGCAATTTTTGGCTATAATTTTATAGTCAAACCATAGAAAGATAAGTAAAAATATTTACTTTATTTTATTACTTAGTGACATGTTCCTAAACAAGCAAGACAATAATGAAGCAAGACACGAATGCATGCCTTTGTGCAATGCTGGAGAAATTCATCAGACTTGAAGTCTTACATCATTTTTAAGTGTGAGGCAAGTTTGAGGAGTTTTCATCTTAATTTACAAAACTGCCCAAGTATGTGCCTTTGTGTCACAGATTAAGTGGCTCAGAGTGAAGAAACCAGAGCAAGAATTTCCCAGATTTGACCATTATCACCTAACAATGTCTTTTCCCATTTTAAAGTTTCATTCATAGAAATGAGAAAGAGCAGCCCCAGCTCAGCCATAAGCCACTGACCATGGCCTTTGTTTGTGCATTTTCCTTTTTTATTATTAAAGTGTAGATGATGTATAATATTATATGTTTCAAGTGTACAACATAGTGGTTAGATATTTATATGCCTTATAATGTGAGCACAATAAGTCTAGTTACCATCTGTCACCAGGCAAAGTTATTGCAATATTATTTACTATTTTCTGTGTGATACATTCGTTACATTCCGTGGCTTATTTATTCTATAACCGAAAGTTTGTACCTCTTATTTCCCTTCACCTTTTTCACCCCCTCACCCCTTCCTTCTGGCAACCATCAGATTGTTCTCTGTTTCTATGGGTCTTTTTCTGTTTTTGTTTTGTTTGTTCATTTGTTTTGTTTGGTTTTTTTTATTTTTTTTTAGATTCCACATATAAATGAAGTCATATGGTATTTGTCTTTCTCTGTCTGACTTATTTCACTTAGCATAAAAATATATATGCACTCCTATGTTCATCACACCATTATCCGTGATCTTTCTTAGAGAGACTCTCAAGAGTCAATGCAGAGTGCTCGAGCTCCATCTAAATTCTCTTTTACTTTTTTTCTTTCTGTTGCCAAAATACAATTCATATTAAAAATAAACAGTGCTGCCTTGCCCCAGATTTCTGTTCTCCTTTAAATGGTTTGACAAATACTGATGAGTCAAGATCTCCAACTGCTCCCCACCCCAGGACAGATCACTAGGCACTCTCAGTCCTTCCCCTGCTATCTGACAAACTGTTCTATTTTCTCTGCTCCAGCTTTTATCTCAACCTAATTTCTAATTTTCTGGCTCATTATCAACCACTCTCTCCCTCGTGGTGCCTCCCTTGGTCTCTCTCAGGAATTCTCTTGGCTTCACTTTTTCTATGTATCTCTATTTCTCTCTTTTACCATCACTCTTTCTAAGTGTTCTGTTTCTTCAAATAAGCACAAAGTAGCAGGAAAGTGAACCATAGGAAGAATAAACCCTTTTATTTTATTAGAGCACTAGGAATAAACCCTTTTATTTTTTTAGAGCACTATGCCATGCAAACCTGGAGAAAACCCATAGTCCATTTTGGTCCTGTCAGCATCTTCTGTCACGGGGACCCTTTTGAGCTACGCTTCTTCTCCACAATATTTGCATCTTTAATGTACATCTAAGACAAACTTTTGGCATACATGCAAAAACAATCTGTGCTGTGTGGAAGATATGGTCTCTAACCTCAGGTTGAACTAAAAAGCACTGGAAATTTTAAGAGATTGTTTTGACCTTTCAGGGTCACTTAGAATGGGGATCTGCCTGGCAGTAGTTAATGGCAGTTTGATTGGGGTCCAATGCTGTGTTTAAGTCTCTACTTAGAGTCCAGCCAAGTTAAACACATTTTCTTTTCATCTCTACTCACAAGTCCAGCCTTCAGCCCCAGGTCTTCAGTCATTCCTTGGTTCTTCTCTGGATTCCCTCCAGTTTGTTAACAAATTCTCCAATCTTTATTCAAAATTACTTCTTTATTTCTCCCCGATAGTATCTCACAGAATTTCCTCAAGATCAGCATTTTATTCTGTCTCTGCCCACACATCAAGTTGACTGTAGGAGGAAGAGTGTAGAAAAAGGGACACAAAGCAGTTAGGGAGGCCAGGCTAAAGGAAGGGCCTTCCCAAAAAACAGATTCATGCTCTCCTGGGAATAGCAGGATTCTTTGTTTTTCTTTTCATTTTTGAAAATGATACCATTTCTTGATTTTAAATTCCATATTGATCATTACTGAAAACTTACAAAATACAAATATGCAGATGAATGTGAAACTCATGGGCAATCCACAAACTACACATAATTTCTGTTAATATTTTCTGCTTTCTTTTATTTCTTTATATATACAGATTTTTAAATAAATTTAACTCTATATTAAGGATGTTTTCCCATGTTGTTATCTCTCATGTTTCTATTTCATTCTTCCAATTATCACCTCATGCCTTAGAATCACACTATTTTCGTTTTTGTAGCTTTTTAAAACATAGTGCAGATTGCAACTAGTAGGGTGAGTAAACCTACAACCATTTCTTTTTTTCCCCTATGCTTTCTTGACTATTTTATTTTTTTCTTTCTAGATGAATGTTGGGTTCACTTTGTTAGCATTTGGAATAGAATTTCATTAAACACAAAAGTTAACTATGTAAAAGAAAAAAAAAGAGCTGGCTTTTACAACATTCTCTTCTTCAATACCAGAACATGGACGTATTTTCATTTGTTCAGGCTACTTTTTTATGGTCTGTCAATAAAGTTTTATAGTGTTATCGATTATATCTTCAGTTTTTAACTAAACATTTCTAGTATTTTTTAAGCCATTGGCTTCATGTAGTGTGTGTGTGTGTGTTTGTGTGTGCATATGTGTGTCTGTGTGTATCTGTGTCTGTGCGTGTGTGTCTAGATGCCATTTTTCTAGTCTCCCTGTTTCTGAATAGAAATTCTTTCCATCTTATTTTTTTATTTTAGTAAAATACATATAATATTAAAATTATTTTTTTAAGTGCATAGTTCTGTAACATTAAACAGATTTATATTGTTGTACAACCATCACCAACATCCATCTCCAGAACTTTCTAATCTTCTCAAACTGAAACTCTGTACCCATTGAACACTAATTTCCCATTCCCCTTCTCCCCAGCCCTTGGAAACCACCATTCTACTTTCTGTTTCCATGAATTTTACTACTCCAGGTACATCATTTAAGTGGGACTGTACGATATTAGTCTTCTTGTAACTGTCCTATTTCACTTAGCACACTGTCCTCAAAATACATTCATGTTGTGGCATGGGAAGAATTTCCTGTCTTCTTTTTTTTTTTTTTTTTTTACTTTTCTTCAATTTTTCAATTGTTGTTGACATTCAATATTTTATCAGTTTCATATATACAACATAGTGATTAAACATCTATATAACTTACAAAGTTATCCCCCTGTTAAGCCTTGCACCCACCTAACACCATATATAGTTATCACAATATTATTAACTATATTCCTTAAGCTGAACTTTATATCTCACGATGTGACTATTTTGAAACTGCCAATTTGTACTTCTTAATCCTTCCACCTTTTTCAACCACTACCCAGCCTCCCTCTCATCTGGCAACTATCAGTCTATTCTCTATATCTATGAGTTGATTTCTGTTTTGTCTATTTATTTTGTTTTTTAGATTCCACATATAAGTGAAATCATATGGTATTTGTGTTCCTCTGTCTGACTTACTTTACCTGGTATAACACCCTTAGGTCCAATTATGTTGTTGTAAATGGTAAAATTTCATTTTTTTTTTGACCAAGTGATATTTGGTAATATATATGTGCACATCTTCTTTATTCGTTCATCTCTTAATTGGAGCATTTAATTCATTTACATTGAAAGTAATTATTGATAGGTATGTAGTTATTGCCACTTTATTAATTGTTTTCTGATTGTTTTATAGTTCTCCATTCCTTTCTTATTCTCTTGCTCTCTTCTCTTGCTAAGGACTTTCTGTAGTGTTGTGTTTGGATTCCTTTTTTTTTATTTCTTGTATATCTCTTGTAGATTTTTGGTTTGTGGTTACCATGTGCTTCATATATACTAAGCTATGTTTATAGCAGTATGTTTTAAGTTAATGGTTGCTTACATTTGAATACATTCTAAAATCACTGCCATTTTTACTCACCCCCTCTACATTTACATTTTTGTCATTATTTTTTACTTCTTTTTGTGTATATTTTTGTGTGTATCTCTTAATTTACAGTTATAATTACATATGACCTTCTTATCTTTTCATTTTAACCTCTGTACTACCTTTAGTGTTGGTTGATCCACTGCTTTTATTATATGTTTGTCAGTGAGAATTTTTTTCTTTGCAATATTTTCTTATTCATATTTTTTATTTTATTTATTTATTTATTTATTTATCTATTTATTTATTTATTTATTTATTTATCTATTTATTTACTTATTTATTTTGCCTCTTCTTCTTAAAGAAGACCCTCTAACATTTATTGTAATATTGGTTTGGTGTAATGAACTTCTTCAGCTTTTTCTTGTCTGGGAAGCTCTTTATCTCTTCTTCAATTCTAAATGATAGGCTTACTGGATAGAGTCATCTTGATTATAGGATCTTTTCATCACTTTGAATATTTTGTTCCAAGCCCTTTTGGCCTGCAAAGTTTCTGATGAGAAATCAGGTAACAGTCTTATGGGAGCTCCCTTTTAGATAACTAACTGCTTTCCTCTTGCTGCTTTTAAGTTTCTCTCTTTATTTTTAAAATTTGTCATTTTAATTATGATGTGTCTTGGTTTGAGCCTCTTTGAGTTCAGCTTGTATGGGATTCTCTGTACTTCCTGGACTCGTGTGTCTATTTCCTTTGCCAAGTTAGGGAGGTTTTCAATGATTTCTTCAAATAGATTTTCAATAATCTCTTGTTCTCTATCTCTCTTCTCCTTCTTGAACTCCTACAATATGAATATTGTTACACTTGATGTTACCCCAGAGGTCCCTTAAACTATCCTCATTTTTTCAGTTCTTTTTTCTTTTTACTCTTCTGATTGGGTGTTTTCTCCTATTTTGTCTTCCAAATCACTGATTCGATCCTCTGCTTTATCTAATCTTCTATTGATTCCATCTAATATATTCTTCATTTCAGTTATTATATTCTTCATTTTCTACTGGTTCTTTTTTGTTTTCTATCTTCTTTTTTCTGTTTTCTATCTCTTTGTCGATGTTCTCACTGAAATTATCTATTCTTCCCCTATATTAATTGAGCATCTTTATAACCAGTGTTTCAAACTTTGCATCTGATCAATTGCTTGCCTCCATTTTGTTTAGTTCTTTTTCTGAAGTTTTGTCCTATTCTTTCATTTGGGACATGTTTGTCTCCTCGTTTTGGCTGTCTCCTAGTGTTTGTGTTTAGGTATTAGGTAGATTCACTACATCACCTAATCTTGGAAAAGTGGCCTTCTATAGTTGGTGTCCTGTGGGGCCCAGTAATAGACACTCCCTGTTCACTTGAGTTGGGTGATGCAGGGGTGTTTCTTATGTAGATTCTATGTGCCCTCTTGTTGTAACTGAGCCTTGATAACTGTTAGCATGTCAGTAGGTGGATTGACCTTCTGGCTACCTGGCTGTGAGGACTGACTGTGACTATAGCAGACAAGCTTCTTTTGAGGAGAGGAGTCTGACTCCAAGGAGTGGAATTTTCTTTAGCTCATGTGCTTGCCAAATCCACCCTTTTAGGTATGTCCTTTGTGGAGCTAATTGGGTAGTACTCTGGTGTAGTCTGAAGCTAGTCTTCACTTGTGTTGGCTCCAGGGACTTTTAGAAGGGGCTTCGTTGCAGGCCAAAGTCAGGCACTGCTTGTGTCTGACTTGGGCCCACCTGATAGGAGCTCCTAAGAGATCTGTAGATTATAGTTGTCTGTTCTGGGTGTGGAGGCACTAGGGAGTGGTT
Source organism: Pteropus medius (assembly GCF_902729225.1). Lineage (NCBI taxonomy): Eukaryota > Metazoa > Chordata > Mammalia > Chiroptera > Pteropodidae > Pteropus > Pteropus medius. The sequence continues at coordinate 16,772,162 of NW_024352787.1, read as the reverse complement.
GTACAGTGAACTCAGGCCAGCTGCCACTAGTGCCAGGTTTGGGGCCACTTAGCAATAGGTACGGGGTATGCCAAACCTGGCTGCCTCTTGTTTGAGGTTTGTGGAATTTTAAGAGCTTTTAAGCAAGTCTGCAGCACCAGCCCAGGCTAGTTCCTTGTTTAGAATCATTGCTGAAAGAGGTTCAGGCTGGCATGTGAATTGGGTGAGTCTAGGTTTCAAAGAATCACCAGGGTAGGGTAAGGGTGGTGTTAGACAGGTTAACGGAGACTCAGATATGATGCCTACCTGTGCCTGCAGGCTGTGTGGCTGAGCACTCAACAAAGGAACAATGGTACATACTGGCACTTCAGTCCTGGAGTAGCTGCCCCTCCAGCCCCTTGCCCTGATGCCAGATGATTCAGTTTTGGAGCTGCTATCTCTTGGCTGGAGCTTAGAGCTAGAGTTTGTGAGTGAGTGAATCTGTGTTTGAGCCCTTTAAGAGTATACCTGGGTCTCAAGCAGCCCCCTGTCTCATCCAGACAGAATCCCCACTGATTTTCACAGCCAAATTTTATCAGAATTTCTTCTCCCAGCATTGGTACTTAGAGCTGGGGAATGCAGTGTGTGGCTGAAACTACTTATTTCTCAATGGAGACCCTACAGCTGATATATCCCTCTCAATTCTTAACCACCACTTGTGGCTGTGGAACCAAATCATTTTGCGTCTCTGCTCCTCCTACCAGTCTCAACATGGTTTTTTCTTTATATCCTTAGTTATAGTTCTGTTAAGCTAGTCTTCAGGTGGTTCTCAAGGGTGGTTGTTCTATAATTTAGTTGTAATTTCGATGTGGTCATAGGAGGAGGGAAGCACAGTGTTTACATACTCGGGTACCTTGACCAGAGTCCAGAAATTTTTTTTCATCTGAAGGTTGAATAAAATTGCATTAGGTGTATATGTCGCCTTTTATTTATCTGTTCATTCACTGATGGACACTTGGGTTGCTTCCATACTTAGGCTATTGTGAATAATGCTGCTATGAACATGAATTTATAAATATTTATTCAGGTCATGTTTTCAATTCTTTTACACATATACTCAGAAATGGAATTTCTGAATCATATGGTGATTCTATGTTTAATTATTTAAGGAACTGCCATATTGTTTTGCACAGCAGGTACACCATTTTATATTGCTACCATCAATGTACAAAGACCCTCATTTTTCTACATCCTCACCAACAGTTGTAGTTTTCAGTGTTTTTATAATAGCTATTAAAATGGGCGTGAGCAGTATCTAATTGTGGTTTTGATTTGTACTTCCTTAATGATTAGCAATGTTGAACATTTTTCTTGCTTAATCGCTATCTGTACAAGTTCTTTGGTGAGGTGTCTGTTAAGGTCTTTGACCTATTTTTTAATTTGTTTATTTGTTTTCTTACTGTTGAGTTTTAAGAGTTCTTAGTAAATTTTGAATAACAGTCCCTTGCTATATGTATCCTCTGCAAATATTTTCTCACAGTCTGTGGCTTATCTCCTCATTCTCTTGACATTGTCTTTTGCAGAGCAGAAATTTTTAGTTTTAATAAAGTTCATTTTATCAATTATTTCTTTCATGGATTATACCTTTGATGTTGGCTTCACCATACCCAAGGTCATCTGGGGGTCCCCTCCTATGCTATCCTCTAGAAGTTTTAAACTTTTTCATTTTACATTTAGGTCTGTAGTCCATTTTTCATTTTTTATCTAGGTCTGTGATCCATTTTGAGTTTATTTTTGTGAAGGGTGTAAAGTTTGTGTCTTAGATTCACTCTTTTGCATGTAAATATCCACTTTTGCCAGCACCATTTGTTGAAGAGACTGTCTTTGCTCCATTATACTGCCTTTGCTCTTTTGTTGAAGATCAGTTGACTATACTTGCGTGGGTCTATTTCTGGGTTCTATACTCTGTTCCATTGATCTATTTGTCTATTCTTTTGCCAGTACCACACTGTCTTGATTACTGTAGCTTTATAGTAAGTATTGACATCAGGTAGTGTCAGTCCTCCATCTTTTTTATTCTACTTTAGTATTGTGTTGATTGGTCTATATTTTGACTCCTCGTATAAATTTTAGAATCAGTTTGTCAATACCCACAAAATAACTTGCTTGGATTTTGATTGGGATGGAATTTAATCTATAGATTAAGTTGGAAGGAAATGATAACTTGAAAATATTGAATCTTTCTATCCATGAACATGGAACATATCTCTTTTTATTTAGTCCTCTGATTTCATTCATCAGAGTTTTCTGATTGTCCTTATATAGAGCTTGCACATATTTTGTTAGATTTATATCTTAGTATTTTATTTTATAGGATGCTAATGTAAATTGTACTATGTTTTAGTTTCAAATTCCTCTTGTTTATTGCTGGTATACAGGAAAGCAATCAAATTTGTATATTAACCTATGTCTTATAACCTTGATATAATCACATTAGTTCAAGAAGTTTTTTGTCAATTCTTTTGAATTTTCTACATATGTGATCATGCCATCTGTGAACAAAGATAGTTTTATATCTTCCTTCCCAATCCATCATGCACCTTTTATTTCTTTTTTTTGTTTGTTTGTTTTATCACATTAACTATAATTTCCAGTACAATGTTGAAAAGTGGTGGTGAAAGGAGACGTCCTGGTCTAGTACCTGATCTTAATAGAAAAAATTGAAGTTTCTCACCATTAAGTATGATATTAGCTGTGGGCTTTTTTTTTTTTTGCACATTTTCTTTATCAAGTTGAGAAAGCTCTCTTCTATTCCTAGTATACTAAGAGTTTTATTATGAATGGGTGTTGGATTTTGTCAAATATTTTTTTCTGCATTTGTTGATATAATCATATGATTTTTCTTTTTTAGCCTGTTAATGTGATGAATTACATTACTTAATTTTCAAATGTTTAACCAACCTGGGGTAAATTCCACTTGGTCACAGTGTATATAATTCTTTTAGACATTGTTGGTTCCAATCTGATAACATTTTGGTGAGAATTTTTGCATTTATGTTATGAGAGAAGAGAAAGTTTGAAATTAACCTGGATAAAGTTGTTTTTTTAACAGGGTAGAATAACCGCTTTTAAGTATTTTAATGGACTGGCACTTAACATAGGTACTATAGGAAATCGGTTTATAAAAGAGAAAAGATCCGATGTAATGAAATAGCTTTGGTTCAATGTAAAGAAAGCCTTTCTGAAGATTAGAGCTATTCCAACAAGGAGCTGGTTGCTTCATGAGAGGCTGGATTTCCTGTCACTGAAAGTTGTCGTAGAGAAGCTAAACAATCACCAATCAAGTTTCTCGAAAGAGGGATTAGGATACAAATTAGATTGTTATAAACTTCCTTCCAACTTTGAAAGAATATGATTCTAGGATTCTAATACCTCTTCACATGGAGACTGCTGAATGCAGTTTACATGTTGTCTGTCTCATCACTTAGTCTAAACAAGTTGGATTAGATAACCTGCACTTAAACCTCTATCTTAGAGCCTGTTTTGAGGGGAACTTTATCTAAGAATTATCAGTTTCTGAAATGAGAATACTACTACCTATTTCTTCATATTGAGAGGAGCAAATGAAATCACAAAGATGAAATTATTGAGCAAAGTAATAAATAGCTTTGTACAATCACATTTCACCCATTTTCTTCCTTAAGCCATACTTTCTCTACCAGATATAATTATATTCAAAAATTCAAAGAGTTATTATATAGAGAAAGGAGTCTTGTATTATATTGTTTTATGGGGAGAACTTCAACAGTGGCAAAATTTCAAGTGCCGAGAAATGTTTTGTATATTGTTGGCACTCAGTAAATATTGATGAGTAGAGGATTAATGGATACATAGATGGATAGATGAATAGATGATAAAATTAGCAAGATTTTAGAATTTTCTATTATTATTTTTCTTGCGAAACACAGTAAGTTGCCGTGATAACCATAAACACAACATAACTATCCACTCAGTGTTTGGGTTTCCTCATCTGTTAAATGAGAATAATAATGGTACCATAGACTTCTGTGGATTGAATAAGATAATGCTCATAAAGCATGTAAAAAGTTTTTCTCCTCATATAGTAAGCAAAAATTAAATATTACTTATTATAAAACATTAATTTCATGCTAGGTACTGAATTAGGCATTTATAAATATTGGATCAATTATTCCTTACATCAACACCATAACATAGGTATTCTTATATGTCAGAAACAGAAACAGTTCATAAGACTTAAGAAACTTTCCAAATTTTTTCCCCTCAATCTTTTATACCTCCTTACTCTTAATCAGGACTTTTTTCTGGTTACTTCTGTAAGAAAGTTAGAAATTATTCTAAACTATCTCCTCTTCTTTATCCCCTATGTCCAACCCTTTAATACATTCTGCCTCTTAATTTGTTGCCTCCTATAGTGGACACTGTTGAAATCCTACCTATATCTCCTTGACACTCATCATTTCTGAGCACATCAAGGCATATGACTTCAAGCACTCACAGTTCCTTGCCTTAAAGCATCTATGGTCCATAGAAGCCTTCTCTGCATATACAGGGTAAGCCTAAAATGTTGTGAGCTAATGCTTTAGGAGAGATCTCAACCAAAGATGGTTAGGAGTTAGTGAATAAATACCCCCACTTCCACATCCTTTGGATGGGATAACTATTAACACACTCTGTACAGGTTCCCAGTATAATTCACTCTCAGCTTCACAATGGCAATCTGATTTTTTTTGCATCTCCCTTGGCTTTTTTTTTTAGCCACTTCCCAGATTTACTACCTTATTTCTGTACTCTCCCAAATAAACTACTTGCACTCAAATCTTTGTGTCCAGGTCTGCTTCTCTGGGAATCTAATTTCAGACATCTCCCTTCCTTCCTACTTTTCCTTTCACTCGAACTGTTACAAAAACATTCTAACTTTATTCTTGGCTTTAATCTGTCCCTTCAAATACTTCCTTCAGTAAAATATTTTTATAATATAAATATGATCATGGCCCTTCCAGGTATGAAACTCCTTAGTGATTCTTGTTGTATGTAGTATAATATATAAACTCCTTAACATGGTTTATAATTTTCCATGATCTCATAATCTTGCCCTGTCTGCCTTTCCACCCCTTCCTCCTACTTCTTCCCACTACCACCCTGTGCTAAGGATGAAAAAATGCATACTCTTTTAAATGCACCTTGCCTTTCCAATCCTCTGTGAATTAGTACACACCCAGTGTTCTCTACTCAGCCCAAGGTCTGATCAGTAAGCTCAAACTCAGTGAAGGGCATTTCTTCACCATGTGGGTAACATGAAGACATCCACATATCTCCATCTTTGTGCTAGTCACACTGCAATCTATTAATGTGTCTCAATGTCTATTTTCCCTACCATGCTAAGAGTTGCTTGAGGGCAGGCAATCATCTCTTAGAGTAATGTGGCTCCAGCATCCCCCCAGCACTCCACACATAGCAGGTACTTTAGGAAAGTGTATCATAATAATAAATGGCTGAGTGCATGAATGTACTAAATCTAACTGTCAGAATGGGAATTCAAGCATAAGTGTGTTCAATCCCAAAGCTGTGCTCTTCCTACCACAGTGTGTTCTGTAAGGGAGTGAACCTACAGCATGACACTTTGGCACTGTGACACTCAGACAAGATGGATTTGCAACTGTCACACATTTTAATGTGTAAGATCCTACAACCCTTTTCCATGGTCATAAGAGTGGGCTATAATCTGAAGTGATTTACTCCTACTACTTCATCCAATTTCTTTCCTCTTTTCTCGTGTATCAGGTCAAACATGTAACAGAGCCATCTTCATTTTTGGCTCCCCAGAAATCCTACTCCTTCTTTCTCCCTAATATAAGTCAGAAGAAAATGTTGTCTGGTAACTCAAGAAACAGAGGCTTTGAATCTCAATCATTCCTTTGCTGACTTGCCCTGTGTTAACCTAAATCAGCTATTAAAACTACTATTGAAATCGCATCATCAATTTAGAATTCAGACAATGCTTTTATTCTAAGATTTTGGAAAGACTGTTTTCATCAGCACTCCCCATCTTGGGGTTTGGGAAAAAGAGCAAGAAGACAGATAACTGAGGCTTAGCTACCATTTATAATATGAGAATACCACCGGTGCTCTCTCAAAGAATAAGCTTGGGAGAACACCAGTGGTAGTCTCATATTATAAATGTGGGCTCACCTTCCATAAATCTAAAGATTCCTAGATTCCTCAGTCCCTCAAGTTGCCTGCTTCCTTGGAGCACCTGAGGTGCCTCAAACCCCATTTTAAATAGGCTTTACACCTTCCAAGTATCTCTCTCCTTGTAACAGGCCTTGCTGTTGTCATGAGTGGGACTTTGCTTCCGTTGCCAAGAGAGATTTAACTTGTATTTGAACAAATGCACCTGTGATGTAATCAAAATGCAATGTAATATTATAACTACATTTATATTCCACTATCTCATTATAATTATTTAAGGAGATTACTATCCATTACCCCTATATGAAAATTTCAGTAGGCCCAATAATTTCCTGCTTATCCCAGGTAACAGACAGGTCATAGAACTTTAATAATTTTAAAAGTCTTGATTCTGAAGTCAAAATGTCCAGAGCAAGATTTAATCAAAATACCAAACTTTATTTAATGTCAGATCTCCCCTTCCTTATCTTGAGAGTTACACTCTTAAGGTAGGCAGTGAGTACGTTTTTCTTTCTCCTACTGACACTTCCCTCCCCACTGTCTAGCACTTGGCACTTTCATCTCCTCTTTCCACTGCATCTTCTGCCTGTTCTGACCCAATCAGAAGACATTTAGAGAGTGTAGAACCTTATCCCTATTTCTCATACCCCCTGGGAGGGGATACCCATGGTAGTGCATTAACTGTTGCAAAGAAATCTTTTTTCAAATCCTTCCTTCTCTGTTCTCAATCCTTGTTTTATTTGAAATCAGTGAGGAGATTCATAATTTAAATAACCACTTTACAAAAAATTTTTGTAAATTTTGCAATTGGGGATTTCCCTGATACTTATTTTTGTATATATCTCTTGTATTCACACTCAAGTCAGAACTGTGATAGAAAGGGTCTTCTTTTAGATCTTGATTCTGCTGCCAAATTATAAAAGGGCTCACTTACTTCTGGTATCTGGGCTACTTTGATATTATTTTTTTTTTACAAATTAAGAAATGGATGCTCAGGGAGTTTGAAAAACTGCTCAAGGTCACCCAGCCATTAAATTGAGGAACTAAAATTTGAACCCAAAGCTCTGTCTCTAGTCTTCGTGCATTTAACCTCTTAGTTATGACACCCACTGTGTATCACATGCAAAGTACTTTCTTTCTGACTTTGAAAAAAGTATAGGGACACAGATTTTCCCCAATGGTATGAAAGTGGGTTGTGTCCCACATACTCATCAGGCATTAGGACTAACTTTGTCTGCTTTTCTCTTTGTTAGAAGGTATCAACCATAGTGACCCATGGCTGACTAAATTCCAAAGTCTTCAATGCTTGGATACTCAAAAGGTTATCCAAGGCTAACAGCAGTATCTAAGAGCTTGTTATAAGTGTGTTATCTCAGTGCCTTCCCATTAACTTATCCTATGAGAATCTGCATTTTAGAAGGACAATAAGATTGAAGAAGCACTGGTCTACACCATCACTCCAAGGAGACCTAGTAAACATTCTTATCCATCTACCTCCTGCAATTTCCCAGGTGTCCTTGAAGAGTCCTGGAGATTATGCTATTCTCTAGATTCCTTACAATATCTGTTATTTTATCATATTAATATATCTTTATCCTGATATGTCATTTTGTCAAGCTAACTTTTTGGGTACACCTTTTTCATAGTCTATCCTCTCAAAATAATTTCAGCTCTATATCTTGAAGGTTATAAACTGAATCTCTAGATGAAAAATACAATCTCCAACTGGCTAATTAAAAATGTAGCCAAGCAGAGCAGTGAGCATTAAGAATAAAGTCAGACCTAACTAAAACTAGAAAATGAGCTGGTTCTTCCAATCTCTTCATCCCAGCCTGACTGCCCTAACCCTGCATACTCATGACAGTGCATCACACACACACACACACACACACACACTACACACACACACACACTTCCTAATCATTCACTCATTTATTAAATGAGTCAATAAATGTTTAATTAGCAATTGCTAAATTCCAGATATGTGATGAGAGTGATAAAATCAAGAATGAACTACACAAAAATTCTACAAGGAACTCAGTCTCTAATTGGCAAGAAAAGACACATATACAAACATCGATAATTTAAGACAGAATATGGAACATGTTGTAAATCATCTTACAACAGACTACACTTTGACAATACGATCAGAAGTCATCAGTGGCTCTCAATGATTCTTGCACAGAAAAGTCCTTCATGGGTTAACTGCATTTCTGCTCCGTGCTGCCAACATTCCTGGAACCAGGCAGAGGAAGCAAACTTTTCTGGGACATGGTTGGCCTCATGGCAGCACCACATGGAGTTCCTTAAAGCTTCTGCACAGAAGTGGTATGTCATCCCCTCTCTTATTCTGTGTATATGAGGAAGTCACTGTCCATATTTAATGTCACTGGATATCAAAGAGGGGCTACAGGGATAGCACAGTCATTAGGAAGCAAATATGTGGGAAATATAACAATCTATCACTCACAGCATGGTAGAGGAATAGATGAAATGCTTTGGCAACTTGGAAACCTGAAGAATACCTCTAAATGAGGGAAAGAAGAAAGATTTCCTGAAGATAGTGATGCTGAACTGAGTTTTGAAACATTGGTCATGAGGAATGAGCAGGGTGAAAGGAAAAGGATTGGGAAAGCCTGGAGCCATGAAGGCAAAGTCCTAGGAAATACTATGCAGAAGGAGGAGAGGATGAGAAGGTAGGAGAGAGAAGTAATAAGAATAAGATTGAGATATGATTGTGAAAGGGCTTAAATTCCAGCTGAGGTGTCAAGACTTTACTGCAGAAGCAATGAGTGGTGAATCAGGGCAGACAATGATGTTTTATATAAGCAAGGGGTGACATGGTTAGAGCAGTGCTGCAGGTAAATCAATGTGGTCTGAACACAGTGATTCTAAGACAAGATATGGCTTTAAGACCTTTAGTTTTGTTTTCTCCTTCCTCCTCTCTTTCTCACACTTGCGCACTTTCTAAGACAAACTCATTTGTCCCTGAAGATTGATCTGACCCTTTCAAGAACACTTAATTTATCTTTTTCTTTTCAATCATAGTCCTTTACATTTACATTTTGTATAAAAATTGTGTGTGTGTGTCCCTTATAGAAACATGAGTTATCAAAGATAAAAGTTTTGCCTTCCTCATTTTTGTATCTTTATCCCAGCCCAGGGATGCATACAGATCTGTTTTTTAAAAAGACAGTTTGGATGAGAAAAATATAAAGGCCCAATTTGAATATTATTGCAATTGTCTATTAATAGAATGAAAACTGGAATGGAAAAGACAAATGAAATATACTGATTAGTATTTTTATATTTATGTATGTGTACTCTTTTTACTTCTAGTGAATTCTGAAGAGGTTTATTTATATTTTAATACACTGCCCTTTGTATTTCAACATAACACAGTATGAATGAAGCCAGATCCTTACCTACATCTAAACCTATGTGCTTAGTCCAACATTTATTGAAAAATCCAAAATGCTTCACACATCATGTCTTACGTGCAACAATTATAAAACAGAGTCATGAGGAAGCTCAAATAGGAAAGTTCCAAATCTTAAAAACCACTTTACTCTCCACAAGTTAATCAATTAACCATAAATGTTTTCTTTCCTGAAATTCTCAGTTGTCAGAGGTTTCTTATTAATGATATTTCTCCAAGGGCTCCTGGATTTTTCAGTTCTCTGCTTCTTTAGGACTGAAAACCTATCTGATCTCAGAGACAGCTTGAGAGGCGAGGTTCAATGGAATAAAATAAGTCTGGATACTAGAGGTGATATCATTTTTCCACATTCTTTCCCTGAGAAATAACAAGGATGGTATAGATTACAGAAATTCAACTCTTATATTTAGGCCAAAATGAGGATTACTAAGGGAATTCCAGTCTACCTGGTACAGTGCAGAAGATGGTCTACATAATCGGTACAAATGTGCATGACCATTGCATGAACAGGCGTATAGTACTCACCCCTTATTCATGGTTTCAGTTACCTGCAGTCACCTGTGGTCCAAAAATATTAAATGGAAAATTCTAGAAATAAATAGTTCATAAGTTTTAAATTGCACACCATTCTGAGTAGTGTGATAAAATCTTATGCAGTCCCTCTCTGTCCCACCTAGGACATGAACCATTTCTTTCTCCACCATCAGTTTTCTAGTTCTCAACTCTCTCTTTTGTAAAACAAGGATTGTACTACTCTAAGTTCCATTTCACTTTATTGTTTTATCACAGTAAACATTTTCAAACTATAATATCTTTCTCAAGGTTTATGCAAAAAGCCATAATTGGTGAGAAACACATTTTAAAGCATGTAAAATTCAAATTCTTATTTGACTAAAGTCTGATCTTTCAGACCCATGTTAATTTGCAGGAATATGTGACATCATATTGAGAATCGATGAAATATTCTATTGCCTCAATGCCCTCTACCAATAGCATGTATATTTACTTTTAAATATTTCCTTCTGAATATTGTTTTTCTAGATGTTTAAAATATTGAAACTGTGTACAGCTAAGGAAAATATATTAGCTGAAGTTTATTTTTTGCTCCTGTGGGTAAAGTTATTCACTCGGACTGCCCATAAGATCTCCTCTCCTTGGAAGAAAACCTTAGGTCCATGTGTTTGGCAGTTGATTAAAGCAGCTCTGTTTACAGGTTTTTCTTTTGACCCCCGTAAAATCAGAGAAAAGAGAGAGAATACATTAGTGACTTTTGTCTTTGCAAGGATTTTTCAAACCATGGACATGATGACTCCCAAAAAGGAGCATTTTAAACTCATGTTAACAATAAACAGCAAACTGGAGGATATACCTTTAATAAAACTGTCTTTTATTTGCAGCTCTTGAATAGATCTGCTTTTTAGATATAGGATAAAATTTTGACAAGGTCTAAGGTTGCAAGGAGTGAGTTTTACCTAAGAAGGCTGAGAAGCATTGTGCACTGATAAAAAGATGTGTGGGTTCCCTTGCCTTGACTTAAGATTGTCAGGTAGCATTTAAAGCCTCTGCATTCACTCAATACCTTGGACATGAGCCTTCATCATCATTGAAGGCCACATGCAAATTTCAGCAAAAATTCTACCATATTTAAAATACATAGACAAGTTAATTCAAAACAGATCATCAGCCATTTTTAAATATATTTCATTAATTTTTATAAAAGTATAAATTTATGACGATCTAGTTTTCTGTTAATTATGTGCTGGCTACATGTGCATACATTTGGAGAAGTATATTATTTCAAACAATTATTTCAAGAATTGTTTTTGATTGAAAACTAAATATTTGAAAGACAGAAACTATCTGATACACTTTGAGTCAAATTTCTCAGATGTTAGGATGTACCTATCACAGAGAAAAATCTCGAGTATAGGCGTTCAAACTGAAAGAGAATTTGTGAACTCATATTGTGATACACTGAGGCTTGTCCCTCATGAACAGGATGAGTCATTTATAGAAATTGTTTCATCATTTTAGAAACCTAAAGTCTCAGAAGAGGCTGTAAACAGATTATGTACAGAAAGTTATAGTAAGTTTTTGATGTGAAATCTGAAAGTTCCAATAATAAAACCAGTTCTATAGATAGATAATCAATTATAAGAAGAAAGTAATTTTTAAAATCAAAGAAAATATGGAGGCCAAAATTTTCTTAAAGAAGAAAAGAATAAAAAGGACAAACCAGGGATTAGTTAGGTGGGAGTGGTCATTTGGGGAATTATTACTTTGCAAAAGTTAGTACTGCTAGACACTATCTGGGCCTCTACTCAGTCGTACTTTGTCTTCTGTGATCTGTCCAATCTACTCATAGTATTGTGCTCCTAGCAGGCTCTTTACTCTGTCTCTTTGGCCAAATGTCTTAAAGAGTTGGATTTTCAACTTTTCCTTGAATTCCAGTAAAAGCCATGGTCTCTTTCTAATAAATGTATTTTTTTAAATAGCTCACTAGATTTGGTTTCTAATATCTTCTATAAAAAGAGATTTGACAAGAGAGTTAGCTCTAAGCCTGAGCCAGTTGTAGAAGTGGTTAAGTTTGCTATGGTATTGCTCAGTGGTGATGGGTAAGAGCATCCTTTGGCCACTGCAACAGGCAGCTTGCTCATGGTGCTGGCCCTTCGCTTCTAGTAGGAGAAAGTCACTCTGGAAAGCTAATCACTCTCAGAGAAGACTCATTAGTTATGACTCCTGTTTCCTGAAGAAGAAGCTGTCCCAGAATCAAGAAAGTGAGACAAAGGATGCAAGTTACTCTTTCCTATGCATGAACACTGATTCAAAGTCAATGGCATCAGACTTAAAAAAGTCTTCTTTGCTCAGGGTACTTAATTCTCATTTTGGTAACCACGTTATATAGATAATGGGCAGTTAAGATCAGTACCACTTGGAACTCATTTGGAATTTATGGCTTCCCCCAATTTCTGTTCTCTGGATTTGGACTCAATTTATGGTTTGGAACACAGTGTTTCCTACAGGAAAAACTTTGAAATGTGCAGAAGAAAAAAAGGGCTCTTGGAGAATATTAAATATCTCTTACAAAACACCATGCTGATGAGTAAATGAGAGTGTAAATGAATCCAGATAAAAAAAAGTATTGTATTTCCATTAAAATACTCAGGGGCTTAGGAGTTAAGGGAAAAAGTTTTGTGGGAAAATGTGTTTTAGGTTATGCCAAATGTAAAACGTGTGCAAAAGCATTTGAGATGTTTTTCCTAGATTATGATGCCACCACATTACTCCTTCTCAGTAATTAGTAAATTAGACAAGAAAAATTTATGTGTAAATTCAATGCAATTCATGAGCACAAATAATGATTTCAAACTACAAACTGCAATTAAATACAGAATATTTGCAGAGTTTCCCTGGAGTAAATTCCAGATGCTAACGTTGTGAATTGGGCCATGGAGAAAGAGATGAAGGCACTGACTTGTGGGTTTTGACTTTATTTTTAATGTGGCTTTTAAATTATTTTGAACTTAGTCATTTTAGGAATTTCGTTGGGAGAATAAAATTGAATAAACTATTTTAAGTGGGAACACAAGTCAAATTTTTATCCTTTATAATCCCAGAAGGAACAAAAGCAACTCGATTTTGGTATGGTGCAGAAAAAAACTAGGTGGTGGTGAGTCACACCTTCAATTCTGCGGTTGGCTGTGCCTCCTCTTTGATGCCCTGGAGTACAACACTTTCTGGGGTGTCTAGTTTTCTTTTTTATGTCATTAGGTGGACACTTTTGCTCAGTGTGTATAAAAAAGTGACACAAGGATAGTTATCACTTTCTCTTCAACTAACGTCTGTCAAAATCTCTGTAGCAGACACTGTGATATCCATTATGGAGTTCCAATGAGCAGTCACAGCTTCTACCCTCTGCGAGGTGATGATGTCAGAGAACAGGAAAACACACAATAAAAAGTTCAATACAAGACAAGTCTGAGGGTACAAAATAAAGAAACAAAGCAACGTGAAGCCTGGAAGAGTGTATGAAAAATATCTATTCTATTTATTTTACAAAGCTTCTTTAAGAACTTTAACCCACATTTATATTTTCCTCACTTTCTGAACTCCTCATTTCTCTATCACTTATATAACATCTGTCAACCATTCATTGCCATGTTCCACATGTAGGCCTTTTGCATCTATGCCTCCTGGTCCTATCGAAGCCTCTTAGCTAGAATATAACCTCCGACTGTTCTTCTTTGAATCCGCACCTGTTGTAATTAACAGCCTTCTGAAATACTGTTAACTTTTTTAATAAAGCAAAAGGTTATTGTGAAACGTTTATTAATCTTCATACATTGTTTTATTATGTTAAATGCATAGTCTTCAAAGTAATTAATTCACATTTCAAGACTATTGGGTAGAATTCTCTCAAGGAAAAATGGAAGAATTTTGCCTATGTGGAGTGAACAATTCTGTGGGACTCTAAACAGAATTCATTGGTAAGGATAATTCCAACTCAAATATTCAGCAAGGCAGGGTGATCTAGCTGGAAAGACACTCTTGGAAAAACAAATCTTAAATAAAAATTGTATCCCTCACATTTTCATTATGGCAACCACCAATTATAACCATAATTTGTTTGCAATGTTTCCAAAAACACACAATGAAATGTGAAGGGGAGTTACCACCAAGGCTTTTGAGGAACATGGACTACACAGCTTCTATTCTAAACATAATCTAGTTATTTAGTCAGAGGAGTGGATCAAGTCACAACCAGACCAATTTTAGTCTACTGCTATCAGCAAGAAGAAAGAGGTGCCAGGATCATGTGAAGGGGCTTCCAAATTACGTTTTCAAATGGTTTCCCTGACAAATGGTTGGAGTCCAAGTGAACACACATGGAGGAGGTATCAAAACTTCACTTCCAAAAAGTTCTCCAATGGGGCCTATGTATAGGGGATTCTGAAATGCTGTTGCTGACACCAATTACGAAGAGATTGCGCTTTTGAGAGTTGGGATGAAAAGAGAATGTCAACCCCAGTGTGATTTTTTTAGGGTCTGAGGAAATTGCACTGAGGTAGAAGCTACCTCTACCAAGGCAGAAGGCAATTTCAACATGGCACTGCTAATGAGGTTATTCACCATTGGAAGGAAATCCCTTTGGAGCATAAAAAGTGGAAAGATGCCATTTCCTTGAAACTGGGCAACTTCTTTGATCTTATATCTTAGTGAGAATACTCATATTTTATTTTCATAATTAGAGAATGATCCTTAGAGAATGATCACTACTTAGAACTTTTGCAGTGCACCATTCTTTTCTTCATTCATTTATTTCATTCAACATTCATTCTGCATCTTGTACATGCCAGACATTATGCTAGACAGTGGAAATGTAAAGATAATTAAATGTAGTTTCTGATATCAAGGAGCTTCTATCTAATAGAGTAAGGTATCTTCAAGATAACTATTCCAAACTATGAGTTCTGCTAACCAGCGTTTCTCAGCCTCAGTACTATTGCTATTTGGGGCCAGATATTTTCTTGCTGTGAGTGACTGTTCTGTGTAGTATAAAAGGTTTAGCAACATCCCTGATCTCCACCCAGTGGATGCCAGTAGCATCTCCCCAGTGTACCAACCAAAAATGTCTTCAGACATTGTCAAATATCTCTGGCAGGTGAAATCATACCTGATTATGAATGATTGTGCTAAAAGCACATACGAGGAATTTTGCAAGCACAGAGAATAGAGTCCTTATTCCATTTTGGGGAGTCAGAGGAAATGATGTTGGAGCTGAGTTTGGGAATGTATTCCCTCAACAAATCTATGGAGCACCTGGTACATGCTAAGTGTTTGGTTATGCATAAAGGTAAATATGAGTTTTCTAAATGGAGGGAGTCATATGTACCAGAAACAGCACAATGTGTTCAGGGAACTGCAAGGCATTTGATATCTGTGACCTGTGGTATCTGGGATAGGAAGGAAGCAAATGAAACCACAGAGCTAATGATGACCCATTGCAAGAAAAGTATTGGGCCTCATGCCAAGAGGCTTAGGGTTTGGAATTTACCCTGTGGGTGTTGAGAGGCTACTGGAAAATTTTAAGTAAGAAATTCTTCTGCACAAATCACAAAGACTGTGTGTACAGTTGGCAAAAGAGTCTGTTGAAAAGTCAAACATCCTGTCAACTACTGTCTGCCCCACAAAAAAATGACCATTGCGTCTGGGCCTCTCATTGAGTGAATCTCACAGATGATGGCTCAGCACCAAGTTCCCTGAGTTTATAGCTCCTTAAGGAAAATTCATTTCTATTCCTTCTTCTGGAAGCCTTGTCTTTGCAATATCTGTGAATTGAAGGACCATTGCAAACATATGCTGGAAGCATTGGCATCCAAGCTGGTAAAGAAGGAACAGAGATGGAAGAAAGACCCAAACGAATAAAGCAATTTGCAGAGTTCTGTTTTCCCCATGCCCTAATTTCTAACTTCCAACATATAAATTTTTCTTTTTGAGAAAGAAACTCTGGCGCCTGGATCTAGCTGGTTTGCGGCAGCCTGCCAGGCTCCCAGATTAAGCAAAAGTCATTACAAAATGTTTTACACACATGGGAAGCACAAGGATTGTTTGGCGTTAGTTTGGCCCTCCAACATTAATTCTAATTAACTCAAAATGCAAACATGCCTAAATTTCCAGCAGATGACATTATTTTCTCCTTGACATCAGACATGAAAGAAAGAAAAATAAACACAGGGCAATGACAGCATTAAGCTGGTAGTCATTTTTCTTTAATATTTCAAATTCAATTCCAGACCAGATTCTCTGTTTTGTCCTAGAGATTAGGGTAGAAAGATTGCCGTTTTGGTTTGATGAAAGCCTTTCCCTTCCAGTTAGCTTAATTAAGGAAAAAAAGGGAGGGAGCCAGGAGAAAAACAGTCTGGTTTAGATCAGGGCTAGAGTTTTCGGTTTTTGCAAACACATCACAGATTTTTTTGTTGTTTTATGTTTTCAGTGTTTTTCTGGTTCGTGGTAGAAGGTTCAGTCCAGTTTTCGAAATGAACTAACCCCATGGGTGCAATGACTTGGCACTTTTGGTAAATGTTTGGTGTTTCTGATGACAGCAGACCAGAGTCAGAGTCTGTAGGTGCCAACACAATCTCAGAAACCTGAGTGATGATGGGTAATCACTATGGCAAACTGAGAAATGTGGGCACGCTGTTCTCCAAGTCTGTAAGTATTACCAGTGATGCAGAGCTAGACCATTTGTCAAAACACTCATACACCATTTTAAAAAATGACTCTCTGCTTCAGAGACTATGCTATAGTAAATTCGTAACAAGGGCCTCTAGAATTTCAAGTTAATTCTTGATCTCATTACTTTCTCATTACTATATAATAGATTGTTTACTGTATATGTTATAAAACATGCTACATGTGTTCAGCTCTGTACTTAGAGTAGGCAGCTCATCTCAATTCGTCTGGGACTTTCCTGGTTTTCCTAAGACTTCCCTGGTTTTAGCACAGAAAGCCCCGTATCCTGGGAAATCCCTCAGTTCCTGGCAAATCAGGTTAGTTGGCTGCTCCATTACACATTACATTATAAATAATCACTTGTGGGGAGAGGATAGAGGTACACTAAGTATACTAAAGTTCCATTTTCAGAGACTAATTATAGTTCTTCTTTTACATTAAATATAACAATAAATTTACACACTGTGAAACAGACAAACTATCTAGCCAATGTCAGATATAAAAGTTTTCATTCACTGTCAGTACTAGACAGCAAGCAACAGATTGAGATCAAGGCAATCACACATTTCTTTTTTTTAACTTTTAATTTTTGTATTAAAGTGTAGTTGACATACAATATTATATTAGTTTCAGGTATACAGCATGCTGATTCTACATTCAGATACTTTAAATGTGATCTCATGATAAACCTAGTACCCATTGTCACCTTTTTTACCCATCCCCTCACCCCCCTCCCTTCTGGCAACCATCAGTTTGTTCTTTGTATCTATGAGACTGTTTCTGTTTTGTTTTGTTGGTTGGTTTCTTTCCTTTTGTTTTAGATTCCACATATAAGTGAAATCATATGGTATCTGTCTTTGTCTGACTTATTGCACTCAGCATAATACCCTCTAAGTCCATCTATGTTGTCACAAATGACAATATTTCACTCTCTTTTATTGCTGACTAATATGCCATTATATAAAAGGCATATTATATATTTTATATATATAATCACATCCTCTTTATTCAGCTATCAGTGGATACCTAGGTTGCTTCCACCTCTTGGTTATTGTAAATAATGCTGCAATGAACAGAGAAGTGCATTTATCTTTTCAAATTAATGTTTTTATTTTCTTCAGTTAAATGCCCAGAAGTGAAATTGCTGTGTCATATGGTAGTTTTACTTTTTGAGTAATCTTCATACTGTTTTTCATAGTGGCTGCACCAATTTACAATCCCACCAACAAAGCACGAGGGTTCCCATTTCTCCACATTCTCAAAGGCAATCATATATTTCTTGTTTCTGATGTCTTACTAATAAAATGAAAGAATTTTTTTCTCATTAGTAATTTTCATTCACTGCATAAACATGCATGAAGTACTCTGAGTGCTAGCACTATAGCGCACATTGCATTAGCAAAGTTGCCATTTGTGTGACAAGAAACCCACTAGTCACCAAAAGATGATGCGTTATGAATATATACATTATATAGTTGTTGTTTAAGAGAACTAATTAATTACATCTGTCTCTTTTCTAACTATTCATTTATTCAAACATTTATTGAGTACCTGCTCTGAGCAAGCTCTATGCTAAAACAGGAGAGTGATGATGGGCAGGGTGGGAAGAAGTTACTTTCTTCATGAGGGAGAAAAGATAATACTGCTTAATTCTTGACATTGATAACTAGAGAAATCAGGATTTTTTTCCCTTAACTTGAATGTATACACTACTGAAGTTAAAAATTGTTTATACCTTCTAATTATCTAATAAAATTAGAAAATAAACAATATACACAGAAAGAGCTAGAAACAAAAGAAGAAGCACAGAAACCTTAAAAACAGAAAGAAAAAAAATAAACTGAAAGGCTCAAAAATACAACTATATTTTATATATGACTGACACATTGAAAATAATTAAATATAAAAAGGGCTTTTTGTAAAGACATCAACTTTATTAATTTATAGTTTGTGTACAATAAAATGCACTGATTTTAAGTGTAAATTTCAATGAGTTTTGACAAATTTACATTTCCATTATCTCAGAAAATGCCCCTTCCCAGTCAATTACCCATTCCCCTACCCTGGGCATAATTCTGTTCAATTTTATGCTAATAATTTTGAAAATCTTAATTGAAGAAATAATTTTCTAAGACTATAATTACTAAAATAATTGATTCAGAAAGTAGAAAAAAATAAACCAAAAACTGTGGAATGCACAGTTGGCAAATAATATCAGATGGTTTCAAGGAACAGATCATTTCCAAGGTATTTGAACTATTATAATGCATAGAAAGGACAAGACCATTCTTAATTTTCTTACGGTAATAGTAAAATCTGACAATGTTGTAAAAATGAAGGAGGAGGAGAGAAAGAGAACTAAGACTAGATGCCAATCCTATTTGTCAATTACATGTAAAAGTTCTAAATCAAACAGTATACATTTAATTTTAACAGTTTATTTAAAGAATAATGCGAAGTAAACTAGGAGATTTCATTCCAGGAATTAAGGTATTATTTAATATTAGCTCATTTATTAGTGTAATATCTGTATCAACTTGTCAGTTTTACCCCCAAATAATCTATTAATTAAATGCAATTTTAATAAAATACAAATAGAATGTTTTTTCTTGGAATTTGACAAATGAATTCTAAAATCAATCTGGAAGAATAAATGAGCAAAGACAGCAAAATAAGTATTGAGAGAAATAAACAGGTGGGGGAACTTAATTTAAAATATGTAATGAGATAATAAAGATAATCCTTTGTCATAGAAAATAATAACAAAATAAAATATGTAACGAAAATTTTTAGCAATGAGAATGTTTAGTCCCGGTACCAGAATGGAGAGATCCGTAGGACAGAATTGAATGTCTCAAAGGAATCTATAGGTACTTATATAAGAATGACTTCTAGATTTTTCATATTCTTTGCATCCAATGGAGCCCATGTGACAAGGACTGGCCAATGGAATATCAACGGAAATGAAGGATACCACTTCCAAGCCTGACCTCTAAAATATCATATAAGACATTCCATGCTCTTTCTCAACGTAAATATGCCCATTATGACTGATTTTTGACCAACCAATGCAACGTCACCAAGCACATTGTCAGAAGGAGATGCTCACAGTCAGTTCTTCTGAGCCTGGTAGTACCAGCTCCAGCCCACACTGCACTCACCCACTTCTAACTGGACCAGCAACAAGAAATGAAACTGCTGGATTAGGGCTGTGGGATTGAGTTGTTTGTTATAGCATGTAGCGTGTATGACCCTAATATGCCACATAAATAATCCAGTACTTAGAAAAATATAAGAAGCAATCTACTTCATTTTAGTGTAGGTGTTATATTAAAATTTGACAATATACTAGAGAGAAGAAAACATAAATATATCTTTGTAAACACAGACAATAAATAACATCTTACATAACCTTAAATATTTTCAACAAAACCCTATTAATCAAAAAATGACTATGAAATAATCGTTTGTGAAAAAGTTGAATTATTGTAAGAATGCAATAGTTTAAGGTTAGGTAGTCCAAAATTTATCACAGTGAATACAAGGAGAAAATCATATTGGAATTATAGTAGATCCTGAAAAAATACTTTCTAGCATTTAATATAAATTCTTTATGCTAAAACAAAGCAAACAAAAACTCTACTAAGTATAAGTGGATATTTCCATAACAGAAGAAAGAATATGGATACTAAACCAATAGTCACTATCATAATTCATGCTGAAACATGCGAATTCAGTAACAAGACAAGGATGTCTATTCTTTCTTGTTTTATTTAACATTCTCTGAAGTCCCAGCTTTACAAATTAAACAAGAAATAAAAATTAATATATGATTCTCAGGAAGAAAGAAAAAAATTCTTTGTACTTAGATTGTGCATCTAGAAAACCCCAAGATTAATGGAAAATCTATTAGAACAAATGTATACTTAAAAAAAAAAAGCACGAATTATCCAGTGACTTGCAGTCTTACATTGGAATTTGAGATGCAAGATGCTTCTACATAGGCCTGTCAAAAATGCATTTGACAGGAGTCCCCCACCCCAGGCTGCAGACTGGTTCCTGTTAGGAATCAGGCCACACAGCAGGAGGTGAGCAGAGGTCAAGCAAGCAAAGCTTCATCTGTATTTACAGCAATTCCCCACAGCTAGCATCACCATCTCAGCTCCACTTCAGATCATCAGGCATTAGATTCTCATAGGAGCACTGGACTGTATTGCCAAAAAGGTTGGGGACCACTGCATGATTTGAAGACCAGAATAATTATATAGAGAGGTGCCTTTGACTGAATCGTAATTCTTTCTAGCCTGTGCATCATACTATTCTCTCTATTAATCTCTCTTCTTCTTCTGCTGCTGCTTCTTCTTCTTCTTCTTCTTCTTCTTCTTCTTCTTCTTCTTTCCTCTCTCTCTCTCTCTCTTCTCTCTCTCTCCTCTCTCTCTCTCTCTCTTTCTCTCTATCTCTCATACATCTACACACACACATACACACACAGCCCTTGGGCAACTTCTAGATAAGAGAATAAAATTTTCTACAGTTTTATTTATGGAGAATAGTGGGAGTAGAGACTTAAGTATTTGTATTTGATAGGAAATATTTTTAAGCTAATTTTGAAGCTTCATCTAGATTCCTATTTTTAAAGATAGGCCCTTTTTGATTTAACAGATCACTCTAATGAGTATGACCAGGATGGAACATGGGGATCTGTTGGAGAAAGGCAATGTGAGGGAGGATCAGAGTCTAAATTGGTATGGAGAACAAAAGTCCTTAGCCTTTCAAAAGAACAGATATCTTGGAGGATGAATCATAATCTGGGTGAGAGGAGGAGACAGTGAGTAAATCCTGCAACATGGTAGGAAGCTGAGTTGAGGAGAAAGGCTACAAAGCTCATCAAAACCCCTACCAGCCCACTTCTCTTCTCTCACAGTTAAGCATTCTTGAAAGTTATCATCACAAGTATCTACTTTCTCACCTCCAAGTCGCTCTTCAAAAAATTCCAACCTCACTTCTTCCACAAAGACATCTCTGATCCTACGCTTTGCCCAGATTAACAATTACATCTGTATCTCCAAATTCAATGTTCTATTTTTCTGCCATTTTATTTGACCTCTCAGTAGCATTCATGATAAACTGCTTTGGCACACTTTGCTGGGCATAGATAATCCCTGATGTACAAAGTATATGGAATTATAGATACAATAAAAATTATAGAAAATAATAAATGAAAAAAGAGGTGGAATTATATATAGATAGTGGAGCTCAGATAGTAACCTAAAATGACTGTACACTTCAGAATGGACAAACTTCATTTCATAACAATGTATACTTTAAGTAGAGATTGATTAAAATGATGATGATAATTATAATTGTATCCCACATTGGGGTAGCTCATATTCTCATTTAAATTAGAGAAAGAAAGAGAACAGGGAAAATGTGGTCCACACCCACTATATTGCTGATCTGTGTCCTGACTGGAGCGAAATGTAGCAGATAGGAGGAAAATAGCTCCGAGAAGAGAAAATGGCAATTCCAGTTTGCCTCATATTGCTTGCTGGATACTCCTAAAGCCAAAATACCAGTTTGCTTTTGTTCTGCCATAGTCTATGAGTTCTCCTAATGCACAGGACACACAGAGTCCCTTCCCTGGACCCACCATCACTCACAACCACTTACCCTATCAAGAGTGACCCTCAAGTTCTCGTTTCTGCTGTAACCCTGCCAACCCCTTTTCCCTGCCTTCTTCTTCCAAAGCCCAGGACTCTGTTTTCTTATTCAGCTAAACAATCCACCCAGAAACTATTCACTGTGACTACTTGGAACCACTTTAGATTTAAGGAGACTCAGGAAGCCTCACAGCCTTTCATACAGTCAGTTAAAGAAGGTTCTATATGTTAGGCATAGTGATGCAAATACAGCCCTGGTCCTGGAGAATATAACTGAGCGAGGCCAAACAAACCTCCATAAATAGGAGAATATCGATGTAGGAAACTTCAATAAAATGTCATGGACTGTGAGTGTCCAGGGCAGAGAGATGAACAGGGCAACACATGAACTAAAGGGACAAAGGAAGTCTTCATGGAAGGATGGGCCTTAAACTGGACTTAGAGGAGTGTGTAGGATTTAGAAATGTGGTGAGAAAGGAGAAGAGTCAGGTGACTGATGAAGTCTAACTGCTGCTTCCTTTAGGAGGGAGTCCACAACTCTCTAAACATATCTTCTCTTCATCATTTTGGCCACACCCAACAACCCTCATTCTCTGGACAGGAGGCTCATACTTGACACCACACGAGATTTAATCTCAACACTGTTGAATTAGGAATGGAGTAAATCAAGGGCATAGCTGCTTTCTTAACCATGATAAAACTGGATCTCTTTTCTTTATTAATTTGTTGTTGTTGCTTTTTCATAACCTTTCCTGGTGTGACTCCTGCTATGTTCTCTGTATAACATTGTTCTGGTGGAAGGCACACCTTTTGTATTGGAACTATTCAAAAAGAATCATCTGCTTGTCACTGCTCTGGAACCCCAGATTTGCTGTTGTGAACTTGTTTATAAGATGAGATTACAAAGTTTAAATCAAGAGAGCAAGATCAAAAATAACCACTGAGATGTCATAATCAATGCTTAATCAGAATGGACCCTAGTTCGTACTGATACATGCTGGCCACATTGCAGACACAGCTAAATCCCAGTTTCCATTCGGATTCTGTGAAGACAGAATATTAGGTCCTAGTTGTTTTGGGGTTCATCAGCACCATTAAAGATAGATATCCTGACAACACTCAGAAGGACATTTGTCACCCAGCTCTTCCTCCTGTAGCAATTCCTTATCTGCAGGCTTCCAGTGAGTTTAGACTTCTCAAAGCCCAGATTATACTCCATTCTGTGTGCACAGAAAGAGCTGTTAAAACTATTCTTTTTACTTTTCTTACAATGGCCTGGAATGGAAACTCCAGCCTCCACTTCAATTGTCCATGTATCATTTCCATTTAGAGTGACTTCCATCCCCAAAGACCTGTGTTCATACACATTCCCCACTTTTGCCACCAATCAATTCTACTGGCTATTTCACTGATGTGTATATGTGTGTCTCAGAACTTCCCTGAGGTTGGACTTGCTGTTAGGAATTGGGATGAATGGATCTAGGATTCTTCACGTTCATGTTCATGTTCAGGAATTACTACAAAGGGTTAAAACTCTAAAGCCACCTTCTCCAGGCTTCCCTCCCCAACCCACCCTAACCCAGCCCAGCCTGTAATTGCTGGCACACTGTGGAACTGCCCCCAGACACAGGCAGTCCTAATTAAATATCCTCCTGTGGGGATGCAATAACCAAGTCCACTTCAAGGATTGCTTAATGGGGGTGAGAAAATACCTTTTGGCTAATCTAGGTCATGAACTGAAGCCACACGGTGTCATGATGAAGTTAGTTTATAGTTAGCTGGCCAAAGGCTATTTCCAGGTTAGAGGAAGACTGTTTTTAAAGTACTATGAAAAAGTTCATAAGACTTCACGAACATCAAAAAAGTGTTACAACACAAGGTTCTGAGGAGTTACTGTAATTGCAAATGAACCAGAAACATGCAGATTAAATTTCTTCTTAAAAGACACAAGGGATTGAAAATTAAGAGGGAAAAAAAAGTGATTGGCAAAAAACAGTTCACAGCTTGCCAAAGGTCAGCCATTTGGAAAAATCATATGCAGTATGTGCCACACCCAATGTGTAGCCAGGTCAGCTAGCAAGATGCTCTGTGAAAGCTAGGGCCAGGGGCAGATACAGATGGGTTGTGCCCACAGCAGAGAGAGCCTGCCACACAATGGCACACCAAAAAGAAAAGAAGGAAAAGAAAGAGATGCAGAGGGAGGCGTAGAACAGGGAAATGCTTTAGAGAGGGCTCCAGAGGAATAACATAAATGTAGAACAAAGGCAGCTGATTCTGTAGAAGCATTGGAAGAATAGAAGTCTCCACCTCCCCCAGCCACAGAGTCTCCACCTGCCAGATATGAGCAAGAATCAGCTTGCTTTATGAAAGGGGAACTGGCCTAGAGGTGGGTTGGGCATACAGGTATGTGTGAATACTCAGTGACTGATTATAAGATGTATGAGCAGGAAACTTGCTCTAGAAAGTGTGGAGAAAGGTTTTTATTTTTATTCATTTTTGAATAAAAATTAATTTAGATAAATGAATATCAAGGTATAAAATATGAAAAATGCTTTGTTGCAAACTTCTTTCTTTCAAGTAAAAAATACGGTAATATGTTGGAAGCAATGAGATTTACTGGGAAGATGAAATAATAGGATTTGATTGAAGACATTGGCAAGGGTTTAGTCCAAGAGAAAGAAAAACAAGAGGGAGTACTCCACCTCTAGGAGGAAGTGGCTTAAAGTCCAAACCAGATTACTGCAAAATATGGAAGCAGAAAAAACTTCCCTTTGTCTCTTTATCAGGTCTTCCTTCCCCTCACAGGTAAGACAGCAATAAATTCTTGGGCTAAGGCCATCCTGCCTGCTTCTCTTGGCAACCTTCTCTCAGGCTGGTTATTGGCTTTCATTTCCCCAGAGTCCAGGACAGTGACTAGATAATGAATGCAGGTTTATAAGGACCCACTAAAACCATATGCCAACAAGCACCTTTATGTTTAGCATATTTATTGTTTATTAAAGCACCACATGCATCTTAGCCTCACAATATCCATTCTATTGTTGTGTGCACAATCCCTTCATCTCACAGAGAACAGGTACTTGATACATAAATTGAAAGAGTGGATAAATAGAAGAAAGTAAAATAACACCAGCTCTATTCAAAGAAGGATGGATAAAAAAGAAACAAATAGAAATGGTCACTTGAACATTTTGTGGTGACTATCCTTCTATGATTCATTTTTGGCACAGATTTCAAAATCTTTGAGGCCACTGTATTTTGGTTATATTTTATAATGTCATAACCCTATAATTAACATATCAAACATGCTCATATTTTTCTTCTACTTTGTCTAACAGTAGAGGTTGGACAAGAGAAATATAGATAAGAAACTATTAATTATCTGCCAGAGAGAATAAAAAGGCTACTTATCTTTGAGGGCAAAATAGATCTGTTGAGCACATCTAAGAGTTATAACTATTTTTGCATAAAATAAATAGTCTCCTTTCTGTATTCTATAGAGGCGTGGTGGGTTGTCATGTATCTTACACTCCTAGCCTGCATTCTTGATCCTACTGTAACCCTTATTACTTACAAGAGTTGAAAGCTAGATCAGAATTTTGTGGAGCTGAAAAATGGACTGTAGTTTTGTTGGAATAACAGTAAATGTCCTTGAAAGGGTTTCACTCTTGATGACTATCTGGGTTATGATTCTCTAGTATTTGACATTTGGTTTGAAGTCCAGCTGGGTAAAGTTGTATTTGGGAAATTGTCATCTATCTCGTGTAAGTCCCAGTTGCTCAAAAAGCCCTGTGACCTAGTAGGCATTTAAAGTAAGCCAAGAGTCCCGGGGACTTCTCAACACTAACTGAACACAGTGGACTCAGGTGGCCTAGCTTCCAACCTGATCTCATTTGTAAATCTCCAAACCTGAAGAGGAGAGGTATGGGAATAGCATTCCTATCTGATTTACACCTCATGGTAAAGTTGACAGAACAATGGTGAACTTCAGCTTTCTTTAAGGACATGTACATACCAGGCTTTGACTTTCCTAGCTTATCTAAATAAAGTAACATCGGAAACAACAAATTTGAAGAACGGATTTATCTACACAGAACTGCAGCTCTTGAATTTAGGAAGTCATAACATTTTTTTCCCTGACCAGGCAGAGAGACAACAGGGGAGTGGGGAGGGGGTGCTTCACACTGACCACTTGGATGTCCAAAAGAAGAAATAAAATGCATAAACTTGGGGGTGGTGCAAAGGAAATTGCTTTCATTTTTCTCCAAAAAAACTAATCACAAGAGAGCTTTGCAAAGTTGTTCAAGGGCATGCTTAAAGAATAATAGATTTAACATTTGCTTTCTTTGGCCTGGAAGTTTCCCACAGTCTTCTTGTATCTTTTCTGGATACATAGTGTGCATTCTAAGGGGTTGGCGGGAGCAGGGGAGTGGGCGTTAACTTGGCACAATCTTTCTTACATGTAAATCCCTAAACTAAAGGGAAGATTGTCTGTCACACAGACAGACAACAGCAAAGGAAATAAAGAGGAGAAAATAATCTGCAAATGTTAATAAAACTGGCTTATTTTAGTATAACAGTTCTGTGACTAAAGTACACACTAAATAATGAAGAAGTGCTTGCCTGGAAAAGCTTTTGGTCAATGTAGTAAACAATGATTGGCCTTTGCTCTATTATCATAAACATTGCTGCTAATAATAATATGACATGAAATCAAAGAATATGCACTTTCTGCTCTATTTTGTCAAGTGTGATTTGGGCCCTTTAGTCACAAATATAAGATGAAGTCTAGTTATAGACACGATTTCTTGGCAGACTAATTAAGAATGGGAGAAATAGTGAGACAACCTTAATAAATGAAGAATAATGAAGGAACAAATGACACTGTCCAGGTTATTTCCATAGCTCTGACCTTGAAAAAAGGAATAAAGCTTGAAAGAAGGAAGTATGGTATTCCGTGAGGGTGAGAGTGGTAGAGAGAGGAACTGAATGAGCCCCATATCCAGAACAGACAGCCATTGCAGCAAGAGAACTCCATGGGATGTAGACCAAGGAGAAACAAGAAGACCAGGAAAGGAAGGAATGCAACAGTCTATAGTCCATCCTTCCTGCTTAGTCCCTCAGGTGGTGGATGACAGCGGATGCTTCATGGAGTCCCTCAACACTATAGGTTCAGTACTTACTTATGCTGTGCCAAGCAAGGAGCATGCCACCAGAAACATGTGATGCACTTTCTACTGGCCACTCTGCTCTTGGCCCTTCACTCTTACCAAGTTTCACTCACAAAAACCAGTTGTGATCACTTCAGGCCACCCTATCCAACTCTAGTCCTGGCGGGTTTCCAATTCACCTGCATGATTTTCTGCCTTGGTACACTGTGCATGATGAATAGAAGTTTACCCAACAAACAAAAAAATCCTGAAGTAGCCCTTGTGATTAGAGAGAACCACATTGTCAAAGGAGGTGAGGAGCACACAAGGCAGAGAATTCCAGGAGCCCCAGATATTCAGTATCTCCAGTGCCCAGGATGGAGGGGGCAAGAGAGTGGATGAAGAAGACAGCACGTGCGGTTGAAAAGGTGAGAGTCATCAAAGGGTCAGGTTAGAGAGCCATCACCTGAGCAGACTTTGGCTTTAAGAAGACCAGCCTGACTACAATATGGAAGAAAGTCAGTGGCTTATCCAGACTTTCTGGGAGCCTTTGTTAAGCAAAATAATTCAAAACTAAGAATGTATATAATTGGATTCAAAAGTGAACACCTATTTAAAAAAAGATAATAAAGTGCAGCAAAATACAAATTGTAAAATAGTTAAGAAAAACGCAACCGCAGCTTAAATCATGAAAATTCCAATAAATTTCTTTTTCAGAATTCTCGTTAGAAGAGAAAAAAATGGTATGGTGCCTTTATAATTGTATACATAGCAGGGTGAACTTCTGTTTTAACTAGTTGTTATTGAAAACAAAGTCCTCTGCTTACAATTTTATATATCAGATGTTTGGAAGAATCTTCCACAGACCAGCTTCCTGCTTTGTATCTTGCTTTTCCTTGACTTTGCACAAACATTTGGTGTCAGATACTGTAGGAAAAACTCATATCTACTTCATGTCACAAGCTGGGTACATCAGAGCAGTGGGCCAAAGGAGTGTTCCTAGAAATAAATCCTACACTAGGATGGCAGCTAGCAATAACTTAACTACATCTGAAAATTACTGTTTACCACAAAAGTATCTTCTAGTAAATCCAAGCCAAATTACTCTCAACTCAACTTTCCTTTTGCTGGAGCACAAAAATACCTGTGACTACACTGACACCCAAAAAATAGAGGTCCATGAGAGGTTCATATGACCATGTGAATATTTCTAGGGCTCCTTCAGCTCTTGGGAGGAGCCTGCGCAAGCGAATGGCATTGAAACTGAAGTTTATTAGTTTATTAGCAACAGGCAGATCTATCTCTGAGGACATTGAATGTGACCTGACTGTAGCTGAGCACACACTTCTGGAGTAATAGTGAATGATCTAAGCAGAGGCAGCACAGTTATAGGAAAAAGATAGATGCAAATGGCAATTATCAGATAGAATCGGAATAATTTGGTGATAATTAGAGATAGAAGATGACAGAGAAAAAAGTACGGCACCATCTGTTCTGGTGGTTACCTATCTTGATTTGTCCAAACATTCAACACCCAGTTATGATGTGTCAAGCAGGACTAACTGTCATGAGAGGGAAGTATGTGCGACGTGGCTCTAAAGTCCCCTTCATCAGCCTTGCCAAACTCAGGCACTATGATGTCTGCTTCTGTAGTTACTTAGCAAGTATGGGATCTTTCTCTATTCTTTTATGAATGAGGCCACCCAGTAGAATGTGTCTAGGTACTCTGCCTTCCAGGACACATCCATTTATTGGCTCTTTTTGATTCAAGGTATACTTTTTCCACAATCGGGCCCAAGCTCAGTCTCACATAGAGGTAGAAAGATATTTGTAACTTTGATTTGCAGGGGCAAACTGAGCATGATGCAATTTTAAAAAATTTGAAATATATCTTTTTGGCCTGATCTCCTGCTCTGGACACCCAAATTAGTAAAAGCACAGCTGAATGCAGACAGAAAGGAGAAAATCCATTTGCTGGCCCGTGGATGTGATCCTGGTACACTGAAGGGAAAGGGAAAAGCATTTTTCCATCAATAGGGCTACGCTTCTGAAGGATCCATGTACCTGAGAATGTGAAAGACAACAACAGGGAAAACCTCACCGAAATTTTCAGATAGGCAACATAGGGGTAACTCTCCCACTGGCACTTAATCTTTGCACAAATCTTACAGCAAACATGCTCATTCCACAAGAAGCCATTGCTGCTTCTCAAATAACCCCTAAAGGAGAGTTGCTGGATGTCCCACAATAAATAAAACTGCTGATAGGAATGGAAAAAGTTTATGAAGGATTTTAAACCCCAAATACCATATGTGGACTCTGAGCATTTTATTAATACCTTTGCCTGATACTTCTCCCAGGCACACTGGATTAAGGGAGACACATATGGCCATCTGCTAGCCCAGAACCCTCACAGGTATGCCCCAGTGGCTGTGAGGAGCACCATCTGCTAGCCCAGAACCCTCACAGGTATGCCCCAGTGGCTGTGAGGAGCACTATTTGGCTGTGGGCCAAATGTTGATCTGTAACACAAAATTCCTTTTCAAGTTGAAAGGAAAAGTAACAGAGAATAAAATTAAAATAGCAAACACAGCCCTGTATATTTTGTTTTTGTTTCAGTCTACAAATAAAAATAAATTTAAATGGTTCATTCTGGCATAAGATTATAGGTTAAAAAATAAATTCACAAAGTATTATATAATAATAAGATAAGAGCAATTAAGAATAATAAATTTCCTTTTATAAACCTTGATGGATAACCTTTAAGATGTTTTGAGGGTTGTGTTCAGGCCACACACATGATGGGCGATATTTTTATTCTTTTTTTTAAAAAAAAAGTCAATTTTACTTAAAATAGAAAGAGGTCTATGGGTCTTGCATTTGAGCATTTTTTTATCACGTAAAATTATCTCTATCTCAAGGAAATGGGAACAAAAGCCAACACATGGGGGCATATGTGCACATACACTAGTGATGTCTGTGAACAAAGAGAAGTTACTCAGAGGTCCTTGGTCGAAACAATATCTTCTGGCCTTCAGGGATTCCAGAGGCAGTGACAAAATCTACTAGGAGCATAGAATTCCAATTCCAATCTAGGTTTCACCCCTCCTTCCTCTCAGGTGCCCAAATATAACTTGACCTCAGCAATTCTCATTCCTTCAACCTTCTTTTCCACAGGGTATAGAAGTAAAGGGAAGGAGCTACATATGGCTAGCCTCTAAGAACAGAGTAAAAATAGTGTCTTCCTCCTCAGGAGCATCCCCTACACATCCCCTACACATGAGAGTTGTGGAAGGAACAGAAAAGAATTTCTGCTACCACTTGACCCTCTCTTTGGGGTAGAATAAGAATAAGGCAAGAAGGCCAGACTTGTCTACTATGAACCATTAAATGTCACTGCTGTTTATCAGACACAGTCTCCTCTAATTCTCACCACAACTCTGCGAGGTAGGTACCACATTAGCCCCATCAATGTAAACAGAGGTTAGGAGACATTAAATAACTCACCTAGATCACCAGATCACCTATGTGATGGTTTATTTTATGTTTCAACTTAGCTAGGCCACATTACCCAGATATTTGGTCAACACTAGCCTAGATGTTGCTGTGATTAACATGTAAATCAGTAGACTTTGAGTGAAACCGATTACCCACTTAATGTGGGTGGGCCTCATCTAACCAGTTGAAGGTCTTAAGAGAAAACACACTGAAGTGTCAAAGGAAAAGAAAATTCTGCCTCCAGACTGTCTTGGGACTTGAGCTGCAACATCCTTTCTTCCCTGGGTTAGCCTGCCTTGTAGAATTCCAACATGCCAGCCTCCACGATCATGTGAGACAATTCCTTAAAATAAAATCTCAATTTCTTCCTCCCCCTCCTCCTCTCCCTCCTCCTCTTTCTCTCTCCTCTCTCATATATATATATATATATATATATATATATATATATATATATATATATATATATATATATGTAGTAAGGATATATATATATATATATATATATATATATATATAATCCTGCCACTACTACATCCAGCCACTACTGGACCTAGGACTCAAGTATGGGGCTCTTACTCTTTTCACAGCACCTGATCAGTGGAAGATTTATAGAAACTGCATGTAATCCACTCCCTCACTTTTCAGAACACATTTACAAAGCATCTACTATGTGTTTAGTCCTGTATTAGGGTCAAGAAATCCAACAGAACAATATAAGCATGGTCTCTGCCCTCTAAGAACATTCAGTACTACATGAAATTTGAAGTGATGAAGCCAACCTGGCATATCCTTCAAAAAAAACCAGAAATCTGTCTCCAACATTGACGACATGCTGGGACACCACACAAAGTTTCTGGATAATTGCCTGAAGGACTGCATGCTGACCAACCCCAAGCTGCTGAAGTTCTTCTCCAACCTCATGTCCATGTGCATCATGTTCATCAACTGCATGCAGAAGTTTACACAGAGCCTAAAACTGGACGGCTAGTTGGGCCACCTGCCGAGGCACATGGCAGAGCACGTGGACACACCTCAGCTGGCCTCCAGCTTCGAGGCCACCATGAATAAGTTATATAAGAACTTCTCAGACTGTCTGCTTGACATTCTGGCTCAAATGAGCATCTACAGCACAAGGGACTGCGAGCATGGCATAGCCAGTGTCATTTCCAGGCTCGACTTTAATGGCTTTTACATGGAGCGCCTGTTTGCAGAGAGGAGCCAGAAGGTGGCCTCCCACATGCCTGTCCCATGGGAGCCCCAGCACCAACACTCAGAGTTGCTGTCACTGCACAGCAAGGCCCTCGGGGCCTTATACCTGCCACAAGTGAAAGAAGGATGTGGTGGGCCAGTAGGTGCTGTGGGTAAATGAGTTCAAAGTTTTTAATCAGATATTCCTGAATACATGTGTTATGTGTGTAACTGGTGTTTAAATATAATATCTGAACGTAAAAAAAAAATGACTGGCAAGAGATAGCAGGAGGTGAGGATTCCAAAGGAACAGGGAAGAAGGTCAAAGACTGATAGTTGGGAGATTAAGAATGGCCTCAGAGAAAGTTAGGTATTTAAATTGACAGCTGTAGAATGAATTTGAATTAGCCAAATAAGAAAGAGGAAGGCTGTTCTGGTGGAACAAATTGTGAGTGCAAAGATTCAGGGGTGAGAGAGGATGGGAAACTGAAGGCAGCCCAGGAAGATACATGCAGTATCTTCCTACCTGGATTTGACCAAGAGTGGTCCTAAACTGACCCTTAGTACACCCACGCTTTTCCCGTGCTGACCGAATGCCAGGACTAAGAAACCCACCACTTGCAGCAAGGGTATGTTAATGGCCCCGGCCTGGCCCTGTGAGCTCTGAGCTTCAGAAGGAGATGCATATTCCTGACCAGCCACTTCTGGCTCTCTACTCCCCTACCACAGAGCAGGGGACTTCACCCCCTGAAATCTGCCTTATGCTCCCAGAATCTCTGGGCTGCTTCCTGAGCTTCTGACAGAGGTTTGGGGTCCCACCACTGAGTGATTGTGGCCTCCACAAAAGGTGACTCTGCTTGTTGTAAAGCCCTGAGCTGGGCAGTGTCAGAAGCTGATCTAAGTGCTTTTGGCAATGGCCAAGGAGAAACTGTTGCTGCAGGCTACAGTGAGGAGCTACAGCTCCTTAGGAAATAAATGATGAGCTTCCTAGGAACACCGCAAGCACAGCATTAGAATCTTATTGGGAGCACTCTCTATGCACTCTTATGGCCCAGGCCACTTGGGAGTAGTGAATAAAAAGGAAGAAAAGAGTAGAGAGAGGAAGGGATTCATTTCCTCCTCTTTCCCCTCTACCTTAAATCTCAGCATCAGCTTCAGAGAGCCTCAAGATGAAATTAAAAGCAGGCAGCAAAGTCATCATTTTCTAATTAGAAAACACTTGAAACACAGCAGTTCATTCATTTTGCAGATGCAAAGCCTTAATTGCTTTTGATTTCTTTGCCTTAGCTTCTGGGTGGGACCCTCACTCTCTTCTACTTCTTCTCCTTGGCCTTGGTGCAGCCTCCCCTTCTACACTGCAACTGCAAGAACAACTAACCATCTAAGAATGGGTGTTGCAGAGCCTGCGGCCCTGGCTCCCTGACCGTCAGGACGGAGCGGTTCTAGAGCAAAGACAGGAAGACTCACACACAAGGCCACACTTGGGCTGGCCCCTCTGTGCCCTGCTAGGAACGGCCTCCCCAGGGCACTGAGATTTCCCTGCATCCCACCAGCTGTACGGGCTCAGAAGAACCAGGTGGCTATCTAATGTCAACTCTGCTTCAGTTCCCTGACACTGCCAGCCAGCTGCAGCCACAGCCTTGGTGGCCCTACCTCAGCTCCTGCCTCCCCCTGACCCTCAAGAGGCAGCTAGCAAAATGCCTCTAGGGCAGGAGACTAAGCTCCTGTGCTTCCTCTGCCTTCCCCTGGGTCAGGCCTAGTGTGAGAGGAAGAGAAGCTAGAAAGGTGAGAAAGCAAGGACTTTGTTGGGAATTCTTTAGTTTTAAGAAACAGAAATCCTCTCAATCTAGCTCTTCCATAACAAGGAGATTCCTCATGATACTTTTTCTCCCATGAATGCCACAGATCAGATGATTGGTTTTCTGTCCCTGTTCAACTGATGTAGAGCCAAGTGCATTGTCCATTTTCCAAATGAATAGGAAATTAGTTTGTATTTTGTGCAAGCACCTCACTTCCAGATTCATCTTTCCTTATCTTCCCTTTGCCTTATTTCTTCACTTGTTTCAGTTTGCTTCGATCTTGCTGCTTTGCATCCTTTTTGTTTCTCTAAATTCTTTTTAACAGCAAGACGAGAAATCAGCCCTCCAGGCCAACAATCATCAGTCTGGTCTGCTAGCCCCCATGTTCCCACCATGCCCAAAGGCTTCTGTAGAGCACTGTAAGACCTATGTCCTCCATCCTTACTTCTTCATGCTCTCCTCTGCTGACAGCAAGCTGAAGGTATCAGATAGAGTTTCAGAAGACAAATTTTATGCCTGGAGTTGGTTGACCTTAAGTTGTGACTTGGAGCTTGAAACCTCAGATTAGGTTCTCATAGGCTAAGTGGAAAGAGCTGTGGATCTGGTCTGTCACTAACCACATTTTTTACAAGCTGCTCACCTTAGTGTCCCCAATATCCTCATCTGTGAAATGGAGATACAAACAGGCACCTCTCAAGGTGGATGTGAGGAGAGCTCACCTGTCTCTCCGGACCTCACTCCCTCCTGCCTCCCAGCAGAGCTATCATCCCAGAGGAACTGCCTTACATATCTTATTCGTTAAATTTTTGGAATGTTAAAACTGGGCGAAATAACCTTTGGACTGGGCCCTAAAACAGCATTGTATCCCAAAAAGTTGTTTGCAAAGATAACAAGAAAGTGGATATTATAACTAAAGATTAAATCTTTTGAATTAGTGCAATATTTTAGCTTATCTGGACCTACAGAAATGCCTTCTTTCTATTGATGTAATTGTTCCCCTTCCATATCTCCCTGTGTTTCTGCCTGAATCAATGCTTTCCAAATAGCTATTCTTGTGGATCTCAAATTAAATGCTTGTTTCCTCTTACTTGGGCCCTTATTTTAAGATTAACATCAGATAAGTGGACAGATTTAAGAAAACTCATGTTAGTGGATCCCTTTCTTCCCTTAGTTCTCCCTATGGATGTTTGTCTTGTCTCTCCAAAAATATTCTAAACATTTTTTAGGTAAAGATAATACCATTTATTATCTTCCCCAGGCCACAACATCCTCATCCAGAAACATACAGACAAAATCACAGTTTGCCACATATTTTACACTCAAAATATATGTTTCTAAGTCCTTAGTTATCCCCATTTCTAACACGGGGCTTCTGGTGAAGAGTGCACCTCTTCTGAGCATTAATGGCAAGACTGAAAGTCTGGAAGAAACAAGAGAAGGTTTCCTTTGTTAGCTCTTCTGAACTGGAGATTATTGTCATAGAAGCAGGAATTAACTTACAGGGGTCACAGATCACCTGTTTTTGTTATAAGTAGCTAAACTAAGAAAACTTAGAGTGTTATTTTCCAGAAATAATTCTCTCTCCCAAGATTTCTCTCCTACTTTTCCCTGAAAGAAAATAAAAGGCCAAGTGATAGAATGTATTACTCTCTTTTCACAGATGAAAAACTGAGGTAGGTCTATGGCTATGTCACCCTGAACAAGCCCGATCTCAGAAGCTAAGCAGGGTCGGGCCTGGTTAGTACTTGGATGGTAGACCACCTAAGAAGACCAGGTGCTATAGGTGTAAAAAATAAAAATAAATAAAAATAAAAAATAAGGGATTGTAAGCTGACAACGTACTTGCAATCTATGAGGTCAACCAAGGGTTGCCTTGACTAAAAAGAAAAAAAGAAAGGAAAAAAAAAAGAAAAACTGAGCTAGAAGGGGTAAGCCACACCATATGTGTCATGACAAGCCAGGAGTCTAGCTTCTTCTAAACCCAGAACTCTGGACTCTAACTCCTGGACTCAAACTCCTCATGAAAAAAAATTCTCCTGCTGTGTTCAGAAGTTTACTATTAGACAGAAAAAGAAAATGAGACTATTTTCCCAGGCTGGACCCAGGGGAGCAGGCCTGAAGGGCTCTCCATTCCACCTGTGTACACTAGCCACTGTCTACAATCTACTGGTGTGAGGGCTCCTCTCTATAGACCAGGCACTGCAGTCAAGACAAGTGAGATGCTACGGGCCAGAATGACGGAGCTCAGACAACTCCTGCCTAGAATGCAGCCCCCGAATATTTGGTGCACAACAGCAAACACAACTGGCCTCCAGGAGAGAAACACCCATAAACCAGCTAACCCACAACATCCCCTTCTTGTCCTAATTGTGTCTTCCCCTCTACGGTCTGCCACAAGCAAGAAAGCAAAGCAGGCAAAGCAAGCCTGGTAACTCCATGGTTCAGCATCCCCTCCTCTTGGAAGCCTGTGTGCTCCACACCCCACATCTTCACATCTTCCCCTTCCATTTCCTGACTCGCTCTGAGTGAGGCTCCCATGCTCAGTTAGCAAGCAGTTAGTGACTTAGGTGTTCATCACCTAAGCTCAGCTAGAAAAGTAGAGGTTCTTCAAATGACTCAGGAAAGAACAGTGGACTCTGGAGCCATGTCCTTTTACCATGGCACAAATCACTGAAGTGACACAAATGGAGGGACCTCAGGGCCAGTGGTAAAGATCATGGCACTAGTATCAAATGGGGGAGAAATAGCTTTGGTCCAGTCTATTTTCTTCTTTGACTTATCAGATATTAACAAAGAGTGTGGCACAGAATAGAAGATAAAATGAGAAATAATAAGTTAAATTTCACTCACTGAGTACTTACAAATTACCAAATGCTAGGCTTTAGATTGATGTATATTTTATTATAATAGCCACCTAAGGTATGTAATATTTGGTGCACAACAGCAAACACAACTGGCCTCCAGGAGAGAAACACCCATAAACCAGCTAACCCACAACATCCCCTTCTTGTCCTAATTGTGTCTTCCCCTCTACGGTCTGCCACAAGCAAGAATAAACTCACCATTTTAGAGACAAGAACACAGGCAAAGAGAGAATAAGTAACTTGCCAAAGCTAGTAGCTAGTGGAGCTGGGATTTGAATACAAGAAGGCTGACTTCAAATCTTTTCTGTGGTGAACACTGTGATGGCACCCTCACATCCATTCTCCTTGGTAACAGAACATTCGTTTTACTCCAGAATATTGCCTTTTAGAGTAAAAGATTTATCAGCCTCCTTACAGCTAGCTGTGCCTGGGTGAATTATATTTGCTTTCTACAATATAACCGGCAGACAGATGTGTGAACTCTGGGAGTTTCCTTAACACTTCTTTTTCCTTCTCCTTCTTTGTGTTTGGAACATTAATGTAATAGCTGGAGCTCCAGAGGCCATTTTGGATTATGAGGTGACTTTGGGAATGTGAAACTGGAGAGTTGGAAAGAGCCAAGGTCACTAATGACATCACAGATCTGCCTTTTCAGCCCTGATTAGTCTACTTTCAATGCTTTGGGATGAAATAAAGTCATCTTATTTAAACCACTGCAGTCTGGTTTCTATTATAAGTGAATAAACTAATCAACTTTCTTAACTAATAAACTTTCTATCCAGATATCAACTCTCACAACCATATTGTTAGGCGAGTGACATTCATTTCATAGAAAGGAAAATGGAAGCATGGGGATATTAAGTCACCTCATAGGTGACCACAACCTAGGTCACCCAGCTGAGAGTGGCAGAAATGAACATTCTGATACCCAGGAATGTAGATGCCAGGTGAATGTGCCCAGACTGGGGCAAGGCTGGCTAAATAAGAACCAACAGGGGAAGAAAAAATTTGAAGACAATACAAATAAATTGAAGCATATATCATGCTAATGAATAGGAAGAATTAATATCATTAAAATGTCCATACTACCCAAAGCAATCCATAGATTTAATGCAATCCCTACCAAAACACCAATGGAATTCTTCACAGAATTTGAACAAATAATCCTTTAATTGATATGGAACCATAACAAATCACAAATAGCCAAAGCAGTCTTGAGAAAGAAGAACATAATTGGAGGTATCGCACTACCCGATATCAAACTATACTTACTATAAGGCTGTAGTAATCAAAGCAGCATGGTACTGCAGAAAAAAAAAAAAAGAAAAAACAGACATATAGATCAAAAACAGAATAGAGAGCCCAGAAATATGTGCTCGCACTTATATGGTCAATTAGTCTATGACAATGGAGGCAAGAATATACAATAGGGTAAAGACAGTCTATTCAATAAATGATGTTGGGAAAACTGAACAGATACAAGCAACAAAAGTGAAAGTAGACCATCTTCTTACACCATATATAAGAATAAACTCAAAATGGATTAAAGACCTAAATGTAAGACCTGAAACCACAAAACTCCTAGAAGAAAACATAGGCAGTAAACTCTCTGACATTGTTCTTGGTAATTTATTTTTCTGATATGTCACCTTGGGCAAGGGAAACAAAAGAAAAAAATAAACACGTGGGACTACAACAGATTAAAAAGTTTCTGTGCAGTGAAGGAAATCATCACCATAATGAAAAGCCAACCTACTAAATGGGAGAAGATATTTGATGATATATCCAATAAGGGGTTAATACCCCCAATTTATAAAGAACCCACAACTTAAAACCAAAAAAAAAATCCAATTTTTTAAAAGAGGGCAGAGGACCTGAATAGACATTTCTCCAAAGAGGACATAAAGAGGACCAATAAACATATGAAAAGATGCTCAACATCCTTAATAATCAGAAAAATTCAAATTAAAACCACAATGCAATATCACCTCACAGCTGTCAGAATAACCATCAACAAGTCAACAAACAAGTGTTGGCGAGAATATAGATCATGGTTAGTGGAATCGCACATTGTTACAGCCACTATGGAAAACACTATAGAGATTCCTCAAAAATTAAAAATAGAACTATCTTATGATGCAGGAATTCCATTTCTGGTTATTTATCCAAAGGAATCTAAAACACTAATTTAAAAAAATTATGCATCCCTATGTTCATTGCAGCATTATTTACAATAGCCACCATATGGAAGCAACCTAAGTGCCCATCAAATGGATAAGGAAGTTGTGATACACATACGCAATGGAATATTACTCGGCGATAAAAAAGAATGAAAACTTACCATTTGCAACAACATGAATAGACCTGGATGGTATTATGCTAAGTGAAATATGTGGAATCTAAAGAACAAAATAAATGAGCAAACAAAACAGAAATGGACTCATAGATGCAGGGAGCAAGATAATGGTTGCCAGATGGGAGGAGGTTTGGGGCCAGAGTGAGAAAGCTGAGGGGATTAAGAAGTACAAATTGATAGTTATAAAATAGTCATGGAGATGTAAGATAAAGCATAGAGAATATAGTCAATAATATGGTAATAACTATGTATAGTGCCAGCTGGGTACTAGACTAGTCAGAGGGGACGATTTGTAAATTATATAAATATCTAACCACTATGCTGTACACCTGAAACTGTTACCATTAGGGGTGATTTAAACCTCAGTGTCACCCCAACGGCAGGGGCAGATAACCGCACAGAAGTGTAATTAGCATTTTTCTTCAGTTCTTCCTCACTGATGCAGTGAAAAATAACAGATCAGCGAGATTTAGAAAAGATTTATTAAAAGTATATTATAGAAAGACAAAGCACACTCCAAGGAGGAACATGGTTTTAGTGAAGAGAATGTAACAACCCAGAAGTGGAATGTCTGAATTCTATCTGGGCTGTGATGGGTGGTTTTAAAGCATTCTTAGGTCATTGGCACATGAGGTTATTTTAATTGACACTTGGCTGCTATATAACTCTTTGCCTAGTGCGTGTGTGCTTACCCAGAATTCAGTCTGTTATAATTAGATTCATGAACTTCTAGGCACAAACATAATATTATAATGACAGTATAATGAGGCTTAAATTGTGGGTAAATTAGGGTAGTACCTTCTGCGCAGGTGTGTATGGCTGGATTACACCAGCTAAGGTTATGGCCCTCCTGTCCTTTGTCTCTGGGTGTGCAGGAGA
The DNA here is from genome assembly GCF_902729225.1 of Pteropus medius. Taxonomy (NCBI): domain Eukaryota; kingdom Metazoa; phylum Chordata; class Mammalia; order Chiroptera; family Pteropodidae; genus Pteropus; species Pteropus medius. The sequence continues at coordinate 16,731,907 of NW_024352787.1, read as the reverse complement.
GATTTTCTAACTATCTGTAGGGTGGTCTTTGGGCAGTCTCCATAAAAAGGAGGCTCCATAAAAACCCAAAAGAACAGGGTTCAGAAAACTCTCAAGTTGGTAAACAGTTGGAAATGGTGGGGAGAATGGCCACCTGGACAGGACATGGAACCTCCACCCCCTTTCCCTGTACCATGCTCTGTGCATCTCTTCTATCTGGCTATTCTTGAGTTACAACTTTCTATAGTAAACTAGTGATCTAGTAAGTGAAATATTTCTGTGAGTTCTATGAACACCTCTGGCAAATTAATCAAACCCAAGGAGTGAGTCCTGGGAATCTCTGATCTATAGTAGATTGTTCAGAAGCACAAGTAACAACCTAAACTTGCAACTGTTTTGAAATGAGGGGAGTGGGTGGTGGGCAGTCTTGCAGAGCTGAGCCCTTATTTAACTTGTGGAATCCAACACTACAACCAGGTAGATAGTATCAGAATTGAGTTGAATTGCAGGACATCCAGCTGGTGTCAGAGCAGTGCTTTGTGTGGGGTAAAAACACACACACACACACACACACATTGGAACTGGTGGGAAGCAGAGAAAAGAAGGAGGGAGAGACAGACAGACAGACAGACAGAGACAGAAACAGAGAGACAGAGAGAGTGGGAGATAACTCAAAGCTCAAGATCAAGACCAAGCAATGTCCATCCCCTGTCCGTGTTCACAAACCACCTTGCAGGGTTGATGTGGGGGAGGGGCAAGGCATGGTGAGGAAGATAAGTCTGACACTCTACTCTAATGTCCAACACCATTAACCTTGTATGCTATGGAGGTAAAAGCCATTATTTGGGTACACACTCAATACAATGCTATTATGTACCCAAAATTGCACTAAAGAATAAAACTCAGTAAGATGTAACCTTTACCCTCCAAAAGTCCACAGTGGAAAGTCTTATGAACCAGGATTTATAACTCAACACAGAAATAGACACATCATATTTGGGGAGCACAGAGATGGAACAAATATTCTATCTATGCACAGGAAAGGGTAAGAAATGTTTTTAAAAGAATTAATTGTATTGTTCAAATACGAATAGAATTTTTTCCAAGTTGGAGGGTGGATGAATGTGAGCTGGAAGTGGAGTGGGTATTCTAGGATGAGAGAAGCTCTGAGCACACACGCAGTGGCAAGAAAGCTGAGACAGAGTCTTGGCACTTTAGGTAACTCAGGGGCGTCCACTGTAAGCTGAAGAATTGGTGGATCTGACAAGACTCTAATTTAAGAAAAGTATCTTTCCAAATAGAGAAGACGCTTTCACTTTTAAAATATTTCTCAATAGTGGAGAGAATTGGAATTATATTTCAATTAAGAATTGTTTCAATAAATGTGAACAGATACCCAAAGGTCACTCTGGCTACAACCATCGATCAGATCCATATTTATGTCCAAATTTCAATAGCTCCAAGTCTTCTTCTATCTCACATTCCACCACCCTCCTACACATACCACCCCTTTCTCAGTCGGATCTTGTCCTGCAGTGATTATCTCTGGGAACCCTCAAATGACACCTGAAACCCGCATTATTTGTGTAATTTGATGCTGCTTCCATCTTTGCTCTCGTTGTCAACACTCAGCTTCTGCAGCCTCCAGGCTACCTGAAACAGTCTCCCTGCTAGTTCCTGGGGGCTTCAGCTCCAGGCTGAGTTTCACTAAGAAGGGATAGTGGAATCCCTGAGCTCACCCTACCCTTTATCATCGAGGGAGGTGATTCATTCCTGAAGCCACACAAAAATGTACCTCCACAGTTCTATCAGCTTGTTAGTCCCTCAACCCCTGCAAAGAGATCCAGTATGGTTGAAAAGCATGCTGTCTTCATCTACCTTCCTTATTCTCTCTCTCTCAACTTGCAAATGGCATCCTCCTTGCCTCTTCCCAGGTACAAGAATAAAAAGTCCTGTGTATCAGTGAAAGAAAACAAATGGCGGGGGGGGGTGGCTGTTAGGGGAGCTGCACAGGATGTTGTCTTCACCAGTAGGCTCAGCAACAGGTTAAGCAGCCAAAAGGCCCAGTAGGTGCTTCAATTCCTACTTTGGGGAAAAGCAAAAAGAGATAAAATATGAACTCTTCCCTCCAGACCCAACAAAGGAGCTGGAAACCTGGAATGGAATGCATGTAGGTAAAAGTGAAGCCCACAGTACACAGTAAATATTGTGATGGGTTACAAGCTGGCAGTCTATTCTATCTCATATTATTTTATTAACAAGAAGGGTGAGAAAGGTCTAACTTAAAGAATATTTCATCTGTTTATATTTATTTTTATTTTTTATAATTTTTTTATTTTTCAATTACAGTTGATATATAATATTATATTAGTTTCAGGTGTATAATAGAGAGATTACACATTTATATAACTTAGGAAGCGATCACCCCAATAAGCTAGTATCCAGTTGATATCATGCATAGTTATTACACTTTTCAAAATAATTTTTTATTTTTTGAATGCAGATGGCATACAATAGTATAATAATTTCAGATGTACAACATGGTGATTAGATATTTATATAATTTATAAAGTGATCACCCCAATAACTCTAGTACCCATCTGATACTGTACATAGTTATTACAATTTTTAACTATATTGCCTATGCTCTACTTTACTTCTCTGTGACTGTTCTTGTAACTGGCAATTTGTACTTCTTAATCCATTCCTCTTTTTTATTCATCCCCCCATCCCCTTCCCATCTGGCAACCATCAGTTTGTCTCTGTATCTATGAGTCTGTTTCTCTTTTGTTTGTTCATTTATTTTCCTTTTTAGATTCCACATACAAATAAAATCATATGGTGGTCTTTCTATGTTTGACTTATTGCACTTAGCATAATATGCTCTAGATCCAACTATGTTGTTGCAAATGGCAAGATTTCATTCTTTTTAATGGCTGAGTAATATTTCATATACATATACACATATATACACATACACATATATGTGTGTGTGTGTGTGTGTGTGTGTGTGTGTGTGTGTATACACTATAACTTCTTTATCCATTCATCTATTGATGGACAGTTAGGTTGCCTCCATATTTGGCTATTGTAAATAATGCTACAGAACATAGGGGTTCATTTATCTTTTCTAATTAGTGTTTTGGATTTCCTCAAATAAATAACCAGAAGTGAAATTGCTGGGTCATATGATAGCTCTATTTTTATTTTTTTGAGAAACCTCCATACTGTTTTCCATAATGGCTGCACCGATTTACAATTCCACCAGTTTACAATTTTCTTTGCTCCACCTCCTTTCTATCACATCCTTGCAAATCACATCTTTTTCGATTTATGGCTATTCTGACAGGTGTGAGGTGATATCTTATTGTGATTTTAATTTACATTTCTCTGATGATTAAGGATGTTGAGCATCTTTCCATATGTGTCATCTGTATTTCCTCTTTGGAGAAATGTCTATTTAGATCCTCTACTGTCTTTTCATTTTGTTGATGGTTTCCTTTGCTATACAAAAACTCTTTAGTCTCATGTAGTTTATCTTTTTATTATTTCTTTCGTTTCTCTTGCGTGAGAAGACATATCAAAAAAATATATTACTAAGAGTAATGTCAAAGAGTTTACCGCCTATTTTTCTTCTAGGAGTTTTATGGTTTCAGGTCTTACATTTACATCTTTAATCCCTTCTGAGTTTATTTTTGTATATGGTGTAAGAGGTGTAAGAAGGAATCTTTAGGGTTCTCTCTATATTTTATCATATCTTCTGCAAATAATGACGGTTTTACTTTTTCCTTTCCAATTTAGACGGCTTTTTTTCTTATCTGATTGCTGTAGCTAAGACTTCCGATATTATGTTGAATAGAAGTGGTGAAAGTGGGCATCCTTGTTTTGTTCCTAATCATAAGAAAAATACTTTTAGCCTTTCCCCATTGAGTATGATGTTAGTTATGGGTTTGTTACATATGGTCTTTATTATGTTGTCATATGTTTTCTATATTCCAACTTTGCTGAGAGATTTTATGACAGACAGATCCTGGATGTCGTCAAAGGCTTTTTCTGCATCTATTGATATAACCATATGATTTTTACGCTTCATTTTTTTAATGTGGTGTATTATGTAATTGATTTGTATATATTGAACTAAACTTGCATCCCAGGAATAAATCCTATTTAGTCATGGTATATAATGTTTTAAATTCAGTTTGCTAATATTTTGTTGAGGATTTTTGCATCTATGTTCATCAGGAAATTCGGCTTATAATTTTTTTGTAATATTTTCTCTGGTTTTGAAATCAAGGTAAAGCTAGCCTTGTAAAATGAGTTTAGGAGGCTTCTGTCCTCTTGGATTTTTTGGAATATTTTGAGGGGGATAGGCGTTAATTATTTTTTTAATGTGCGGTAAAATTTACCTGTAAAGACATCTGGTTCAGGACTTTCATTTATTGGGAGTTTTTAGATTACTGATTTGATTTTCTTAGTAATCTTTCATCTGTTCAGATTTTGTTTCTTCTTGATTCAGTCTTGGAAGATTGTATGTTTCTAGGAATTTATCCATTTCTTCCAGGTCATCCAATTGGTTGGCACATAATTGTTCATAGCATTTTCTTATAACCTTTTGTATTTCTGTGGTGTCTTGTCAGTTGTCACTTCTTCTCTCAATTCTGATTTTATTTATTTAGCTCCTTTATGTTTTTTCTTGATGATTCTGGTTAAAGGTTTTTAAAGTTTCTTTATCTTTTCAAAGAACCATCTCTTGGTTTCATTGATCTTTAGTATTTTTTTAGATTCTATTTTGTTTATTTCCATTCTGATCTTTATTATTTCCGTCCTTCTACTCACTTTGGGCTTTGTTCTTTTTTTTTTTTTCCTAGTTCTTTTAGGTGTAAGGTTGGATTGTTTATTTGAGATTTTTTTCCTTGTTTCTTGAGGTAGACATGTAATGCTATGAATTTTCCTCTTAGAACTGCTCTGGCTGTGTCCTATAGACTTGGGGCCATTGTGTTTACATTTTCATTTGTCTCAAGTTATCTTTGATTTTTTTTCCTTGTTCTCATTGTTAATCCATTTATTGTTCCTAGTTTTTATCTGTATTTAATTTTTGGAGTCAGTAATTTACATGGTTCAAAATTCACAATAAATGAGGAAGAATACAGTGAACATTTTTCAGGTCTGTCCCCAAACACCCAGTTTCCTCCCCATGAACACCCAGCATTAATTGTTTTTGCATATTTTTAAGATACACATTCAAGCAAGTGTTTACATATGTTTCCTCTTTTTTTCACAAACCATAACATGTTTGCACAAAATTCTACACAGTATTTTTTCCATGTAAGGACTTATCTTAAACACATTTTCATGCTGATATGTCAAAGTGTCCTCATTCTGTATTATGGCTTCATAGTATGATTTCACAGTATGAATATCCAGGTATTTCTTTAACCAAGCCTGATTATAAGCATTTTCTTGTATCTAGACTCTTGTTATTTAAACAATGCTTTAGTGAATAGCTTTGCACATACATAAGTCCAACTGGAGAAAATGGTAAAGCTGAAATGTATGGATATGGCTAAGAACAAGGAATAGCAGGGGCTACCAATATCAGTCATGCAGTAGAGGTGACCACAGTTCCTGGTGGCCTGCTCTACAGTGGACTCCAGCAGCTCTCAACACTAAAGATACCAATGGCCAGCACAGCCTCCATAAACCTCTGTAGACTTCACTGGTTTTTGCTCCACGAGCATTTGTACTTGTAAATACAAGCCACCTGAGCACCTCATCTCCTTCCCCGACTAGAGCCTGAGATCTGCATTGGCAACCAGCCCAGAAGTTTGTGGCTGAGTGAGTACAAAATGATAGCCCAGACCCCTGTGGTTTACCCCCATCACCATGTGTGTGCTCAGGACTAGCCCCTTCAGTTGTACACCTATATACCACAAGCCCAAAGCTGGAAACTGGCCTCCACTATGTGCACCCATGGTAAGACCCTGAAGCAAAAGGAGTGCATGACAATAGCAGAGAACTCTGCAGCTGCTTCTAGGCCTGGATCTTGCCCTGTGTTCTGTCACTCTATGTCACATGTGGCTAGCCCCAGCTGTGAATCTGCATGTTCTCTACCTAACCTGCATCACTGGCCTCCATTGCCACATATCCATGGTGAGACCCTATAACCACAGGAGTGCACACCTGCAGCCAGGACTTCTGAAGCTGCTAGTGCACCTGCAGTTGGCCCTGGCACTAGTTGCCGGCTCTGGCCCCCACCATTATGTGTGTGTCTGCAACTGGTCCCTGCCACTATACAAGCACTGCCACAGGCAAATATGTGCACGCCACCAGTTTCTGCCCTGGTACCTAACTGCTGGCCCTGGAGGCACTACTGAGAACCTCAACAGTCCTTGAAGTCATTGCAAACCCCCTACAACACTTACCAAGAACCATCCAGTTGTTAATGTGGATTCCAACAGCCCAAGCTGGTGAGACAACATGACCAGTGAACCCAGAGCCACCACATGACCCTATACATGGCACTCTGCAACACTATACTTGGGGCCACAGCACATTCTAATGTGTCCCCACAAGCAGGTAAAATTCTTTCCTTACTAAAGTCAGTTGATAAACTTTGGAAGAGGAGACTGCTTCTTCAAATGTGCAGATATTTTTGCAAGGCTACAAGGATCAAGAAGAATCAGGAACACGTAACACCACCAAAGAAACACAGTAAACTTCCAGTAACTGACCCCAAAGAAATGGAGAAAGATTAATTTCCTGACAAAGAATCAAAAATATCATTTTAAAGATGCTCAGAGAAGTATAACAGAGCACAGGTAAACAATTTAACAAAATTTGGAAAACAATACAATAACAAAACAAGAAGTTTAACAAATAAAAATACATAAAGAATCAGACAGAAATTTGAGAGCTGAAGAATACAATAAATGAACTGAAAAGATTAATAAAGAACTTCAAGAACTGAAATAACAGGAAAGAACCAGTGATCTCAAAGGCAAATTATTTGAAATCATCCAGTCCAAGGAGACAAAGAAAAAAGAATGAAAAAGAATGAAGAAAGTCTTCAAAATTTATGGGATGTCATTAAGAGAAATGATCTATACCACTGGAGTCCCAGAAGAAGAGGTGGAGAAAGAAGAGGAAAGCTTATATAAAGAAATAACGGTTGAGGACTTCCCAAACCTAATGAGAGATTTGGACATCCAAGGTCATGAAGCTAAAATATAACCCCAAAATTTCAATCCAAAATAATCTTCTTCAAAACACATAATAATAAATTAAGATTTTAAAACTTCATTATTGCATTGTGAGTGCTCTTTTTTGAATCTGTGTTTTATAAATATTTTCTGTTTGTGGCTTACTTGTATCAATCAGCTACTGCTGCATAACAAACCCTACACAATCCTAGAAATCTATAACAATAATATTTATTTTCCCCTATGTCTGTGAGTGGGCTGAGGATTGGCTGATCTGGGCTGGGTTCAGTTACATAGCTGTAGCTGCAGGTTGACTTTGTGTTTTCTCTATTTGAACTATTCTTATTCTTATTCTTCTTGAACTAGTGTGCTAGTTTGGATGCAAGAAAATGAGCAGAAGCAAACAAAGTATCTTGGGGAAAATGGGGAGTAATGAGTATAAGGCTTTTATTTATTTTAAGATTATAAATGTGTTCTAAAATTGACATTATGATGGATGCAGAGCTCTGCAAATAGCTAAAAATTATTGAATTGTACTATTTAAATTTGTGAATTATATGTCATGTAAATTATATCTCAATAAAGATGTTTGGAAAATAAAAGATAAAAAATCAGATCGTAATAATGCATTTCTCTCTCTAAAAGTATGTTGAGCCATAATGAATATTTATGGAAGTTTTTTCTTTTTAAGTAACTATAGATTCTGTCTTTGGGTTTCTCTGTTGGGTCTTGGACTCAATCCCTGTCCCACTAATTCTGAGAGCTTTCTAGCTGCCCATTCTGGAATAAGCAAATGGCCTCAGGAAAAGCAGTTCCCAAGTGAGACTCACTTTCTTGGGCCTATGTTTTTCCCCTCTGCTTGTCTAGTATTCTTCGTTGGATTATTTGCCTTCTAGTGCTTTCAAATATATTTTATTACTATTTCGTCAACCTTTTAAAAAATGTCTTCAATGATAGGTTTGAATTACTTATTGCACTATTAACAGAAGCACAACTTCCCTATAGATTTCTTAATATGTCCAAAGACGATCTTTTGATGTCCCTGACATCAAGCCTTGCTCTACCTTCAGTCTCTCTGTCACAGTTAATGGCAAATCTATATTAATTTTTTCAGGCTGAGCTTTAACTTCCTTTTTTTCCTCACACCCTTACCCAAACCACTATACATTCTTTTGCTCTACCACCAAAATATATAACATTGTGTGGACAACAGATTTGTGATACTTTACCATAATAAATCTATATTGTCTTGCTCATGGGTCTGCAGATTGACTGGATTGGCTGACCTGGCCTGGGCTGCATTCTGGCTGGGCTTGCTCCTTGTTGTGGGTTGGGCTAGGTCTACTACAAATATACTTACCCTTGTGATAAGATTGAAAGGTCAAGATCTACTCAGGGAAAGATCTTCTCATAGTGATGCCAGAAGCACAAGAGGGCAAGGGAAAGCGTGATTTCTCTAAAGCCCAGGTTTGAACTCGTTTGCTCACTTCCATCTACATCCCATTGGCCAAAGTCACATAGCTGAGTTGAGATGTAGAGAGCAGAGAAGTTCACTCCACCTTCAGGTGGGAGGATTATAGCTCACATAACAAAGGGCTAGGTGCAGGATTGGGTGAAGAAATTCAATCTACCAAAAGACCCAACATGTCCTGGCTCTTAATTACTTCTCTAAACTTACCTCCTTATACTCTCTTCTTTACTGAATCTGTTCCAGCTACTTTGTCGTCTGTGGTGTTCCTTGAATAAATCGAGCTCATTCTTAGAATCCGCTCACTGGCTCTCCCCTCTGCCAGGAACATTCTTTCCCTTATCAACTTTGTGGCCGTCTTTCTCATTTCTTTCAGGTCTGTATTTAGAATTTGCCTTATCATTCTGTAAAATTGCATTTCTTCCTTTCTGGCATGTTCCTTATTCTGCATTGCTATTCTGTTCTAAAGCACTTTTCCTTTTGAACAAACTGTACTTAGTCGTTCTTATCGTTGTCTGCTTTCCCCCACTAGAGTATAAGTTCCACAAAGTCAGGGTGTTGCTTACTTTGTTTACTGACGAATCCCTACTGCCTGTCTGGCACTCAATAAGTACTTAGAAATATTTGTTCATAGATTGACATGATAATAGAAGTCAATGTAAAAAAAAAAAAGAAAGACAATTCAAATTTCAAGAAGAGCAAAGAAGCTGTACATTACAAAAATATAATCAATTGACTATGGAGCAAGTAATATTTTTGTAATCAGATTACTATAAATACCATTTATGAATTCAACTAAAACATGAATTTAACTACAATAGATGTTCTCTAAACTGGCTTCAATATAATTGACTTGCCACTGTCCATTTCATCTGCAAATTATACTGACTGATTCCCATACAAGCCCCTAGTGCATCTGCAAGACATGTATGATAAAGAGAAAAGAATCCAAACACAACACTACACAAAGTCATTAATATTCAAGAGTAGAGAGCAAGAGAATAAGTATATATCGAAGAGAAGTGAAACCGTATGTCCACACGAAAACTTGTACACAATGTTCATAGCAGCAGTGTTCTTAATAGCTAAAAAGTGAAAACAACCCAAATATCAACTGATAGATGGATAAATAACTGTGATATATCCATATATTATTCAGCCATAAAAAATAATAAAGCACTGATATGCTAAAACTTTGATGAGTCTTGAAAACATTATGCTAAATGAAAACACTATGCTAAATGAAACATATATTGTATGGTTCCATTCAATGTGAGATATCCAGAATAGGCAAATCCCTAGAGAAAAATAGATTACTAGTTGCCAGGGGCCAGGGAAGCGGGGAATGGGAAGTGATCTCCTTTTTAAGGAGATAACAATGTTCTAGAATTATGTAGTGGTGATGGTTACACAACCTTGTGAATACATTAAAAATTACTGAAGTATTTGCTTTAAAATGATTAATTGTATAGTATATGAATTAATATCAATAAAAACTAAACAAGTTTTTGGCCAATTCTGGCTATTTTTAATTGGTTTTTTTTTTTAGTTATTATATTTTTGTGTCTTTTCCAGTTTGAATGAAATTTTCAAGCCCTAGTAGTAAATGGCTTTGTTAAACTTACATTTAGTAATCAGCTCTTCTTTTCTACAAGAATCAGAAACCCCTTCATGGATTTTCATTTAACCTATTCTGGAAAGATTCTTGTCAATGCTTCTCTTAAACGGCTGCTTAATCATCTATGATAATGAACTCTAGGGTATTTTTTCAAGCTGTAATAATGGCATTCTACCAAAAAGGCTTGTTTCATAATCCTGTTAATATATTTGTGAAAATAGAGGCCCAAGTACTTTGAAGTACTCAACAAGCAACTAGTAGAAAAAGAATTAGAAATTATAAGTCAGGATAGTCAGGGCTGATATGCAGAGTGATTTTTACTGCCTGAAACCAAGAGATACACAAATACAAGAGAGAGGAAAAGAGAAAGAAGGAAATTCTTGGTAAAAATTCCTTTTTACCAGAAAATAAACAATTATCCATACAGAGATTGAGTTTAACACATACGTTTTTGTTCAAACTACAATTTTCTTACTCATTTAGAAGTAATTTCAAAATCTTTATGAAAGTATTAAATTATTAAAATGGCATTTATATTACTTAACCTTAGTCTCCCAGTGTACGAAAGCAGTGATTATTTACATATTCTGCCATGTTCACTGTTGAAGTAGATGGTGGATAGAAATAGCACTAGTCTTGGACTTAAAAACTTAAAATTGAAGTCCAAGTTCATCGTGGATTAACTATGTAATCTTTTAGTCACTGAATCTCTTTGAGTCTCAATTTTTTATCTGTGAGAAATGTTTTGCCCCATCCTTGCAGAGCTAGATTTATGTCTCAGGCTAAAACATTCCAGGTTTAGATGCCTTTCTTGACCACCCCATCTGAAGTAACTGCCCAAGATCTTTATTTGATATATGTCTATCTATTTCCATCTATTTGAATTCCTTTTTTGTCTTATAAAATTACTCATTATCTATTCCTTCTTTCTTTTTTTTTTGTCTATACAATTACTTATTATCTATTCCTTCTTTCATGGCTTGCCACCCCAATAGAATACAAGCTTCATAAGGGCAAAGAATCTGCCTATCTCTTTTAATTTGTGTGCCAAAATAAGCACTCAATACATAGTTGACATATGAATGAATGAATGAATGAATGAATACAAAATAAAACTCATACTAGCAGCCCTGCCAATTTTCAAAGGCTCTTGTGAGTATGAGAAAGAGAAAATGCATGTGATCATGGTTTTGAGTGGTGGAGCACTCTACTAATGGAAGATTTTATTACTCTGATATTAGTTTCCCTTAAAGGTAACCACACATTTCTATCTATAACTAGAGGAATTATTTTGATATCTAATAAATTCTACACATGGAAAGTAAAATGGCTCTCCAATTTTCTGAGGTAATTTCACTTAGAAAAAGTAAAAGAAAACAAAATGATTCACATGTACAATTATGACAGGGTCTGCATTTTTCTGAATTATGATATTTTAGCAAGAGTTAGTTCAGATATATTTATTTGTCTCAGTAGTCAATAGAACTTCAGGAATTGAGTATATTCCCACAGCAGTCCATAAGCGATCACCAAGAAAAGGGAAGCAAAAAACAGCATGCCTGTGTGTTTGCATGTAGGTTCTTGATGTTTCCTCCCATTGTTTCACTGCCTTACTCAGCTAGTCAAGTGATGACAAAGCAAGTGGTCAGTCACAGATAGAACATCATGATGCAACTGTGGCCTCTGTGGTCTTTCTCAAAGTTGACTATACAAAGTCCTACTTCTTTCTTAAGGCTTAATGATTTATAGAAGGCTGTAGAATAAATAGCAAGATGGAGTCTTGCTCAACACGCCAGTGCCTTTCTATGAATTCTTTAGCCATTGAATCACTTGCTTTTCCTTCTGGGGGTCGACGATTTGGAATGCTTTGAGATGTCACTGTGGAATCTTCTAAATTCACACAACTTCCTGAATATTATGAAATATAATGATTAAGATTATAAGCTTTCAAGTCAGCCAGACCTGGGTCAGAAACTCAACTCCTTCACCTATGAGCTTCACCAAGCCCCTCACATCTCTGAGTCTCAGCTTATTTAACTTTAAATGGGGTGATAATTTCAACTAACTTAAAGATTGTTGTTAAGATTAATGGAAAAAAATGCATACAAAGCTTTCACGTAGTGCCTAGGACATCATATGGGCTAAATTATTATCGATTGTCATATCATAAGCAAGCAAATATAAAATTTATATATGCTAAAATAAAAGGTTAGGAGAAAAAGTAATCTTCAGTATCCATAATACAAGCAAGAATGGGAGTCGCTACTTGTCTAAAAGTTAGTTTTCAAAAATCCTTTTGTTGTTGAATATTTTTCTCGAGTGTATGGGTTTAATGCTTTGGTGAACAAATAATAATTAGATATATAATTTTAAATTCTATTATATGCATACTAATTATTAATATTTTGGATTTGTAAATTGATAAGGGCCACTTCATAAAGTCCACTGAAATTGAGAATGTGGTCTTTAACTCTATATTTCTCCTTAGCTCTCACGAGCTTCAGTTTACTCTTTGTGATATGTAGAGATAAGACTAGATCATTGATTCCCAGAATGAATTCTCCAGAATATTAGTTCTGTTGGATATCAAGTAGTGTTTAATGGTCAAATTATGTTTGGAAAATCTCAGATAACAGGTGTTTTACAAAAAAATTTCCCCAGTGCTTTGAACTCTAACTACCTCAGGAGAATGTATTATTCTATATTTCCCTAACATAATTGATTAGAGAATCTTTGCTATAATTGAGCATCTTGTGAGACAGGAATTCTAAGAAACATTTAGAAATATAGGACTAGATAACACCCAAGATCCCTTTTAGCTCTAGATTCTAAAGGTCTGATTCATTTTTTTCTTCTCCAGGCACAGACTGGACTTTGCCAGAACCATGCTATTGGTCTTCTCCTCCATGTTCTTTCACGAAGACCCAAGCTGCTAGACATTTCCATAATCATCCTACACTTTCCATTCCATTTCATAGACGAGATCTGGTGTAGCTTCTCAATCAGCATACCAATTAGTGCATGGTGACCATTGCATCAATCATTATAATGACTACAGGTGTGGAGATGAGGCCATTGGCTGAAGTGGGAAAGTGGAAATAGGGGTCTAAGGGTTCCCCGGAAGGCACCCTCTTACCAGGTATCTGTTAGTGATGAATTCCCAGGTAACATTGCACTTTAACTCTTTCTTGGAGGACTTTGGGTGCTGCTGAAGAAGCAGGATTTGGAAATTTGGGTGATTTGGGTTGCCATGTTGTTCACCTTGATAGGTGTTTCTCAACTTTTGTCACATCACAGCTCATTTAGAAAATAATACTGCTTCTTTGGCACACTAAGGATGCCTGCAGCCTGAACTGAGAGGTCAATTAAATAAGGACACAAAGAACACCTATGGTTTTATAATATTTAAGTGGAGGAAGAACTTAATCAAATCATTTCAGTGTAGTAGGGCTGAAACTTCAGGAATTTGGGGGTCAGGGATTCTTTTTCCAAGATGGAAGATAATAAAGAATACTTATTTGATGCTATGAATAATTCCTGACAATACCAGAGATAGTAGGGACAACTCAAAGAGCAGAGTCACTGAGATGATGAAAAAAGTCCAACTCCAAGGGAGCAGTGGACTCTGCCTCGGAAAAAGGCCATTTCTGCACCACAGCATGAGACAGAAGGAGAAGATGGGTCCAGAGGCAGGAGAGTTTGTGTGTGGGTGATAAAAAACAGGAGATTTCTCCATGCCTATTGGCTAGCTTCAGTTTTCTCGATAAAGTAGGATAAGCTGGCATGATCTGAGAGTGCAGCTGAGAGCATCAAGGCAAATGCTCAATGAATACTCACTATTGTTATTATTGTTGCATTATTGTTTGGCTTTGGCTTTAACCTTGTATGTAGTGGTTCTCATTTTCAGACCTCTAATGAAATGCCCATCAAGAATCTCCTGACCACTAACCCTGGTTCTCACCCTCCTCGCCTTCTCTGCAGTTTGATTGATGAGCCTTGTGTGAAACTTTTTCTCTTAGGCTTTTAGTCCTCAGTCATCTTGGTTTTCCTTGTGGCTCTCTTCTATTATTATTTTCTTTCCTTTCCTAAAACATTCTTAGCTTTTATAAAATTTCCTTTAACTTCCTTTCCGTTTCTTCTCTTCCCTCCCCTTCCCTTCCTTTCTTTTTCTTCCATTCCAATTCTCTCCTGTTCTCTCTTCCTAGAAGTGTATATTTATTTCAGAGGTAATTTCACTTCTCTAGCTTTATTCCTTACTATTGAACAAATCCACTTACACTTTAATTTTTCCCCTAAATTCCAGTAAAATTTCTAAATACTAGTTTCTTTCTAGATGTCCATCCATCATGTCAAATCCACACATTCTGAAACAAGGATTACCTTTTTACTCAGACTATTCCTTCCTTTCTAAACTTTCTTATTGTTCTTATCAAGCCATAATTCTCCCAGTCAGCCAGCCTGGAATAGTTGGAGTCATATTTTAGTTTTCATTCTTGTCTCCCTTATTCAATTATTAATCTCATTTAATTTTTTTTCTTGATGATATCTTCAGAATTCATTTGGAAAAAGTTTCACTTGCATTACCAGTTCCTCCTTAAAAGTAGTTTTAGGCTCTGCCTTGAAGTCTGTTTCACCTACCCAGCTAGAAATCTTTTTGTTTGTTCGTTTGTTTGTTTGTTTTCCAAATCACTAGAGTACTTTCTGTCTATAAAAGATTTTCCTCAACAGGCAAGATGTTGGCATCTGGGTAAGTAAAACATTTTATTTTGCCCAACTTTCCTACACAATGGAGACATTCAGCATCATTGGCCACTTCCCACTTATCCTAGCTGCATAAGCCAGTCACTGCGGCAACCCAAATCACTGATATTTCTAAATGTGCTCTAGTAAAGTCAGGCTATCCACCATTGAGAACCAATGGTCTGTCTCATAGATTTATCAACCAGCACTTCCAATCTTGGATACTAGGCTATAAGTCTCTAAAGAACAGGGATTATGTACTTTGAGTATTTAAATTGTGACTTACACAGAGCTTTCTCTATGACAGAAATTGAAAGCTGAATGAATTACAATATCCCAATATGGAGTAGTAGAAAAAACATTGGATTTATAGCATTAAAGTGACTTGACTTCTTTGAGTGGTTGATTCATCATCTGTAAAATGGGAACATGATAGGATGACACCTGCACAGAACCTTCCATAGTACCTAACACAAACTGTATACAAGGCACATTCTAGGTTCCTTCATTTTCTTCCTTTTCTCCTTTTATCCTTTATGTCCTATCATATCATGTAAACAAATATTCTTGTCTCACCAGTAAGCTGGAGAAGAGTCATCCAAGTCCCATTCATATATCAACCACAGGACCCAAATAGTGGATCCTGAATAGTTTTTCTGTAGTACAGGGGTTATATTGTAAGACAATGCCTCGAGAAAATTTCTTTTTCCTGAACTAAATTAGTTATGTTAAATTGCTTCTCTTCAGAAGGCTAAAATCTATGTGCCATTGAGTTAAGCAAAGTATAACTGATGGTTGTGAATAAACATTAGTTTCCATAAGAGAAACATGTGTGTTATTTATATGAATCACAGACACTATGAGGAAAACTGACCTGGAAGAAAAAGAAAGCCACATTTCTGTAATGCATTCTGCGTGTGGGAAACTCAGTAGGATAAATGATGCCCATGACCAGAAATTGTCTGACAACACTCATCCCAGATGAGGATTTCCTTCTGATACAGTCAGTAACCACATCTTCTGATCTACATTCCACTGAGAGCAAAAGAAAGTAGCCTGGGACACAATTCCCATGACCTAAAATCTCAGGTTTCTAGAAGGGGTGGATGGGATGGACATGGTGCTAGAGGGATGACAGGGGATCAGCTGTGTATTCACACAAGTATCAAAGTGAGGGGGAGTTCATACTCCTACACTTTCATGTCCCAGGCAACAATTCTCCTGGGAGGGAGTGCTGGGTTTACTATCACATGTAGCTGGGAAGAGAACACTTACTCTTAGTCCCCTGAATCATCATAATTCAGAGAGGAAATGATTATTGTCTCCATATTAGAGATGAGGAAAATTATAGTTCACAGAAGTTAAGCAACTTGCCCAAATTTATAATGTGGAGACTTAAAATAGCCTTGCCTATGCTGTGTCATGCTCTTTCTACATCCTGTTAATGATAAAAATGGTCCCTGAAGCAGTCCTTACAAAAATTAGGAGTTGATTATAAATTTAAAACACAGAAATGAAAACGAAGAACCAATGTTTTTGCCATATATGGGTTCTGTTAAGATATTTCCAGAATTCAATCAAAGTTCCTTCAAGTTCTACCTTGCCACAAAATATCTGTTTAGTTAAATTGCAACACCTTATTGAAGGCACTATCATCTAGAAATCAGCAACTCAATGTAGTAGAGGCTAAATAAACATTCTCTTACATTTGGTCAACACTGAGAAAATGTTGAAATGATAGTAGGAAATTGAAGCCAGAACTTCAAATTAATTCCCCGAACAGCATATTTCCACTTTATCAGGAGCCCTAGTCTTAGAGTTAGGCAAAGTGGATTCTATCTCTAAAATATCTTTACAGTTCATCTCTACATTTCATCCTTTCTTTCAATTAAATTTACTCCTTACTGAAGTACATACAATAAAAGACCTGTGAGTAGTAAACTCTCTCTTGTCCAAAGATATGATTTTATAACTTTACCATTAAGTCATAATATCATAATTCTAAATGACAATTATTTTCCCTCCACACTTTGAAGACATTTTTTCTTTAATTTGTTTCATTTTACTGATGGGAACTCTTCTTTTAGTTTAATTTTTGTTCCTTTTAAGATCATCTGTCTGCTCTTTCTGATAGTTAGGATTTTTTCTTTGGTAATTCTACAGTTTTATTACTCTATGTGTAAGTTTTTTTGTTTTTTTTTAAATTTGTCTTGGTTTACATTCTTCAAACTGTGGTTCTTCAATCTCAGAATATATGTATTCCTTCAATTCTGGAAAATTACCAGTCATAATCTTTTCATATTTGCCTCTTTCTGACTATACTATCTCCTTTGAGAGTTATTACTTGAAAATTTTGAACCTTCTTTCTCTCGTATCTCTTAACATCTTATTTCTTCATTTCTTTGTGATGTTTTCTGGATGATTTCCCCTGCTCTATCTTTCAATTCGCTAATCCCTGCCATTTAAGAATCTCTGCCATTTAAACTGTCTATTGTGGGCTTAATTTAAATGACCATTATTTTCATTTCTGGGAGACTCTTACAATGTTCCGGAAAAGGCAGGTCTCTGGCAGTGTCAGTGAGGCTAGTATGGTGGGAAAGACACTTTATATGTTCTTTTGTTTGACCTTCATTGAGAAAAAAAGCATTCAGCATTCTAATTATAATATTTAATATATAACTAATATAACTTTTCTTATTTCTACAAGTTATACATATTTCTAGCTATTTTTTTCTTCACATAATTTTACATTTATTTTTATTTTCTTTCAACAACAACAAAAAAAATCATTTTAAAGGTCTCTTACTTATTGTTCAAATCCTTAGGTTTTACATGAAATTGTTCCATTTGTTAATAAAGAAGTAAATTTATTTTTGTCTTATCCTCCAGGCCAGTTCAATCTGGTGACATGATAAAATTTTGGGTGAAGTTCAACCAATTCTCATTTTACTTAAAAAAGAAAAGAATCTTTCCCTGCCCTGTGGCAAGTGAAGGTTTTAACTGTAGCCCCTTAGTATGTAAATCCTAAGGTATTTCCTAGATCAACTTTTCCACCCAGTGCCCTAGCTATCTCTATCTTGACTTATACGGCCAGAAGCCTTGAGGAATGAGAAAGAGGTGTTGCTGCTCAGTTTGACTACTAAAACTGGAGGCACAGGCTCCATGGAAGCAAGTGTTGGCCAAGATCAGGCCCTAAATGAGCTCTTGTGGACTGAAGATTCCTATGAAAGAACAGTCCTTTTTGAGAACTGGGATAATTTATTTTTGGCAAAACATCATCTCTTTTTCTGAGGGTGAGAAGAAAAGGGGTGTGGGAAAAGCTCTGGAAATCTTGCAAGACCTTTTGGACATGGACTATGTGTTACAAAACACATTTTTTGATGAGTTAAGTGTTAACCAATCAAAACCAGACCAATTGTCTTCCCTCTGTTGGTTTTAAAATGTAACTGGGGAAGTGCCATTGCTGAATAGAGCTGGGAACTTGCTGAACCAAGTCATTTGCAAAAGAGAGTCAAAGTCCATATAATGAGAGGACAGAACTGGGTTTGCGGGTTCTTCTTTGCAAGATGTGATTGCAATCTCCTGGGAGGAAAAAGAATATTAACAATACCAAATCAAACATAGCTTTAACTGTCAGTGGAGGATGGTCCATAATAACAATTTAGAAGTAAGTGATTAGCTTTAAACCATAATGAATTTTCTTTGTCATTGAAAACTCATCCAAAAAAACATTTGACAGGCAATGATCTGGAATCTGGATATACAGAAACAATTATTTCTAACCCTCAAATAACTCTTAAAGTCTTTCTGGGAAAAGACTTATAGGCAGAAAATTATAATATATTGCAATTTTATAGAATTAGTGGGAGCAAGGAGAGAAGTGCTAATTGTGAAATTGGGAAAAATCTTGCAGAATTGTTGGTTTTGAAGTGGGCCTCAGAAGATGTTTAGGTATCCCAAGAGAAGGAAATAGCAAATGCAAAGACTTGGAGTCATGAAGAAGCATTGTATCTGTACACTAAGAAAAGGAAAGTGTGCACAAGTTGCAGAAGGTGTGACTGGATGTCTCAGGTCATATGGGAATAGCTCCTGCATGGTTTGCTAAAGAGTTACTTGAGCCCATATGGCAGTACAGTATTTGCTTAAATAAGGGATTTCAATTTTTAGCTTATGAATTTAGTTGTTCAATGGAGACATTTACTTTATTTTCATGTGAAAAATACCACAGTCTTAGGACGCTGATGCTATATATATAAGGGGGGAACAAAAGTACTGCCTCTTGCATCTAACAGGATTAAAACCAGAACTCATTGTAGGCAGACGCAACAATTTATAAAACAAAAGAGAAAGAAAGTTCATTCTAGAGACTTGGAGAATAATTTAAATACTCAGCATATGTCCGAAAGGAGTTCTGTAAAAAAAAAAAAGAAGAAGAAGAAGAAATGGTCAGAAAGTAGCAGCATTAGAAAAAAAATTAACAGAAATAAAGAATAATAAAGTCCTTAGATTGAAAATAGTCATTGTAATACATTAAAAACAAAACAGATAGAGGAAATAAAATCAGATAAAGAGAAAATTTTAAAGATTTTGAAGCAGATAAAAGAAATTACCCACAAAGGAAAGAAAATTAGATAATAGTCTTCTCAAAGATGTCTTCCAAGTGTACAGGGAAAACAACTACCAAGCTTAAAGTTTATACCCAACTAAATTATTGTTGAAGAGTGGGGAAAAGATACTGGTATTTTCAAACTTGTGAGGATTGTGGAAGTATGCCACCCACAGAGTTCCACAAAAGAACATCCAGAAAATGCGCCTCTGAAAGAAGAAAAGCAAGAATAGAGATATGGGATGAAATTTAACAAATAACAGTGATTACGTACTTTCTTAAATCTTTTTTATGTTTTTATTTTTTGTTTATAATTCTTTATCATTTTATCATTTTGTTTTGTTGTTCATATTAATTTATTGTGATTATTATCTTTTAATTGAAAAGTACAAAAATTTTAAGGGCAAAATGAAACTTAGATGACAATAATAACAAGATGGGAGAATAGGACAAAACGTGTGAAGGTCTTTGTAGTGGTAACTAGGAGAAGAGAGGGTACTGAATAACTTTAGACTTTGTTGGAAAAATGTATAGTTCAATGTATATGTTAGAAAGTTAAAGTAACCACTAAAAGCATAAAAATGTAATCCACATATTCCAATCCAACAGAGAATGAGAAAAACATGCTTAAAAAAAAACCTTTTTAGTTCAATAGAACACAGGAAAGGTGAAAAAAAAAGAACAAAAATTAAAATATTCCATACAATATATAAAACTATATGGTTGGAATTAATCCAAATATATCATTGCTCACAATAAATATATATGGATTATATGTAATGGAAAGGCAGATCTTGGCATGTTAATAAAATAAAATAGAATCCAAAATACAACTTACAAAATACACATTTAAGGTCAGATTATACAGAAAGGTTAAAATTAAAAGGATGGACACATATTTTATGCAAATAATAATCCAAAACAAGCTGATATAGTAGTATTGATACCAGAAAAATTTAATGTAAGGCAAAATATCTTAATAAAGATAAACAGGAGTTCAATATAATAGTAGAACAATTATCTAGAAGTTAAAGTAATCATAAATTTGTAGGTGCCTAAGCAAAAATTCTTAAAATATAGAAACCTTAAATTAACAAAGTTAGAAAGAGATATGAACACAATAGTATTAGAAATTGATTGATCAAGACTGTAAATCACTGGTAAGAGTCATTACTTGAATAATTACATTAATGGGTCTCAGAGGTCAAGTAATCCAATGGATATAAGATTGGAACATTCTATCCAATAATAAAAAATATTTGTTTTCTCCAACAATGTCTGGAACTTTTCAATGACATATTTTTAAATGAATATTCCTCAAAATATTTTTTCTTTTCAACATATGTTTTCTCCTATTTTCCATTCAAATTTGCTCTCTATGACTTATGTCTTCCATGTGTCTACTTAAGAGTCATCAAGCCAGTTAGATGGTGTCTGTTGTGGCTGTGATTTGAAACTGATGTGTCTCCTGGGAGCTTTCCAACTTGACCAATGTCTTCCTCTTCAGCCTTTGAACAGTCATTAGTAGAAGATTTAGTCACATTGATGTGAATTGAATTTAAACTTGTGGCCTTGAGTTTTGAGGTACTCACATTAGTTTTCAGAAGAAGAAAGTTTTTGTCTGGGACCCTGCCTGTCTTTGGAGTAAATACTTACAATTCCAACTGTTATCTGTGCACTTTGGAAGCTTACTGAGAGATAGTGCCAGGAATGTAGTTGAATAAACTTGAAGATGATGGACATTCATCGGTGCCCTTTAATGTCGTCACTGCCCATGACTATGTTAGCCTTTTATGGTCTTTCCCAAAGAGAACTTAATTAAGTTATCACAATGGGTCAGAGTAAACGTGTCTTCTGACCCAAGCGCATCCCGTCAGGCTTCCATTGCAGGGCTGGGATGCTTCCTGGTTTTACTTTCCCAGTGATGTAGAAAAATTAATATGCTGCCCTTTGCAAGTGACAATGATACTGTGGTCTTACTCTAGCCTGGTCATTCATTATGCCATGATGAGAGGTTTCCACAGAGCCATAACAACCACTTACATCCCCATATTCCTTAACAATTTACCAAGCCCTTTCCTAAACTGGTTTCATCTCATCTGATAGTACCCAAAATCTGATGATGTAGGCAAGAGAGGTATTATTATCTCTATTTGTGGAATTTGAGACTAAGAGAATATAAAATGACACTCAGAATTTCACATGGCTTTGTGGAGATCAAAAAATTAAAACCTACATTTTCTAACTCAAATTTACTGGGTCTCACACTCATCTTGGTCTATGACATACATTGCAAGCTGGCTTCATGGGGGAACAGCACAGCGTGCACTTCTACCTAGGAACATATTGTATTCTACCAGGTGGCTTGACGACACCTAAGTATACACAAATACATTTGCCTAAGAGCATACACTATAGGGCCAGACTTCTTAGACTCAAATTCTGACTCCAGCACACAATCTAAGTGTGTGACCTGGAGCAGATTTCTTAATCTCTCTGAACCTCAGTTTCTTCAACTGTAATATGGGCATATGAATTTTATCTACCTCCTAAAGATGTTGTAGGATTCGATAAGGTAATAATACATTCAAAGTGCATAGATTAGTGCCTGGCAGGTAACAAGTGCTCTATAGGTGTTTTTTGTTTTGATGTTGTTATTGATATTATTGTAATATGATCAGGGCTATTTGGCTCAGGCAATGAGCTCAGTGTTTAACTGCTGTGACCTAGATACCCCAAACATGTCCTAATAGAGAGTTAGCTTAGAGCAAAGGGAAAGACTTTCTCCATTGACGACACTGAGAAGATTATTTAACAATAATAGCTGAGTGGGTTTGCACAGATCAAAAGGTTAGATAGGCATACACATTCACAGAGTTTCTGTGTTCCCAGACATGGTAAGTTCGCCACTGCAGTCAAAGTAATTGTTATCCTTATTAGGTCTCTTCTCCGTCTCCATGTCCAGCTCACTAATCCCTACTTGCCTCCACATGCTTTGGTGTCCTTCCCCCATCACCACCTTTTCGTATTCATAGTGGAAAAGAATGAACTAAAGTACATGAAGTAACAAGAGCCCAATCTTATTGATGACAGAAGTCAACAATTAAGCTGCTGTGTCCTGGACAGGCTCACTCTCTTTTCTTTTCCTTCATCTTGTTCACTTCAGTCCAGAATACTTTCAGGTTCAAGTGCAAAACTCAAGTGTGCCACAATGCACAGATCGAAGTCCAATAAAACCAATAGGAAACCCTAGATAATTTGAACTTTCTTCATTGTCTGGGAAAGATTTTCATTCTCAAACATCCGTTTCTGGTCTTCTCTTGTTTCCACTCCTTTTTGTAGCCTAAAAGTCCCTTCCTCTACTCTGACAGTCCACCTGCATTCTCCAGCCCAAGGCACTATTTGCCATTTTGACATATAATTAGGCTGTCAAGGAAGCAGGCCCTTCACTTCTTGGGCACTCTGAATAATTCTTGTAGTTTCTGATCAGAATTACTTGCCCTCCAGCCACCTCCCTCCCCAACCTCATGCTGCTCCTCTTCATAGAATCCTGTTTACTCTATGTTCTCTCTCTAACTTGCTCCTGGGCTCCACCACAAGGCCCTGGGCTACTGACTTGCTGCATCTGACCTCTCTGCCCTTCCTTAGAGAGTGCATTTCTCTGGTCTTGGACTTTGCCCTCGCAGGTCTTGCTTACTTCATTTTTCACTTGCACCATCCTTCTTGCAGCCCCTCCCAGAGTCACACAGCCACCAGGCTTCGTGAAAGCAAAACTTGCTTCAGCACCACCTGGCATGTCAAGACATATCATCCTGACAATGCCAGCCTGCTCCCACTATAAAAAAGTCACAATCTCCTTTCCCCACGATGTGCAAAATAATAAGATGCCAAATTTACAGTATTAAAGCAGAATTATTTAGTAGTCAAGGGGCTGTTTGCCTATCAGTTTAGGTTCCATTTCAGAGTGTCATCGTGCTGTCCTTGAAGTTCAGGTATGCAGCTAACTTGTACCTCTCATGTTATTCATTATCCAAGGAAAATACCATTCTGGAGATAAGAATTATAGCTCTCAGATATATCTGAGGATCACAACCACACATTCTTAAGCCTCAATTTCTAAGTAAAGTATAATTGGTGGCAGGCAAATTAAATTTAAGTACATTTCAATTAAACATCAAATTTCAGGCTAATACTTTTTTAAGTAAACATATTGGGTAAGAAATGGAAGTCCCATGAAAGCATCAGATTTTCTCTGATTTATAGCCAATGATATATTTAGTAAGTCTCCTATTCAAACCAGAAACTAAGCTTTATAAAGAATCCACCCTTTTCCCTCTACCTACATTTGTAATAGAATCATCCCTCTCCCTCAAGCCCTAATGGGCAGGGAGTGGAGAAGGGATCAGAGTAGCGGAGAGACCAAAGAGCAAAAGTCCTTCGTGCCTTCTTCATCACTGATTCCGAGACCAGTTCTGGATAACCTGGGATCCTGAGCTTCAGGAGCCAATGCTGCCCTTCACTGAATGCTTCAGTTCACTTTTGGAGTGTCTGTATATCCATGAATCAAATCAGAAATTCTTGGCAAATTCAAAGTCCCTCCAGGGCTCTCCACCCCCACAAACCTCCCCCACCACACACCTGCCATGAGAACAATTCTTTTCCAAGTTCCTAAACATTGAAGAACACTGTTGAGGCCACGGATCCTCTGCTTTCTCTATCCAGCCATGGATAAACATGTGCAGATGGCTGGAGAGACTAGGAAATGACCAAGCACAACATCATAGCTATTAGAGCTATCTTGAGCCTCTGGTATTCAATACCAACTCTAGCACTGGTCAACAGCATGCTACTAATGAGAGGTAAGGCATAGATCCCAAAGTATATCAGCTACCTCCTCCTTAGAGTTTTAGCTGTGTGACTTTGGTCAAGTGAATAAAATGCTATAGTAATAGCATTTCTAATATAGTAGAGTTATATAGTATGTATGGAATAGGTAATAGTAGTACTTATAGTTGAATTAGCCATGCCTCAGTTTCTCATTTGCAAAATGGTGATAATAATAACACATATAGAATACAGTTGTGCAGATTAAATGATCTGATGTGTGGAAAGTACTTACTTAGTAAATAGTAAGTATTCAGTAAATATTAGCTATTAGTATGACTATTTCTACAGAATCTTTCTATTATCGGGGTTTAAGAGGAACAAAACTGGGAAGCAAGTAACACATTCCCACTTGAAATATTGGACATTAGTTGTAATCTGAGCCCCTGAATTGCTTCAGAAATATTTCCAAAATAGTCATGAGGGTACTAACCATCCCCCCTTTTTCTTTCCCATGTGAAGTGGATGCAAGTAAAAGCAGAGGACCTCTTTGTCAATGGAAAGTAAAGAGGAGAGGCCACTATATTTGGGTAAACTGTCTCTGGCTTTTTTCAGATCAAGCAGATCTGTGAGCAAACTCTTCCAGAAGGGAACACATTCATAAAGTGGAGACACAGACCTATGAGGTGTGCAACCTCCTGTTCCCTGGTGAATGTTTCAGAAAATATTCATTTGGGAATTTTAAACATTTCCATTTATTGCCACCCTCTCAAACTCACTGAAAGATGAATGGAGTGAGTCAAGGAGCTGGTCTGGGACAGCCAGCTGGCAAGAGGCTCCCAGACTCTGCCTTGCTTTCTCAGTCACTCACAGAGACCACTGACCTTTGTATCCTGACCCTGCCTCTGAATAAGGAAATATGACTCCTCAAATTCACAGACCCAAAGCATTAGAAAATAGGTATTTCATGCAAATCAATGAATAATCCATTCAGGGAAAATGAATGTCCCCTCCCCCCTTTTTTTTACAAAAATGTCTTCTGAGATTCTATCTACACTGATGCGGTATACCCAGGATGTATCTGTTTAATGAACTCAGTTTATTTCTGACCTGTCTTAACATTTCTGTGGCCCTTGATGCAGGCATAGGCTCCACCTTGAAGCTGTTCTCCCACTTCAAACACTAATCTCTCTAGGTAATTTTCCTCTTTCTCTCACCACGGCTTCTACCCCCTACTGCATCTTCCTTCATAACAGCTTTCAAAATGTCTGCAGTTTCAGGGTATTTTTTTTTCACTTTTTTATTTAGTCACTATTTTTTAATCGTTTCTGGTTACAAACCACGTTAAAGAATTTAATAAATCCTATAGATTTTCTCTGTTAAAGTCACACTCTCATTCTGGAATGTAGCACACAATTTCAAGGGTTTGCAAGCCCACCAAATTGTTCCCATAACCTCCCATAGATCCATGTGAGAAAGGAAAAAAGTAGCCCCTGACACCCAAGAATCAACCCAACACTGGGAACTGGCCTCCATGCTGACAGCTGCTCTCTGACAGTCACAGCTGGTCTTTGGTATTCTCCTGGAGAACATCAGCAGACTCACAGAAAACCAGTGCCACCAACATCAGACAAGGTCACTCTGAGACCATGATAAAGTGGGACAAAACAAGGCTACTCCATACTTTTGTCTAAGCAATGGACAAAAACAAGGTCACTATGTAACTGACAAAATACTGCCCATTCTCCTCCTGGCAAATATGAGTGACTTTACCAATTACTCTCTATCAATTACATCTCCATCCTTGCTCTAATCTTCCCTCTCTATAGATAAGATTTACTTAGATCCTCGAACATAGAGTTGACCTTGCTTTCTTTTTATTGTTTCTATAAGAGCTTTATTGAGATATAATTCATATATCATATATTCACCTATTTAAAATATACAATTCAGTAGTTTTGGTATATTCAGAAATGTGCAAACACTGCAACAATCAACTTTAGAACACTTTATCACCTCAAAAAAAAAATCCTGCTCCCGTGATCTATCATGCTCAATCTGCCCATTCCCCAGCTCCAAGCAGCCACTAATCCACTTTCTTTCTCTCTTTCTCTTTTTCTATTCTGGTCACTTCCTATAAATGGAATAATAGAGTGACCTGGTGACTCCAATCCAAGCCAGTATGTGACTCTAACCACATGAGCAATCCAGAATAAGAACTACTTATCTTAGCCCAGTCAACCCCTGAAACTGTAGAGAGATAATAGTGAAAGCAATAGATACCTGGGATTGCCCTGAAAAAGCTACAAGATCTAATCAACATGTCCCAGCAAGAGCTGGAAAGAGATGTAAGGGTTTTGATCCTGAGGGTGCTTGATCAAGGGAAATAAGAGATAAAGAAGAGTTTGTCTATCTGAAAGTCCTCTCCTGTGATACAAGATTTAATATTGTGGCAAGGCCCTGGCAGATAATGCTAACATGCTTAGAGGTTAGTTCTTAGAATCTTGAGTACACTAACTACAGTAGAGATGCCAGAACTTTCTGGGTCAAATGGTGGAGAAAGGGATCAGAATGCCCTGAGAAGTGGGCATACTAGAGTAGATAGATATACTATAAAAGGTCAAAAAATCTACCAGCCAACTATGTTGCAGGGTAAGGAGGGATCTGAGCAGAGAATATGTACAGACTCACAGGTAGCAGTGAATGGCTTGGCTGGTAGTCATGACCCCGAAAGGAGAAACATTGGAAGATCAGAAATACAGAGGTCTGTGGAAGGAGCATGTTGACAAGCCTGTGGAATAGGCACACATATGAAGATTTGTATCACATTTTAATGCCCACCAGAAAGCAACCACCACTGAAGAACCAGTAAACAACTAAGAAGACAGAATGACCCTAAGAATTGACAACAACCAATCTCTGTCATCGGCTACCTCAGTTCTGGTGCAAAGGACTCATGACTATTATATACATAATTGCAGAGAAGTTGGCTGTACATGGGTCCAAATGCTAGGTTCCCACTCCCCAAGGCTGACTAGCTACTGCTACTGTACCTCCAGTCTGACAGACAGCAATAGACATCAATGCTAAATCATCGCACATGGCACCACTTCTTCAGGTAACCAAATGCCTACTTCATGGCAAGTTGGTTACACAAGACTATTTCCACCTTGAAGGTGTAGTAATTCACTATGACTGGAGGAAATAGATATTCAGGGTACTGGTTTGTATTTCTTGCCTGTAAGGTCTCAGCCAACAAGGCCCACTCTACAAAGGCTAGCAAAGTATTTGATCCACTAAAATGGAATTCCACGTTGCTTCAGACCAAGGAAGTGTGACAAAGGAGATGTGTTAGGAGGAACAGGCCCATGGAATCATTGGTCCTACGATATATTACACCACCAGAAGCTGCCAACCTGATAGAGCAAAATGGCATAACCAGCTGTAGTGCCATCTTGAAGATAATGCCCCGTGAGAATGGGACACCATCCTCCAGGTGCAGTATACACACTAAATCATATGAGTCTAAGAACCAAAAGCATTCAGCAGAGACTAGGAAGTTGCATAGCTCATAGGTCTGTGGCTCTAGCTTATGAATGTTCTTTCAGAGTCCAATAACCAAGAGGTTGAAATAGGCATGATCCTACTAACTACTCCTCCCAAAGATCCACTTGGGGAATCTGTGCTTCCCATTCCTGAAATTCCAGATCCAACATAACTAAAAGTTCTGATTCCCAGAGGAAGATCATGAGGACATTGCAAGGATCCCATGAAACATTAAGCTATGTCTAAAGCCTGGTAACTTTAGTGCTCCTGTATCAGGAGGCCAACAATCAAGAGAGGAATCATCAGACTTCAGGTATAATTGACCATGATCTTCAAGAGGAGATATGGCTGCTATTTCATAATGAAGGCAAAAAAGAAAAAAAGAAAAAAAAATTTGATGAGACATCTTTTGGTACTTTGCATCCCACATTCGACAAGAAATTGACAAGTGTAGTAGACATGGCTTGAGAATTCCACAGTATCAATGGCTCAGATTTCTCAAGGATGGCAGCCTGAATTGCACACCAGTGAACCACAAGACCAGCAGAGATGCTAACCAAGGATAAGGGTCAAGGAGAACAGGTGGTAAAGGAAGGAGATGATGACTACATCTTGCAGCCTGAAGACTGCGGTGGTGCATTATAGTTCCTCTCACTGGCTTTCATTCTAAGTTTCCTTAGAAAAGCAGACCAATCATAGTCCTGGAACATATTTCCACGTGGAGGTGAATTCACCAGATGAAGTGAATGAATCCAAGAGCACAAGAAAGAAACAGTAGGAGATGTTGTGCCAAGATCCCTCTTCTAACTTTAGGCATTCCTTCAGCTGGTAGGAGTGTTGGGTATTGGAGGAGAGGAAATAATGGCTCACAGATGAGTATGTTCTTGAATTGCTCTCAGCCACAGAAAACTGTCTCTCTCTCCCCTCCTTGGGGGCAGCCTGCATCCCATGACTAGTTCTGAGGACACAAAGACAATTTAAAACCACATTTGTGGTTTGCATCTGTGGTTCACTGTCTATTTCTATCGGATGGTTCTAGTCTAGAGAATCCTTCCCACAGAATATCACCTCCATGCTATCTCCACACCTACTGTTGTCCCCACTTGATAAGGTCCCTTTGGAATCTTGATAACTATCATTTATTGCTTCTTGTGTGCCAAATGACAAGATAAATGCTTTATCCATGTTATTTCATTTAACCTTTACACCACCCTCAGGGGACAGTCCCTAGTCCTCAGATAAAGTGTCCCCAAGACCTGAAACTTCTAATGCAGTATTGAAAATGCTCTCCTGCCATCTAAGTCCTCCACCATTATAAGCTCCTGAAGATTAGGATTCATTTGTTTTTTTACTCTGGCATGCTACCAAAGTGGAAGTTGGCATGCAGTACTCAGTTGACTGAATAAGGTGTAGCAAGACTAAGTGCCGTGTTCACTGCCAGGTCACACAGCATCTACATGACAGCGCCAGGACTTGATTCCAGATCTGTCTATAAAGACACAAAGCATCACGCAAACCATTTCACAGGTGGGCTGTGGTGGAAAGAAGTATGGGGGGAGGAGACCCCACTTCTACATTGTTCTGTGATTTTTAACTCTGTAGGATTCTATGACCAAGAAGTGTGCAAATAGGTTGTTAAACACAGAAACTGGTTCGGTATTGATTGTTTGAAAGGACATCTGTTAAAAAAAAAAAAAAATCCGCGGGAAGAAAGTTTGCAAGGTAAGAAGGAACCTTAGCAGAGCTGTCCTGCAGCCCTTCCCAGCCATTGGCGGCAACCAACATGCAATGAACGCTTCGGACACCAGGGGGCAGTGTGTGTCCGCCGTCGGTCAGTCCACTCACGTCAGCGCCTGAAAGCCGCTTTTCCCAAGAAAGTAGCTTTCCACTTCAATGGTTCTAAGTCACGTCCTTTGCCAAAATGAACGTAGCGACAAAAACTCCCACAGGAGCTGCAGTCTGAACCATACTCAGTGACAGGAAAAATCTTTCCTTTCCTCCCCAGACTACTCTTAGAAAGTTACAAAATTAAAGAATTATAGATTGTTAACCATCAATGGACAGGGGATGTCTGCCTTCTGTCCCTGTGGCACTGAGTCCTGTCTGGGACATTGTTATGTTTCTTTTCTGTCTTTCACCCACAAGTACATACTTTCTGTTGTGAGAAATGAATTGAGGTCATCAGAGATGAACCTGCGCATGAGATCCCCACTCACAGAAGTTCTGATTCCCTGACCACTTGGGCATTTGCACATAGATATCCACCTCACCTGCAGCATGGCCTCATGAAACCTCATCCCCCCAGCCTGTAAATGGCTCCCTTCCCCACCACCCTGTGTCTAGTAGCCTTCCTTTCACCCAGACTGCCCCTGACCTTGTACTCATTCTTATCTCCTTTCCCTGGGCCTTGCTCCACCTCACCTGGCAATTCCACCACTTTCTCACCCACAGATCCAACTCACCCTGAAAGGCCAGGCTCAATTTAAAAGACCCTCTTCCCTCTGTGTCTATAACACCATGGCCCGATCTGCTCTGGTTAGCGAGGCAGTTGTGTGGGCTCTGCCTTCACCTCTCACTCCAGAAGCTAAGCAACTGTCCTAACTCTGTCATGACTGGGTAGGGAGCCTCACACATTGGCCTTAATCTATCCTAACTCTGCTCTTCAAATCCCCTCATTTCCTTGTCTCTGGCCTTCCTCTGGGGCACACATGGTCATCACCATGACCTGCTCCCACCCCTTCTTTTGAGGGCAGAGCTGCATACTCCTGGTTGTACAGATTTCACCTATATTCATGTTATATTCATGGCCTGGACATGAATATAGGGATCACAGCCTAAATAGTTTGAACAGTTAAGGGAGTAAAAGAAAAGAAGACCTTGCTCAGTGGTCTGGGGTGAGTGGAACAAAGAGCAAATTCACCTCGTTTAACCTTACAACCTTCTGCTGTGTGGAGATCATCCCCATTTTACGGATGAGGAAACAGAGGTTCACAGAAGGTTAAATAACTTGTGCAGAGTCATTTACTCCTCCAGGGAACCAATTCAAAAACAAAAGTGTGGTTTCAAGGTTCCTCACAGAACTGTTCACACCTATCTCATGGAGAAGCTGACGGAAGGCGTCCTGTCCTGTTTGTGCCTCCCCGAATAAAGGGATAAAGGAGGTCACGGTTTTAAAAAGAGAATGGAAATTATAAGTACACGAAGACACCCTAGAAAATGCTGGATCTGATCACTCCAGGAACATGTGCAACCAGAAGCAACAGAGGGTGAGAGCTGCCCTGGCTCACATGCCTGGGCAGTACATGGTCAAGTGTACTCATTGGTGGGTGGTGGCCACCACTCACCCACCTCTCCATTCCAGGCAGCTTAGGGAATTCCTCTTATTTATATTTAGTAAAAAGCAAAGACAATGTCTTTGGTTCAGATAAAAGGAAGCCACAGCAACAGTCACAGCAATGTTTAAGTTTCATATTGATTCTAAAATTTAGAATTCCAAACATATTTGAATTAAGACTCTTAATTCCAAATATACTATTTTTTTCCTCGTGTCTAAGTTCTACATTACACTTTCTAAAAAAGTAACATTTCTCATGTGGTGAATCCACAGGTTCTTCACCAGCCTGGAGGGCTGAGGTGGACATTTGGCGCAATTCCTGCTTTTACCACTGGATAGCAGTAGCAGCATGGGATAAAGAAACAGATTTTTCAGTTATACCCTCCAAGAAGCCACTATTAAATGCCGTCCAGGCTGGGTGTTCCCCCTCAGGCCCTCCAATGTGCAGTGAGGGGAATGTGTAGGGAGAGAAGTGGCAATCGAATCCTAGAAATCGTATCTAATGGCTCAGTGTTCTGGAAATATACCTCGCCTTCTTTTCTCTCATGGACTTGGGGGACAAGAGATAGCAGTAAAAGGTCAGGAATTTTTCTCTTGCCAACATTATGCAACAGACCCTGCTTTTGGACCCAAAACTCCCTAAGGCCAGGCCTGTTCTCATTGTTTATGCCCTTAGTCATAAAGTTATTATTTCCAGATTTAGCATCACTGACTTCCTCTGGCCTTCCTTTCCTTCTAAAACATCCTCCAAAAAAGCACACACCTGCTATCTCTCCTCAGGTTCTAGTCCTTAGAACCAAGCCCAAACTCCTTCATCCAGTGTTTGGAGCTTGGTACATCTTAGCCTGAGTTTTCACTTCTGTCAGTCCCTTCCGTATAACCCCTTCTCCAGCCAAACTTGTCTGTTTCCTGTACTACCACACCCCCTCTCCCTGCAAGGATCCACTTTCCCATCTCATGCCATTTCCTATACATTTCTCTGCCACATCTTCATCTCCTGAAAGAACACCTACCCAGTTCCATCTCATTCATAACCTTGGAATCTTTCTCTGATGTCTGAAATATTAAGAATAATATGCATTGTTTTCCTGGTACCACCAGCATCGTACAAGGGTTAGCTCACTTCGTCAACACTCACTCAGTAAACTCCATCCCATGTTGTCTTGTTTTACAGATGTGGACACTGAGGCAAAGCAATGTCAACTTGCCCATGGTCCCACAGTTAATGTAAGCAGGTGGGGGGCCATAAATTACCACCCCTGCATAGACTAACTCTGCCTCTGAGCTGAGAGAGAGTGACTGTGGCCATGCCCATCTGTGACCACAAAGAGGAAGCATGGAATTTAAGGGTTGAAATTCTGGCTCTGGCACTTGCTGGTCAAGTAATAAGTAAGTGACTTTACCTCTCTCAATCTATTTCTTTGTCTTTATTTTTTAAATGGTGGTAAGGATAATAGGGTTGTTGTGAGGATTCAAGATAAAATACAAAGTATCCAGTTTGTAGCAGAGTCTGTTGTAGTTAATACTCTACTTCCTAGAATCCCTTGTAGCCAGGAACTCAGCATCAGTCACTCCAAAACACGAAGTGCAACCAAACACCAATGGTTTGTGAGGTTTCTAAATAAACACTGTAACTCAGAGCTGTGTGATTGGGGGCTTAAAACTAAAGAGAACCAAAGGATGAAAACTTGCTAAGAAATATCAGATAGGGCCCCTTCTTGGCAGTACCTCCCAAATAAAGTGAGTCCCACGGCTCTTACCTACATGATTATTGCCCCGTCGGGTCCTGACAAAAGGAGTTGGGGTTCATGGAGTCTCCTCTCATTTCTGGAGAGCACCTTCCTTCTGAGGGACACTAATTCCCTTCAGTTGGCCAAGTTCAGGCCTGAATTCAGAGTGAGATCTGTGAGCCCACCAAACTGTACTGTGAACTGTGCATGCGAGGGATCCAGGTTGCATGCTCCTTATGAGACTCTAATGCCTGGTGATCTGAGGTGGAGTTGAGGAGGTGATGCTAGCACTGGGAAGTGGCTGCAAATACAGATTGACATTAGCAGAGAGGTTTGACTGCACAGAGACCATAATAAGTCAAATGCTTGTAGACTCATATCAAAACCTGATCAGTGAGTGGCAAGTGACAATTAAGCTGCATCTGGTGGCAGGCTTTATAGTGGCAAGTGAGTTGATATATTTTAATTGTACACCTGCATCTGGTGGCAAGCTTTAAGTCAGAATCTGACACTTCGATATATCTGTAGGACTGTTAAGAAGCATGGTGGAGTGAGAAACATCCTCAGATCTCTCCCCTTGAAACAACAATAAGCTGAACATATAAAACTGAACAAAAAACACCCAAACTGCACACCAGCACATCGGAGCGTGAGATTTGTGCATAAGAACTACCATAGGTCAGAATCCCAGTTGTCAGGTGGTGGACTGGGAGAAACAAAGATATGGCCTCTCACAGCCGCAGGAGCTCCTTGAAGGAGGAAGTGGAGGGGTGAAGGTGTAGCGGCTTCCCTGAACAACCCTACCTGGAAGTGTCCGATCTTCTACACAGCCAGCAGCAGGGCCCAGCCATCAGGGCAGAAAGCAGAGAAGCAAGATGGGACCACAGAGAAACAATAGTTGATTTTAACAACAGTTGGTTTTTATCGAGGCTGAACCACAGCCCCCAACTCCCAACCCAGAGGGCCCCTCCCTGCATATTTCCAAGAATGATCACCGCGGAGGCCCAGGAAAATCTGAGCAAACACTACTGAAACCATTTGCTAACACTGACAGGGACTGAAACTGAGAGTAGTGAATGTGATTAAATTTCTACAAGAAAATAAAAAAGACATTATTTAGTCTGTGTATAAAGCAGAGATCCAAGAGGCTTAGATACCAACTACAGGAAACCAAAAGAAAAGCTCCTTCTTGTAGCAAGCTAAAGAGAAAACTTTATATAATAAATCTTTCTGGAAAAACAGTAGAATACACTTTCATTAATGCCCAGGCAGATAAATAGTCCATTAAACACCATGATATAACCAAGGTGACAAGCATTTCAGAAAGAAAGAGAAAAATCTCCAGAAAATAAGCTTACAGACATAGAAATATGAGACTTAAATGACAGAATGCAGGATGGTACTTTTGAAAACACTCAGTGAGCTCCAAAAAGAGTCATATCAACAATTTCAGGAATTGAAAAAACAACTAGATGAGCAGAGCAAGGAGATTGAAACCCTCAAGAAGAACAGAATAGATCATCTGGAGATAAAAAAACAAACAAACAAACATACACACACACACACACTGCAAGAGTTGAAAATGAAATAGCAAGCTTGGGAAATAGAGTCAAAATGGAGGAAAGGATCAGTGATATCCAAGACAGAAATCTAGAAATAAATCAGAAGGCAGAAGAGAGAAACCAAAGAATGAAAAATAGTGAAAGAGAAACATAAGAACTAGCCAATAGTATCAGGAGAGAAAACAAGAATAATGGGCCAGAGTCAGACCTGGTTAATACTTGGTTGGAAGACCACCTAGGAAGACCAGGTCCTGTAGGCATTAAAAAAAAATTAAAAATAAGGGATTGTAAGCTGACGAGGTCCTTGCAATCTGTGAGGTCAACCAAAGATTGTTTCATCTAAAAAAAAAAGAATGGGTATTATCGAAGGCGAGGAAAAGGAGCAGTGACTAGAAAGCATTTTCAGACAAACGGTGGATGCTAATTTCCCAAATCTAAGGAATGAGCTAGAGCTTGAAATTCAAGAAGTCAACAGAACACCCAACTATCTCAACCCAAAAAGGACTTCACCAAGACACATCGTATTAAAGTTAACAAAAATCAACGACAAAGATAGAAGTCTCAGGGCAGCCAGGAAGAAATAAACGGTAACACATAAGGGAAAACCCATTAGGTTATCACTGGTCTTCTCAGTGCAGACTTTACAAGCCAGAAAAGAATGGAATAAAATATTTAAACTATTAAGTGAAAGAAACTAGAATAATGTATCCAGCTAAGCTCTCCTTTAGATATGAAGGAGAAATTAAGACTTTGCAGACATACAAAAATTGAGGGAATACTCCACTACAAGGCCTGCCCTACTGAAGTACTGAAAGGGGTTAGCTCACTTAAAACAAAATAACAACAAAAAATACATAATTAGGATTAAAGTGACTATCAGGCAAATAGAAGCAGAGGAATGCAATCCTTACTAAGAATAGGGCATTATAAGCTTAAATAATAAGAAGAGAATTGCTATAACAAAAGAGTAATGAACATTCACCATACATACGGACAAATTGAGATAACAATGACTGAAAAGGAGAGGATTCAAAGATCCAAATTTGCAAAGGGGAAAACAGATAAGGCACATGCAGAATATGGACGGCTGTATATATATAACTATCCTTTTCATATTCGTAATGGTAACCACAACCAAAGATTTAGAAATGAAGTATATAACATAAAACAAGAAGAACCAGAGGCAAAACCCACAAAAGCCAACCAAAATAAACAGAAACAAGGATAAGGAAGCAATGGAAACACTAAGCTACCAGAAAGCAAAAGATAAAATGGCTATAAGAAGACCTCATATTTCAATAATCACCCTAAATGTAAATGGAATGAACTCACCAATAAAAAGACACAGAGTTGCAAAATGAATCAAAAAACAAAACCCAACCATATACTGCCTCCAGGAGATACATCTCAACTCCAAAGACAAATATAAACTCAAAGTGAAAGGGTAAAAAATGATATTTCAAGCAAATGGCATTCAGAGAAAAGCAGGAGTAGTGGTACTAATATCAGATGAAATAGACTTCAAAATAAAAAAGGTGAAGAAAGATACTGAGGGACACTTCATAATGATAAAGGGAATCATGCACCAAGAAGACATAACAATTATTAATATCTAAGCTCCCAACCAAGGAGCCCCGAAATATGTAAAGCAATTACTAACAGAACTAAAAGAAGAAACAGACCAAAACACTATCGTAGTAGGGGACCTAAATACCCCACTGTCGAATATGAACAGATCATCCAAACAGAAAATCAATAAGGAAGTAACATTCTAAAATGACACATTAGAACAAATGGACATAATTGACATAGAGCCTTCTATCCCAAAACAGCTGCTTATACATTCTTCTCTAGTGCACATGGAACATTCTCAAGAATCGACCACATACTGGGACACAGAAATAGCCTCATCAAATATAAGAGGGTTGAAATCATACCAACTATATTCTCTGATCATAATGCTTTGAAACTAGAGATCAGCTGCAAAAAGAAATCAGGAAGAACCACAAATACATGGAGATAAAACAACATGCTACTGAAGAATAACTGGGTCAGGGAAGAAAGAAAAAGAGAGATCAAGAGATACAAAGAAATAAATGATAATGATAGTATAACACATCAAAACTTTTGAGACATGGCAAAAGTGGTCATAAGAGGAAAATTCATATCACTACAGGCCTATCTCCAAAAACAAGAACAAGCCCAAATAAACAACCTAACACTTCATCTTAAAAAACTAGAAAGGGAAGAACAAATGAATCCTAAAGTAAGCAGAAGGAAAGAAATACAAAATTGGTATAGAAGGAAAGTAACTTAACATAATAAAGGCCATGTATGACAAACCCTCCGCCAACATTATACTTAATGGCGAAAAACTAAAAACCTTCTCTCTAAGATCAGGAACAAGGCAAGGCTGTCCACTGTCACCACTGTTATTCAATATAACATTGGAGGTCCTAGCAAGTGCAATCAGTCAGGAGAAAGACATAAAAGGCATCCAAAGAGTAAACAAAGAAGTCAAACTGTCGCTATTTGTGGATGACATGATTTTCTATATTGAAAACCCTAAAGACTCCACAAGAACACTACTAGAAACAATAAATAAATACAATAAAGTCTCTGGATACAAAAATTAACATTCAAAAATCCGTAGCATTCTTATACTCTAATAATGAAGCATCAGAAAAAGAAGTGGAAAAAATAATTCCTTTTGCAACTGCAACAAAACAAAAAGAATAAAATACTTAGGAATAAATCTAACAAAACATGTGAAAGACCTATATAATGAAAACTATAAGACTTTATTAAAAGAAATCGAAGAGGATTCAAAGAAGTGGAAAGATATTCCATGTTCATGGACTGGAAGAATCAACATAGTTAAAATGACCATATTACTTAAAGCATTATACAGATTTAATGCAATCTCCATCAAAATTTCATCAGCATTTTTTAAAGAAATAGAACAAAAAAATCATCAGATTTATGTGGAAGCACTAAAGACCCCGAATTGCCAAAGCTATCCTGACAAAAAAGAACGAGACTGGAGGCATCACTCTGATTGACTTCAAATTATACTACAAAGCAACTGTAATCAAAACGGCTTGGTATTGGCAGCAAAACAGATACACGGACCAGTGGAACAGAATTGAGAGTCCAGAAGTAAACCCATATTTATATGGGCAAATAATTTTCGACAAGCCAAAAATATACAGTGGATAAAGGAAAGTCTCTTCAATAAATGGTGCTGGGAAAATTGGAAGGCCACCTGCAAAAGAATGAAACTAGACTGTTGTCTATCACCACACACAAAAATTAACACAAAATGGATTAAGGACTGGAATTTAAGACCTGAAACTATAAAATGCATAGAAGAAAAATAGGAACTTAACTCAAAGACCTTGGATTTAAAGAGGATTTTATGAATTTGACCTGAAAGGCAAAGGAAGTAAAAGCAAAAATAAATGAATAAGACTACATCAAACTAAAAAGCTTCTGCTCAGCAAAATAAATCATTAACAAGATAAAGAGACAACTATCTGAATGGAAAAATATATTTGCAAGCAAAGCCACCAATAAGGGCCTAATATCCAAAATATACAAAGAACTCATATGACTCAATAACAACAAAAAAACAATGATCCAATCAAAAAATGGGCAGAGGATCCAAACAGACACTTCTCCCTAGAGGACATACAAATGGCCAACAAATATATGAAAAGATGCTCAACATTGCTAGCTATTAGGGAAATGCCAATCAAAACCACAATGAGATACTCTCACATCTGTTAGAATAGCTATAATCAACAGGACAAGTAATAACAAATGTTAGAGAGGATGTGGAGAAAAAGGAACCCTCATACACTGCTGGTGGGACTGCAAATTGGCACAGCCACTATGGAAAACAGTATGGAGGTTCCCAAAAAACCTAAGAATTGATCTACCATATGATCCCTCTACTGGCTATTTATCCCCAAAGACTTGAAAACCCATATCCGAAAAGATATTT
This sequence comes from Pteropus medius, assembly GCF_902729225.1. Taxonomy (NCBI): domain Eukaryota; kingdom Metazoa; phylum Chordata; class Mammalia; order Chiroptera; family Pteropodidae; genus Pteropus; species Pteropus medius. The sequence goes on along the minus strand of NW_024352787.1, from coordinate 16,693,295 downwards.
GTACATCGATGTTCATAGCAGCATTATTAACAGTGGCCAGGACATGGAAGCAACCAAAGTGTCCTATGATAGAAGATTGGCTAAAGAAGCTGTGGTACATACATACAATGGAATATTCCTCAGCCATAAGAAGAGATGAAATATCCCATTTGTGACAACATGGATGGACTTTAAGATAATCATGCTAAGCGAAATAAGCCAGACAGAAAAAGTAGAAAATTATATGATATCACTTATATGTGAGATATTAACCTAAAAGCAACAAATGAACAGGACAAACAAACAGAGACTCAGGGACATGGACAATGGACTAGTGGTTACCAGAGGGTAAGGGATTAGGGGCGGGGAGAGAGATAGGGTAAAGAGAGTCAAATATAGGAGGGTAGGGGGAGCGTGAAATGGGTAAAGGGGATCAAATGTACGGTAGCTGAAGGAAACTAGACTCTGGGTGGTAATCACACAATAGAAAATATACAGATGTGAAATTATAATGTATACCTGAAAATTACATAATGTATTAACCAATGTTATCCCAATATACTTAATAAAAAAATAAGTAAAATTAAATAAATAAAATTTAAAAAAAGAATCTGACACTTATTTTAGTGTGTGCCTTGCGCCCCCCCCATCCATTATTTTATTTACCACTTCCATCTGTGCCTCTTTCCCACACTGCGCACTTGTCTCAGTCACAGTTTTAGTAAGCCCACAAGCCAATCCTAGCCAAAATGAGTAAAAAACAAATGTCACTGAAGAGCTTCTTTGAAAAGGGAGAAAGACCCAATGATGAGACAGCAGAAGACTCTAAAACTGCCAACAAAAAGAAAGCTGTACTTAAAAGAAAATACCAAGAGTCCTGCTTAAATTATAGGTTCATTGCAACAGGTGATTCACATCCTCCAAATCTGCTTTGTATAATGTGTGGCGACCAGCTACAACAAAGCCATGAAACCTTCAAAACTGCATAGCCACTTGGAAACCAAGCACCCTGCATTAAAAGACAAGCCTTTGGAGTTCTTCAAAAGAAAAAACAAAACAAAACATGAACATGAAGAACAGAAGCAATTATTGAAGGCCACCACCTCTGCACTGAGAGCATCATTCTTAGTGGCTAACCACATTGCTAGAGCTATTGGTGAAGAGTCAATCCTGCTTGCTGTTAAGGACATTTGTGGTGAACTTTTAGGAGAGGCTGCAGTTCAAAAGGTGGCTCGTGTTCCTCTTTCGGCTAGCACCATAAGCAGATGAATTGATGAAAAAGCAGAGGATATTGAGGCATAATTGTTAGAGAGGATTCATGAGTCACTGTGGTGCGCAAGCCAGGTTGACGAGTCTACTGATGTTAACAACAAGGCAACAATGCTTGTTTTTGTGCAATATATTTTCAGGAGGATGTGCACGAGGGTATGTAATATACACTTTTGTTGTCAACCAACACCACAACTGCAGAACTATTCAAGTCTTTGAATGGTCACATACCAGGAAAATTGGATTGGTCATTTTGTGTTGGTACATGCACAGACAGAGTGGCTGCCATGACTAGATGGCCTTCTGGTTTCACTACTTGGGTCAAAGAGGTTACTTCTGAATCTATGCACTATGTCATCCATAGAGAAATGCCGGCTAGCTGAAAAAATGTCACCTGAAGTTAACGACATTTTGCAGGGTATGATTAAAATTATCAATGACATTAAAGTACATGTCCTTAACTCACATCTGTTCGTGCAGCTCTGTGAGGAGATGGACACAGAGCACACACGTCCTCTCTCAAACACAGAAGTGAGATGCTTTCTAAAGGGAGATCACTGACCAGAGTTTTTGAGTTACGAGATCCACTCCAGGGATTTTTTTTTTAGAAGAACGGTCACCACTGGCAGTACGTTTCAGTGACATAAATTGGCTTGCAAAATTTGCTTACTTGTGTGAACATATTCAACCTGCTTAACCAACTCAATGTCCTTCACTTCAGGAGAGAATGACAGCTGTGTTCAAGTCAGCAGGTAAAGCAGTTGCATTCAAAGCCAAACCAGAATTATGGGGGCGATGAGTGGACATTGAGATTTTGACATGTTTTGGACATTAGCAGAGATTTTGAAAGAGACTGAGCCAGAGCCTTCTTCCTCCCACTGGTGCATCATTACCTATTTCAGCTTTCAAAAGAGTTTGAGCATGATGTCCCAAACACAAAAGACTCCCGAACTAGGAAGGAATGTATCTGTGACTCATTTGTGAATAAGCCAGGTGAATCAACTTTGTCCGTGCTAGAAGAAGATCAACTGCTTAAGACAGCAAATGACAGTGGCCTTAAAAGTATGTCTGAGACAACTTCAAACCTCCATACATTCTAGATTAAAGTCAAGGTGGAATATCCTGAGATTGCTACAAAAAGCACTGAAGAGCCTGCTTCCATTTCCAACATCCTATTTTTGTGAAGCAGGGTTTTCTGCAGTGACAGCAACCAAAACAAGATTAGGGAGTAGGCTGGACATTAAGCAACACACTTCAGGTGTCACTGTCTCCCATCATCCCCAGATTGAACCATCTAGTTGCAGGAAAACAAGCTCAAGGCTCCCACTGATTCTGCATTATGGTGAGTTGTATAATTATTTCATTATATATTAAAATGAAATAATAATACAAATAAAGTGCGCAATAAATGTAATACTCTCCAATCATCCCAAAACCATTCCCTCTTCTCCCAGTCCATGGAAAAATTGTCCCTGGTGCCAAAAAGGTTGGTGACTGCTGCATTACATGTTTCCATTTTCACGCATTTTACCTGAAGCCATCATACATTTAGTGGCTTTTGCCTACCTCTTCTGTATTTTATGCTGTGTGTGAATATCATTATGATTTTACAGATATACAAACTCAAGGAAAGAAGGAGCCTGCCAGCCTGCAGCTAAGAGGTAGGAAGATCTTGGCACGGAAGCAGAGGTCCTATCTCCATGTTCCTGTCACGGGTCTTTCATGCCCTTGCACACATACATGTTTTTAAAGAATTTTTAATGACATGGAAAAATGTTCATCATTAAATGTTATGTGTAAAAGTAAGACCCAGAACTAGATTACAAAATATTAACTGCAGTTATTTCTGGGTGATTAACTGGTGACTTTTATTTTCTTTTGACATTTTTCTCTATTTTCCACAAAGAGTGTGTATTTATTTTATAATGAGAAAATAAATGTTACTTGAAAAAAAGGCCAAAAACACTGAGATTAAATATACCAAAATATTAGGAGTGACTGTCATAGAACAGAACTATGATATATTTCTAATCACTGGACTCACCCCTGGGTCATGATCTTGAATTCTATAGAAGATAATTTATCTAAAACTCTAAATACTTGAAGCATCCAAACAACAAGCTTTGTTTTTTATAATTTGTTGTTAATAATTGTTAAGAAGTGGTCATCTACTTTCAAAACCATGCCAATGAAATAACTGAGGATGAATCTGGTGTAGTGAGTTCTCTGTGAGGCGAGGCAGTTCTCACAGCAGTGCACGAAGGTGTGGCTCCTGCTGATCCACTGTGGCTGCAGGGTGGCTCTGGATTGTGCACATATATTTGTGTGTGTGATAAAATATCCTTTTAAAATAAAATATCTTTTAAAAATTACTGTACTTTTTTGCTCTTTTGGAATTAAGAAATCTAAATTCTAGCATTAATCTTTATCAGGAACCTATTATACTTTGGACATTGGGGTAAAAATACCAGGTTCAGTTTTTACTTCTTTGGACTTTTGGATTCCTCTGAGGTGGGTCTGAATGAAGATATCTTTGTTGTGGTCAGTTTTCACCTCTGAGAACACTGACCCAGGTGGTGCTTTGTGAGTCAGAACTGAAGAGTAGGCAGGCTGGCTGGGGAACATGGGACTAAATGCATCCCTGTGCAAGGGCCTCTGCCTCTGAAGCCCCCTTCTTGCACATGGTGAGCTTTCATACTTGCTCTCCAGTCATGTGGAACCATGGCCTGAGGAAGGGAGAAAAAGTCACAACTATAAACTCTCAGCAAGCACTTGCTGGAGTTGTACATGCTAGACACTTTACATCCATAGTATCAAATCCTCCTCATGACAACTCTGGAATAGACACTATAATTAAGCCACTTTTGCAGCTGAGAATACTGAGTCCCAGAGACTAAGTGAGCTGCACATCTAGCGAGTGAAGAAGGTGCTGGCGCTCCATCCTGACATCAGTAGGGCCAACTCTTCTCCATGAGCCAGGATCGCATAGCTCTGTGCACATCTTGCTCACATCTATTCTCCTTTCTCAGTCTGGAGTGTTTCCAAGGAGAAGTGTTTCCAAGTGGGGGAGATTTAAAACCTTTGGAATTTCCCCAGTGATAGGTGTGTCTTTGTTATTCATGGGCCCCTTGGATTGCACCTGAGATTATCTTTATGAGGTGACTCCTGGTGGCTCCCCTTCAGAATGGAAGCTAGTAACTAGAGGAACCAATCATGTGATTAGAGGGTTGGAATTCTGATCAGCCTGACTTCTGGGGAGTGAAGCGGGGCTGGAGGTTTCATTCAATCCTGTTGACAGTGATTTTATCAATTATGGAACCCCAACAGAATCTCTGGGCGCCGGGACTTGGTTGAGCTTCCAAATTGGTGAACACGTTGATGTGCCCAGAAGATGACAGGCCCTGATTCCATAAAGGTGGGTGCACAGAAGTTCTATGTTCAGGACCCTTCCAGACCTCACCCTCTGTTATCCTATCGCTTGGCTACTCCTGAGTTGCATCCTTTATAATACAACTTTTACAGTTTTATTATACAGTTTTATTTACAGTATTTCCTAAGTTCTGTGAGTCATTATAGAGAATTATTGACCTGAGGCGCTCATGGGAACCCCTGAATTTATAGTCAGTCAGAAGTGCAGGTGGCCTACAGACCCCTGAACTTGAGGCTGGCTTCTGAAGTCGAGGCAGTCTTATGGAATACTGAGCTCTTAACCTGGGGCTCTATGCTAGCACCGCCATAGGTGGACAATGCCAGAATTGAACTGCAGAACACTAGCTGGGGGTGGTGTTAAGCTCCCCTTTCCTTCATTCCCTTTGCATTCTTCTTTGAAGAACCTGTGTCTGAATGAAGCTAGAATCCTGGTATACTTGGATGACAAGGATGGACTAAAAGCAGTTTATTTTCAAAAAACTTCTTTTGAGCTGAATGTTAAATCCACTTGATTTAGGATAGTCTCAGGATGTGTTTCAAACAAGCTAGGTCATCACCGTGTTGGAAGCAGTTGGGTGTTCAGTTGGAACAGTGGGAAGTGGTACTAAACTGTCTAAAACTGCACAGCAAGTGAAGACACTCTGGGTTAAGGCAACCTAAGGAAAGACTGTTTCTTAACTTTCTGTCTTTAGGTCAATGAAATGTTCTGTTCTTTCCCCAAGTGCCTCAGAGACTTGGGAGAGAATGTTGTTTGTTACTGCCCTGTTGCTGGTGCAGGGATGAGTGAGAAAGTGTCATGCTGGTATCTCTATTCACTTAACACATTTATCTATACTCAAGGGGGAGGGAGCTTGGATGAGATATTTGGTTTTTGTTCTTTGTGTGAACTTCAGGGTAAATATTTACCGTGATGTTTCATGTCTTCATCTTTGGAAGGAGGTAGGTCAAATGGGAGGTAACGGGGAGGTTTGCATTCATGGAGCAGTAAGTTTCTTGGGTAGCAGGGTTAAAAATGATGTGTAATTATTTACATTGGCAACCTAAGTGTCCATCGATAGACAAGTGGAAAATAAAGACGTGCTACATATATACAATGGAATATTACTCAGCCATTAAAAAAATGAAATTTTGTCATTTGTGACAACGTGGTTGGACCTAGAGTATATCATGCTAAGTAGAATAAGTAAGATAAAGACAAATGTCATATGGTTTTGCTTATATGTGGAATCTAAAAAACCAAAATAAATGAACAAGCAAAACAGAAACAAACTCATGGATACAGAGAACAAATTGATGGTTGCCAGATGGGAGTGTGGTTGGGGGATGGGTGAAAAGAGTGAAAAAGATTAAGAAGCACAAATTGTCAGCTATAAATATAGTCACAGGGATGTAAAGTGCAGCATATGTTACATAGTCAATAATATTGTAATAACTATGTATGGTGTCAGGTGGGTACTAGACTTATTGGAGTGATCATTTAGTAAATTATATAAATGTCTAACCACTATGCTGTATACCTGAAACTAATATAATATTGACTATCAACTGTGAAAAAAAAAATGGCTGTACAATGAATCTGCAACTAATAGTCACCCAAAGAGCCAGAGATAGTCAAGGTGCAGCAGGAAGAAAGCTCTTAATCAGGAACTGTAGACAATCCTTGAGTGCGACGTACATACTGGGCTGTTTTGTTAGCCAGTTTTATTTTTCTTCCCTACTAAGTTTGCTGCTCATTAAAATATTACCTCTGGGCAATAAATCGAGGTGTGTTTTGGGTAAAACATCTGGGGGTGTCAGAATCTACCTCAAATAAAAATGCAGTTGACTCACTGGGGACACAGCCCCTTATCTTGGTAGTCAGTAAAGCAGCTCCCTTCCTTCTGCTCTGCCTCTAGAGCCCTGGCTCACCTCCATCTCCATACCTCAGTGAGGGAGGAGGAGAATGGAGGTAGCTAGCTGCATGTCTCCATCCAAATAGCAACGAAATTCCTTGGCCTAACTGTTCAGTAATCCTCTGCCAGTTGGCTACCTCCCTCTCCTCTGGGAATGCAGTGAATCACACCTCCACAATGCACTTGGCCCTTGCACGTCCTGAGGGCTAGAAGCCAGCATCTGCCAGCTCAGAGGAGCTGCAGTCAAAATGCTAAGCATGGATCAGTGCAGGGCCCTAGAATTTCTGAGTGCCTGAGGCTTCACAGCCGCAGGGGAAGAATACTGATCTGGGAATGGCAGAATTCAAAACTCACCAGGCTGCTTGCAGGGTCAAGTTTTCTCTTTCTCTCTTTTTAAGGGCCTTTGCAGGAGAGGACATTCTCAGGTAAGCAGAGCAAAGGAGTGAATCTGCTTGGTTCTCTTCCTGCCTCACCCCCTCCCCCACTGCAGAGAAGGCAAACCTCTGCTTCTTAAGATCTCTAGCTGTTAGGACATTAGTAGAATACCAGGAGCAATGCACTGGGTCGGGAATAATACCAGGTGCATATCTGGTGGTTTTATGTCAATGGCTCAAGGTCAGAGAACCAGAGGTGACTGCTGCAATATCCCTTTTACTGTTGGCATCAGAGACACACGTTCCAAGGCTAGATCTTTTACAAAAGCAGGGAGAGGATAGGGTTTCGGCTGCCTCTAGTTAGAGTGACCAGGGAAAATTTCTGTAGATAGATCTTCAGCATAAAGCCCTATGAGACATAGCAGAGCAGGAGGAAAATAAAGTCAATTTATGCAGCTTCCTTCCCTGCTTGGTAATGCTCAACCAGTCAGCAGCCACCTCTCTGCCCAGAGAGCTCTCAGGCGAGGCTGGCCCATTGTTCAGTGCTGGCTGATGCTCCTTTCAACTTGATCGCAGACTTACCAGGCCACCTCTCACTGCTCACTCAACCACGGCTGGGAAGGCACAAGCAGAAGGGACACTTGGGAGCAGGAGGGAGGTATGAGTTGAGCCCCACAAAGCTGCAGCAGGTAGAAACAGAAGTAAGATTGGGGAATTAGCCTATTATCTTACTAAATTGTCATGGAACTTGTAAACAAAATAACCCCTACAGCACTATTAACTGGGAATTTCGACTAAGTTTCTTGCTTACTTGGTGAAAAGCCAGTGATGAAAAGCTCTGTCTATGGACCCTTGCACTCCCCAGCAACCCCGCTAACTTGGGGATGCCTTTGCAGGGCTACCTGGATTTCATCTCCTGAAGGCTGGAAAGAAGCTAGAGCAGAACCCACCACTGCACTTGCTTGCTCATTCTCCAGCTTCTCCAGGAGCAGAGCAGCTCTAGGTCTGAGCTATTCTTAGGGCAATCCCGCACCCCCTCCCTTCCACATGCCAGCCACCACTGCCAAAAGATATTTTTAAGCTATTTTTCCTGAAAAGATCAAAACAATCTTCCACTTGATGCCCAGTAAATCTAACCTGGATCCTGCAGGGACATAGCAATGAGTAATTTACTTTCTGCTTCATGCTGTTCACTCCTGTCACCCACTCCCTTGCTCTCTCTACTTATTCTAAAGGCCTGGTTCGTGTGCAGTGAGCTTCCTGACACACACCAAATCCCACTGCATCTTCAGAGGTCTCCTCAGTCTCTTAACCTCCTGTATGCATCCCACACATCTGTCCAAAGCTGCCCTCATGCTTGCCTCCTTGCCTTGTCTCCCAGGACAGGAAACTGGCCATGATTATTAGTTCCAATGCTTGCTGTTTTCTTTAGCATCAACCACCTCCTGTGTTCTGCCTCTTTCTTATTAGATGATTAACACGGTCAAACCTCTTGCATTGAAGAAGGAAGAAAGAAAGGAAGTAGCGATGGAGGGAGGAAAAAGGAACAACCACAAGAACCCAACTATCCACCTCTCCTTGACCCACTATCTCTTTCCTTTCCCTTGGAAATATGTATTTAACACCCTCAGAGGTGCACATTTTTCCCATGTCGGTACCACCACTGAAATTGTCTTTTAGAGGATAGGAAGCATCACATCATAGATTAATTGCAGTGCTTTCTTTCTTTCTTAGTGGGAACATGGAGTAACATGTCTTAGTACTGATGACATCTTGGATGTGATGAAATGTGGCATGCTACTTAAAAGAGAGCATTGAATCCCCTTTGTGTCATGTGTTGTTTGATCCTCAACTACTGTACTATTGTTTCTGTTCCCAACCACCTCACTGAAAATCACTTTTCCATGGTCACCCAGGGGCTCCTCTCAAAACCAGTATTTTTCAACCCACGTTTTATTGGACCTGTATTGTTTTTGACGTTGGCTTCCTGAAATTGGGCACCCCGTTTCTAGAGCATGCTGTCTCTCCTGCCTCCTGACTTCCCTTTCCCCCCCTGCCCAGCCCTTCTCTTAGTCCATGGGGCCAGGGTTCCTGGGGGTATATTCCTTAGTTCTCTCATTCTACACTATACCAGTAATGGCAATCTTACCACTTGCTTCATCTGCCACTCGTGTACAAAAGCTTTCTAGTCTGGGTCTGTACTTGCATCTATCTTCTGGGCACCTGCCTACAGTGTCTCTCTCTTTGTATTTTCATTTCTTAAACCAGAGCCTCCCAACCTGGAACCATTTTCTCCCCAAGGGATACGTGGTAATTTCTGGAGACATTTTTGTTGATTACAACTTGTGGGATGATGTCACTGGCATCTAGTGGGTTTTGGCCAGGGATGCCACTAAATATCCTACATAGGACAGTCCCCTACAAAAAAAGAATGATCTGGCCCAAAATGTCCATAAAACTGAGGCTGAGAAGCCTTGCCATATGCACTTCAGATGGGTAATGCCTCACACTGAACTTCCCCTTGAACATCTTCCATGTGCCATGCCACTGTGTTCGGTGATTACGTCTGTCCCCCTACTGGGCTGAAAGCTGATAGACACATTGTGCTTTATTCATCTTCTCAACTTTAGTCCTTGTCAAGGAATCTGAATGAAATACAAATATCCAACAGCATTGTGAATTAATGGAATGTGTAACTATTGTCTGTGTGATATCCCCAGAGAGAAACTAAGTTCTCTGAATGCCAGGACCATCGTAATCTACCACTAGGTGTTGAGGAAGGCAGAAACAGTGAGGGAAAAAGTGGAGGATTTGGGACAGGTGCTAAATGTGTAGAATCTAAGATATCATGCCTCTGCTGGCCAAGTATGGGTTAACGCCTGTGGCCACACCATCTGCGGCAAGGGGGGTGGTGGGGGGCGGCGGGGGCAGCGGGCAGGGAAGCCTAAAAACAATTTAGATTCTATTACACTTTTTAAAAATTGTAAAGAGGTTGAAGAAGTAGGGAGAGAAGGTGTATGTTGGTAAAATGTGATTTCAAAAAAATAAAAGTTAAAATTAAAAGATGAGCCCAGATCGTATTTGGAATAGTAAACACACTATGAAGTAAAACCAAAGGGGGAACACTAGCATGAAAATAAAGAGAAAATCCTAGATGAAAAAATGATAATTTCACACCGTTAATTTTTTTCATCTATTCTAGCATTCTATTATATTCTTATTTGGGTAATATATAACATCTTTGAATTCCCAAAATTAGAATAAATTTTTATGATACCATATGGCTTGCAGCTCCACCATTTTACCTCAAATTTTGCTTCCTTCATGTTTTCTTCACAGGAGGCATCTATTAAACAAAGCTGTAAGCTGTACCTGAGTGCCTGCTCACACAAATTGTAGGAGTCTGTGTCATGTTCCCCATTCCCCTTTGAAGCCCTGAGATAGACAACCAGTGCCCCTGGCTGCTTGCTCAAAGGACACTATTTGCTGCTACTCAGAGGAAGGGGACCATTTTGGAGTCTTTTATGACAATCTGGATAATACTGAAAAAAATATATAAGAAAAGATAAATGAGAGAAATCGCTTACATTTCTGTCCAAAGTTAGTTATTAAAAGCCACATAAAAGTAGGCTTGTACATGTCAGATTTTCTGTTAAGATGTGTTATACCTTATGCCCTTTGAAATGAGAGCAATATAAAAGAGGGACAAGTTGTTAGACAGTAAATCTTATTCATGTCCTTCCACATAATTTGGCAAAGTGATAACATTAAGAAAAACTGGTGTGCCCAGGCACACGCCCTCACCCTTACTAGCAGGGCATGTCAGCATCTCACTCTCCACCTTAAGGAGAATGGGATCTGGGTCTCAGAGCACAAGTCTGCTCAGCTAGTATGTGGGGGATTGATCCAAACTGCAGGCTCTGAATTTTTTCCAAAGAAAGCACTCTTTCCATTCAGCTATGAATTAAATAAACAACCCATAAAATTTCAGTACAAAGAGTTTTTTATTGACATTATAAGAAACATTATTCTTTCTCTTTGTTACAAAAAGGACTAAGTGGTTTTGAAAGCAAAAGTCGAGTCCATCTGTGGCCGCTACAGGGTGAGTACAGGGCATCGCTCAGGATGCAGGCAGATCTGAGGAAGGCCCAGGGCCGTCCACATCTGGACACTATGCCTACAATACTTAAATGTATTTACATGTCTTTCTTTTAAAAAAGGATTACACATTTTATTTTTTTTTAAAAAAAAATCTAAAAATGGTGAAAAAAATTAACTTGTATTTTATCTTACATGTTTGCAGGATACACAACAGTAACTTCTCAGAAGAGAACATATTCCTATCCGTTCAAAACTACACGGGAATCCAGCTTACAAGACAGCTCAGACTCTGCTACAATTGTGTGCTCTTAGCCAGCTGGGAAGTGCACAGTTTCAAGCTCTTATTGGGCAACATCAAATGGTCCCTCCCATGAACACAATTAACATAAAATAAGGCACATACATTGTAAGAATCAAAACTCTGTGGCTCAAGAAGATGAGCCAAAGTGTGAGGAACAGGGATAGTCTAATCAGTTCTTTAGAAAATAAAACAAAATAGTTTGACAAGTAAAAACATGTTTTAACAAAGTTGTTAAATGGAAGTACCACATAGGAGCCTGCATTACAAAGTAGGATGTGATACTAGTGAGCTGATGGAGAGGAGGTTGGAAGCTGGGGATGCATCCTACCACAGGAGATGCCAAGTCTACAGAGCTCCATATCCAGACAAGACACTTCTAAGTGACCCCAAAAGACCTTTGTGCCACTCACTGACTGTCACAACAGATCGATCCTTCTGAGAAAAGCCACATATTGAGCTGAAGTGTGAAGGTCCCTGCAAATCTAAAGGCAGTAGCAAGAAAAACAAGTCTGAAAAGAAAAAGTAAACAAAGGGGACAACTCAGAGAATCATCTGAAACTTGAAAACAAACAAACAAACAAACAAAAATCACCACACAGCAGAGGCACAAGGTGACAACAGTGCTCATCTCAATTGCTATTCCCTTCCACATGGCGCAAAGATATGGGAAATTATGGGAACTGAGAAATGCGGGTTACATCCAGGAATACTACTGGAAAAAGGTGGAAGGGGAGAGGGACTGGGCCAAACCACAAGAGCAAGAAAGGTAATACCAGGACTTGGGGATTTGGGGAATGGGACATTGATTTTGTGACTGAATCACGACCTGTTTGCAAAACACAGAAAAAGCCTTGCTTTTCCCATTGAAAAGTAATAGAGACTCCACTCTACTGAGCTCAGATCAGTAGCTGTCTTTTGCTTCTGGGCTCTGTTCCAGAGTAGATGCATCCTTTGATTTAAAAGAAGGTGCTGCAAGCGAGAGAATGGCAAGATGTTGATTAGAAATCTCAGCATCTCTCTGCTGATCTCAGGAACATCCAGTTGAAAGCAAACCCAATTGCCTTGGCCACAATGTTTCAAAGGGAAATTTACCTCCATGCAGAGATTTTTTATTCAAATGAGAGAACAGAAACATAAGAAAAATGGGATGGTCCTAACATTCTTTCTGTTACCTAACATTTTACTGTATCTGATACTGTCTTTCTAAAACCAATTTAAATGGCAGGAAGAAAGGGAAAAAGCCACACAATTAAACCATGAATCACTGTGGATAAATCCAACTCCAGGATCAATGGGAAGAATACAGCAGGTAGTTTGATGTGTTAATATTTTATTTTACATATTTTAAAAAGTCTACATATTTTAAAAACTAAAATGCTGGATAATCCATGTACTCTGTGCACACACAGTATGTCTTTTATGTGTACCCACTGCACATGGGAAGCAGCTGCATTTTTTCAATCTTTAAATGTTTTAATCTAAAATAGAGGATAGATTAAGTCCAAATTAAGGACTAACTGCATAGAACATTTAGGTTCTTAAATGGATGCATTTAATAGATAAAATATATAAAAAAGAAAAAAAAGGCATCCAACAGCTTCTAAACATCCTCCTTAGTAACTAAACATCCTCCTTCGTCTCTCAAATACCAAAAGTGGTCAAAGCTATTTATTCTAATTATCATTGTATGGGAGCTTTTTCTGTTACAACCAAGTTTTGAAAATCTCTGAAAATAGAGTGCTTAGAACAGAAGTAGTCCTTCACTATAGTTGGATTAACATATGTAAATGACTGTGGGCTGTGGGGTTGTTTAAATGCCTATGTTTTCAACTATATATAATCAATTCTCGGTTATCTATGATAACAGTAAAGAGATGGAACAAATCAATACAGCAAACCCACAAATATTCCCCAAACTAATTCTACCCAATAGCTCCAATCTACAATCTACCTAATTTACCAGACCAGATGAAAAAAGCAGTGCATCTGAACAGTGCGCTAAACAGCACTGAACATTCACGAGAAAGGAGAAGAGGCAAAGTAGATAACTGAGAACTGACCATACAGATATACCCCACAAAGCACACTATGAACAGGAAGAACTTTACATCTAAACTGTGAGCAAACTATTTCATTTCAAAAGCCTCAAATTTCCATTTGTGTACAACTGCCAAAAGTATACCATGAACTGAATTAGGGGCGGGGAGCATGTCAAAAATTTGCGATCAATGCTACAGTGCACCCACAAAAGATTCTTAACTCACTATCCATATTCTGATTCTTGTGCCTAATATGGAAATTTTAAAAAACCAAAAAACCAAAACAAATGTTGAACATATGTAAAGGGAAATTTTTAAAAGCTAGACATGTGACCCCTTGGTCAAAGGCATACCAACTCCTATTTTCTTTGAGTAACAGAGAAACATGTCAAATCCTTTAGACTGACCTCTTTGAAAAGAAAGAAGAACATGCACAACACACATTTACATTGGTTTACAAAAAAAAGGGGGCAGGCTAACAGTTTTTTAAAAAGTGGGTGGTTTGAGTATAACAATACTGATTCAAACTGAAATGGAAGACAGTTTCTCCCTAGAATACTTTAGGGTTTTTCAGAGTCCTTTTCCATAAAAGGAATATACTTGAAACACATCCCAGTTAGGTGAGATGAGATTGCTAAAATACATACAGAACTAAAAAAACAAACCAGCAAAAAACTGACTCAATTTAATCTTTTAAACTCCTAAAGTTTCACGTTTGTTGGCAGTCTTTTTTCCTAGCGCCTATTGCATAACTGCAAGGAATTTGCTTTCTTCCGCAAGGGAGGTCAACAAAGAACTCATGTCCCCAATGGCCATGTTGGTGGTGCTCACAGACAGTGCTGGCAATGGGAGGGATGTTCGTGGTGTCGTGAGGCGGGAGGAGTTATGGGAAAGGTTCTGAATGATACTTGGGCTCAGGGCTCCTGACATCAGGCTGGCGTGGTCCCCGTCATCTATGATTGCGTCAAAATCAATCTGCACCCCTTCCAGATCATGGTTGTCAAGGCTGTCAACTGTGCTCGTCACCTGGTTAGCACCTGGGGAAAGTAATTCAGAGTTTTCGGTGCTGGCCCCCTGTAGCAGGCAGTTGGCTTCTGAAATAGAGAATGAACCAGTTTTCATGTCTTGCTGACTGAAGCCAACGGTTTGGTCATAGAACTGACCAGAGTAACTCTGAACATTAGAACAGAGCTGATGAGGCTGCCCTTGCATCTCCATCTTGATGCCATTCACCCTACAGGTCTGACTTGTGTCACTGTGCTGTCCTGGCTGTAGAGTGAGGCTGCCTCTCGGCAAAGCCTGGCGCCTGTTGCCTCCATAGCCGGCACATGGCTGGTAGCCCCTGACAGCTGCCAAGCTGGACAGCTGGCCCCCAATGCTGGGAGGCCCTGGCAGGCCGCTCTCTGGCCCTTGATAGATATGGATGTATGAGGTAGCGCTAACCTGCTCTAGCATCTGCTGCCCCGCTCGGCCTGCCCCCTGGTGGTGTATACTTTCACTGAGTAGCTGATGAGCCAGGTAGCCCTGTCCCATCAGGTCTCGAGTTGGCATGCCATTCACTGTGCCACCAGCTGACTCATTGGGCAATATCGACAGGTCGAAATCTGGCTGGCTCCCGTTCCCTTGCATGGTGGTACTTCTCAGCTTTGCAGCTTGACTCCCAGCACTGCAGGCACTGTCGAGGGAGCTGGGGGCCCCAGGCTGCCTGGTGAGATAGTTCCCAAACTGCTGGACCTTATAAGGCTGTTCATGGAAGGCATTTCCATTGGTGCCAGTCCCGCCACTGTGGCTCACCAAGTGTTCTGGGCCGCCGTAGGCACTGCCATGCTCCCCAAGGGTCTGATAGCCCCCTGCCTGGCCAGCCCCATTCCTCAGGGGATTCTGTGGGTGGACGCCCATGTTGCTGTATAACCCGAAGCCTCGGGCTGGCTGTGCTGTGGACCTCTGGCCACACTTCAGCCTGGAGGAGGACAGGTCAGCACTGCCAGAGCTAACCTCGTTCCACTGAATGGGCAGGTCGGCTTTGCTGGCTTCAGGGCAGGGCTGCTCCAGCGTGTGGTACTGCTGGCTGGCGTGGCTGTCTGGTAGCCCAGGAGAGTCAAAGTTGCTGTGCCCGTTCCCCAAGCCAGGCCCGTGGGGCAGTTTGCGGTCGTCAGAGATGTCGCTCTGGAAGTGCTGCTCATACCCAGCCTGGTTCTGGGAATTTAAATACTGTACCACATCATCCGGCAAGAAATCCTCATCATTCAAGTTCACATCAGCGTCCATGGTCAGGGACTCCAGGGTGACATTCTCAGTAATGCTCGGAGGACAAGGAGAGGAGTGGAAGTGGCGGGACTGGCCACCCTCAGGTCGTGTGTAATTCTGAAGCACTAAGTTACGTTTTTCCAGGGATGGAGGCAAAACCAGAGGGTTGAAGCTGCTCAGGCTGTTGAAACGCTGCACCCTGGGCAGAGAGAGGTTCTCCGAAACCGTCCTTACTGGGTCGCTGGCTCTTCTTACACTGTGGCTCAGCGTATCCTGGGGCAGCAGAGGGCGCCGGCCATAGATGTGGGTGCCCCCATCGCTACATCTTCGAGGAGGGTGTACAGGGGGCAGGGCCCCTGTAGACTCCTTCCCATCCCCGAACAAGGCCATCCTGGTCTTCAGGGTCATCCTCTCCATATTGGGCAGTGGTGTGGGTGGTGGTCCGCCTGTGGCGGCGGCATACTTGGCTTTCAGGCGGTACTGCTGGGCTGGCGTGAGGGTGAGTAGGCTAGGCGGGCCATCATTCTGGCTGGCTTCGCTGGACCTGCGTGAGGCATCGGTGGAGATGGGGTCATAGGAGTCGGCGACACTTACATTGTGGGGCCGGCCCTCGGCCTGGGATGCCTCGCTGGACCTCCGGCTGGAGAAGCAGGGAGAGATGCCCGAGGAGCGGCGGCTGCTCAGGTAGGCAGAGCTGATGGTACTGGTGCTGCTGTCCCTCCTGTTGAGCATGTTCAGCATGGTGACATCAACCCCAGAAAGGTCACTTCTGTTAGGGAGGAGGGTCATGGGCCCACCCAAATTGCAGCTGTTATTGGGCTGGGTACCTGCAGAAAGTGTGGCAGAGATGAATTCATTTCAGGATGACTTAAAAACAGGCCCAGTACATGGTAAAGGGCCAAGTAGTAACTATCTTATGTTCCCCAGGCCAGACAGTCTCTGTTACAGCTACCTGCCTCTGCTGTGCAGCACCAAAGGGCCACAGGCCATAGTGAAGAACTGGGTGTGGCTGGGGGCGGGTGACAATAAAACTTCATTTACAAGCCCACAGACAAAGTTCTGGGACTCCTGACTTAAAGTAACACCACTCTGGATCAGTTAAGCAACTCATAGGCCTAATGCAAGGGCAGAATGAAGAGCCCCGGATGTATACACAGTGCTGAAGTTATAGGCATGTCCGCAGGCTGAAGGCATTCCAAGATTTCATTCCACACTCAGGGCTTGATGTGACATCCTATGAAGGTATATCACACCTGAGTGGTGGGGTGGGGAGGTTCACCCTTGGGATGTGCTCCAGGCATTCAGTATGACCTCAGAAGCAAAAACTGACTTGGGCTGACAATGCAAAAGGTTGTTTGCCTTTCCCTGAACTGGACAAACATCAATAAGGTGGCTCCTAATCTTCTACTTTTAGATGTGGAAACAAGAGACAGGTGTTGACCACAGATGCTTCTGTTCTTGGGATAGCCTCACCTGGTCTAATAGCTATGATTTCACTATCAGAATACAAGATATGCAGTTTTACTTTTTGTTTCAGTCTTATTCTGTCACTACTTGCTTTATAATATGGACTCTCCAGAAAGGCAACATTAATATGTATGGTTATGGCATAATTTTAGGACTGGTGGGAAAATTAACAAACATAAAACCAGGACCTAGTTCCTTCCAGGGTGCTGTGGCTGCATTTAAAAGAATAGAAAACCTTGAGCAGACACAAGGTCTGATGCAGAGCTCACCATTTCCTATGAGAGGAGAGACCGCAGGGGCTTTGGGGGGTAGGATGGGGTTTAGGCGCGGTAGCATTCCATTCACTTGTTTGAGTCTTTCCAGTTTTACATGCTCCATCCATTTGGTCCCTGCTGGGTTTCTCCTGGCTTGCAGGGCGAGGGACGTGGTGGCAGTGGATATGGTTGAGTCCATGATGGGGGTTTCGTCGATGGCACTGAGGTCTCCCATACCACCTCCATCCGTCAGAGGAAGCTCGAGCCCACTGTTGGAATAGTTGCTGATGGGGGATTGTTGGCTGCTGCATGAAGACTGACCACTAGGGCTTGGCTGAGATGTCTGTTGGGGTCAAGAGGAAAGGAAAGAAATGTTACTGAAAAGGTAAAAGGAAAGGAAGTCAATAATGAGAGATGATGCAGATCAAGACCTAAAGGACACTCAGTGGGTTCTGGCAAATGGAGGTGGCCTCCCTTGACCACAATGACTGATGAACCACTGGGTGGATATGAAGTGGGGGGTAACGAACAGCAGGGAGTACTACAAGTGGTGTGACTGGCGTGATATCAGCCATGGAACCCTGTCCAAAATGCCAACTCTGCAAACACACTTCCTCGGTTCCAATCCCACTCACACGACTTCATTCTTTGGGCAAATTACTCAGCCACTCTAAACTTCAGTTTCCTTATTTATAAAATGAGGACAATTTATTTATCTTAGAGGTTGTAGGAATTAAATTTGAAGCCTTAAGAGCCTACTAAGAATAATAAAAAAAAAAAAGCCTAGGTAACAGCAACTGATTGGCTCACAGAACATTAGCAATTATTATTATCCTATTGGTTAATAATAATAACATTATTATTATTATTCTAGTTGGTTTCAGTCCTCAGGTTCATTATGTTGGACTAAAATATACATGGAAGACATGCTCCATAAGCACACACTACCTCCTCTCCAACAAGAGCCCCTCCAAGCTGTTCAGGGCTGGTTCCCCAAGCTTTTCCTTCTATAATTTCTCCCCCTTCCTTCTACATTTTCCCACTTTGTAGACTTCCAAGTATGGTGTGGGTGAAGACGGTTGTAAGAAGTAAACCTTCAATCACTTCTGCTGTACCCAGAGGTGAAGAAAAGCTGCAAGTCACAGCCAATCCAAGCATAGGGAAGGATCTCCCCATTCCCTGATTGTGCCCCTAGCATTTCACTAGGATAATCAGGCACTGCTACCCTAATCCCAACCAAGTGGACTATGTAAGACAATTCTGCAAATAGATGGGAACTTAATCTAGTTCTTCCTGCAGAGGCTCCTGCAAATGGGGAGTGGAAAGCTCCCTGTCGCCATGTATAAAATGGCCTGCATGAATAGTCCATACAACCTAGAATTGTTCTATCTAAAATCCCACTGGTGCCCTGGTTGATAAACAACCTAACCGTTTTTGTACAGGTAAGTAATGTTCAGAAGTTCAGTGACTGCCCAAAGTCACAAAGTCGATGGTGCAACCAACCTAGACACGCAGCCCAGTGCTACTTCATTCCTCTACAGTACCTTCTCCATTGTTACTCTAAATAATGGGGCCTGACGGCAGCTCTAAGAGCAAATTCTCCAGAAAGAGATAACTGCACACAGTCAACGACAGACCACTGTCATCTCAGATGGAAGGTACAATACTGTCAAAAGAGGTTTAGGACACAGGTGTTCCTCTGTGGAACCCATTGCACTTTTTCTGCAACCCCAGAACATACAGCCAACAAAGCAAATGAACACATATCATGTGAGTGCCACATAAGACACTAAGTCTGTCCTGGGCAACCAAGCAGAGCAAAGTAGGATACACAAATTTGATCATGAGTTCATAAAGCCTTACTTAAGTTTTTGCTTCAGTAGTCTTGGCACAGCAGACCACCTGCTCCTTCCCAAGGTTCTTGGAGCAGTCAGGGCTTTTGATGCCCTTTACTCTGGATTGTCAAGTCCGAGTGTGTGTGTATGTGGATCTGTGCGTATGTACATACGTACATGCAAATGCTTCCACAGGGCAGAAGAAGGCACAAATGCATTTACAGTTAGATAACTTCTTAAAGGAGCTCAGACATTTAAATATAGATTAAATTGCTAACAAAAAGTGTATACGTATCTTTCTCAATGGAGGTGGTGCATGTCTCATCTGGATTTACCCTAGTCAATACGGTAACTAAATAGTATTTGAGAACATCTGCTTGGTCGGCCCCAGTGTGATTTATTATGCAAACCTAGACAAACAGAACAATGAATTTCACTATCTAACTTCACATTTCCACATGCTGAATGTTCAAAATAAGTGCTTTTATGTTTAAAACATATCTAAGTAATGTTCACTATCAAAGATATACAAAGCACAAAACTAAAGAAAAATGAAATGAATAAAAGTTAAATGTTAAAATGAAAACAAAATAGAACAGAGAAGCCAAAATTCCCTCACCTTATTACCCACTGTCCTTAGGAAGTGAGAACAAGACATTTAGGAGCATTACACAGAAGGGATGTTGAATTAATAAGAAAAAAGAAGAAAGAATTTAATTTTTAACATGGTGATCAAATCAAAGACAAGATTTTACAGAAAGAATATTAGAAATGTAAATCTCATTTACATTAGTAAATGTCTATGAAGATATCTACTTATATCAGATATGCATGTGTGTATATGTCTCCTGTGGAAATCTGGTTAATTCATTAATGTCACTGAGCCTTGGTTTCCTCACCTGTAAAACACAGGGCCTCATTTCAGCCTCTATGATCTCTTCTGGCCCTGTTTCTATGACTTAGTTACTTTATAAAATATTTTATATCTGTGACATCTCATATCACTGAGCCAAATTTCTATAAATTTTTATTTTTATCAAATTTATTTTGAAATAATAGACGTTTAGAGATGAGGTGACAAGTGTTCTTGATCCAGGGATATACATAAAGGTACAAGAGACTTCAGGTTCTTAGGATATCCTACCAACATAAATCATTGTCTTTCAATGAAATAATCTAGGAGACCACAAATTCATATTCTTCATTTCATTAAACACTTGAGGATAAACTGTTGAATGGTCCACACAAAATTATTACACAGTTAGACTTTATTTTAGGAAGTCAATATGTGCCTCCAAGAAAAAGTATATAAAACACAGTTTATGACCTGATTAATTTAAAGTATAGTGATCCGTCATAATACATATTTAAACATTTTACTAAGGTGCTTTTTTAAAAGCAAAGTATAGCTACCCACTGGGAAATAATGATAGATCTGGATGTTTATTTGCATTATTTTTGGCTAGACTTAATGTCACTAAGACTTGTAAGAGTTCAAAACAAACTCAGTAAGTCATTAAAATTCAATAATCAATTAAATTCTACTCCATCAGTTCTGAAATTGTATATGCATCATTCCCTGACCATAAGTACTAATGCACAGGGATACTCAGAAATTTATAGGTGTCCATCTAATTGCTGGACTTTCCTAATTTGAAGAAATGCTTCCTTAAAAATGGCTCCTTAAACTGACTATAAATCTGCCTGCTTGATCATTTCCACGGATCTGGAAGTCTAAATATGAGAATTCTATCTGGTACCTTTCCTCTGCCTCTAGCAAGAGACAGACCAGACCAACACACATTCATAGAGTTGACTCCGTGATATATATATGACCAATTATAAATATATTAAATCTCCTCTGATAGTCTTTTTCATTTTTCTTGTTGTTTTTAAGAAAATATTAGCTATCTTATCATGGCACATACATAAAGCAAAATCACCAACCGAAGTTTGAAAGAAGGTCCAACAGTAGCATAATCCATATATCCTATTCGTCACTAAACCAGAGAGATTTTTGCTGATGACATCTTTCAACCCCTCTCTTGCTGTCCACCTCTGGTTCAGGCACCACTGTAGATATGGTCTCCAGTCTATCAAGCCAATCTCTAGACTGGCACTAGAGTTGTCTTTTCTAAATGTCAGCTGTACCAGGTCATTCCCCATCACCAGCAAAACATAACCTTTTACATCCTCACCACTTTTTACTACTGCACATTCCCCTGGGGCCCCATGGATGGTGCTTGGCTATGCATGGACCTGCTCCTTTCCCTCTCTGAGTGCTGAAACGGACAGCCATCTTTCCCTCTGTCTCTTCCATTGCATCCTTATGTGCAGTGGTAGTTAGATGCCCTCTTGAATGTTTTAACACAGACTTGTGTTAAAGACCCCCACACACTGAGTTGTATTTGTTTTTTTGGTCTGCATATTCCACTGGACTATAAACCCCTAAAGAACAGAGACTATAGTTTATTTATGTTGGGGTACCAGGGCAAAGAAGACAGGAAACCTGTTTACCAAAAGACCGAATGAATGATTTTCTATATTACAGGTCCGCTGAAAATGTAGACAGTTGTCTTTCTACCTGCCACAAGATGGTATGGCTGCAGATTAATTTTCGAAACCTGTTAGGGAACCTTTCTGAGCTGCTATTCTATGCAGAGCAACTCTTGAGTAAGCAATCCAGGTCACTCAGCTTTCGACCTCCTTAAATCAGACAGCCTGATGCAATGAGGACAGGGGCAGTCTAGTCCCTCTCAATGCCCTACCCAGCTCTTTTAAAAGACCTAGGATAGCTTTGAGAAAACCAGAAGAAAAGCGAATGACATACCATGGGCTTCTCCGCCTTGACTGTTTTCACTTGTAGGCATTCCTCCTGTTTTGAGGTAGTGTTGCTGAGGTCCTTCTGCTCACCAAGGGCTCCCTGAGTCTGCCGGCCAGGTGACCTGGACTGTGAATGGCTGCCAGAATCTCGTGGTGGTGGGGGCCGAGGATGTATGTCCCCACGCTGCTTCTTGGTGACATGAGCCTCTGGGCCATGCACTGTCTTCACGTGTTTCCGAAGGGAGCTTGGGTCTGTGTAGCGCTTAGTGCAGCCTGGGATTTTGCACACGTATGGTTTCTGCCGAATGCCACGAGAATGAAATAATAAATTGTTATCAAAGTGATTATGCCCCAGCCCAACAGACTTTTGTGGTTGCTCATTATATGTTTAATTCTTTCAAAGCATTTTCACAAATCTTTGAGGTGTTCAGATACCTCTAAATGGTACAAAGTTTCAATAAAGGCCATTTGAACATTGTTCAGGGTCTAGAGAATCTAGCTTTAAGAGGTTATTGTTCTAGAGAATGCTTAGGGAGAGCTATGAACATGTAAATTGCATTTATACTCTTGGAAACATTTACCCTATGAGTAGGAAGAAGTATCATAGTGTCACAGTAGGTGGTGAATAGATATTTGATGATAATGATGGTGATGATGATGACAGAATGCAGCTTAAAAGATACCATCTTTTAAGCAGAAAAATGCTATACAACTCTCTAGAGAGCTTGTGTGAAGAACTTTCTTAGAGACAACCCTGTATAGTTCTCAGATTTAATATCACTCTACCCCCTTTGAAAATGTGCTCTTTACACAAAGGCATAATAAAAAAAAATTGCCTACAGACTCTCCCATGTTAGATATCACTCAAATATGTTCCTTTGGGTAGTATTACAAATGTGTGGGGATGGTCAGGGCTCAGAATATCCAGAACATTTCTGATCTTCAAAGTCGTAAAACCTGTTATACTTTCCATGAAAGCTCACTCATAAACTGAAAAGGGCTGATGAATGATATCCTGGAGATGAGGAGTCCAGGTCTAGGCTGTACTCCTGAGTATGAAGGTCTATAAATCATTTCATTTTCTATGTGAGCCAGTGATTAAGCCTACATATAAATAGAGTCATAAAAATTACATAGATGCTTATAGCTCAATATTTACTCAAATTACAGAACTGCTGGCATTGTATTCATGAGCAACATCAGAATTGTGATTTTGTTTACTTAGCTTGAAATACAATATATTCATGGATGCTTATATGAGTATATACTTATATCTATGTATACCAGAAGACGAGCTATTAGGTAAGCAATAGTCATAAAAAGCATGACTAATATAATGCATCCATTATATTAAAAAAGGTGTGCTATCTTATAGAGTACATGTGTCTAAAAGATGCTTTTTCACTAAAAGCCCAAGAACAGACTGAGCGCTACCTAAAAAGGTCCTAATGCAGTGAAGTGAAGATTCTGAAAATTATTCTGAGAGACTTCACTTCCAAATCTGAGATTCTTTTGGGTAGAACTGATTCCCATTAACTATGAATTACTTCTATTCAAGAGCTCCTATGATTTGCAGCATGCATACACACACACACACACACACACACACACACACACACAAAATGAGCGCATCAAATGCTATGCATTAGGGACAGAAGAATGGCTCTGACAATTAGTGCTATTACAGTGCTCTGACACTGGTCAGCCCTGTACTTGCTCAATGCACTGTGACAGGATGCTCCATCAACAGGCAGACTGAGATGCATAGGGCAGGTGTGTGGAGATTAGTGGGGGGAGCACAAAGCCAGGGTAGTGTTAGATGTTCCAAGAACTACTCTTTCCACAAATATATGCATGTGGATACTCTGGTTTCACTTGGAAATGAGGACACAGCTAGAGGTGGAATGAGTCTACAAATGTTCATCAGTTCCTAAATGTCCAGGAATAACAGCACATACAAGTACATGTGTGCCTAGGTACCCTAGGGCGTGAACATACATATTATCTACCTACAAAAGTCTATAAGTACAGGTTCAGGAAACCTATGCTTTACAAAAAATACATTAACTCATTTATGTAGCTTGGTTCTCAGATTTTGTTATGATCCATGACTGAAATGAAATATAGTTGTAGGCAAAGGTAAACATCAGTCTCCCTGAGTTGAGTTGCCCACGTTTCCAGTGCTGGATGTTCCATTTCGGCATGGTTGTTACCTTTCAATTCACTGTACTGAAAGGTACTTTGTAAAAGCGATTGATACTTTTTGTACTTAACTCTGTAGAATATACCCAAATAAATTTTTCAATACACATTTAATAATTATCCCTACTACACATAAGACTCTCTAAACACAAAGTTGCATACAACAAGATTTAATCTTAAGGATTATAAAATAACAGTAAGAAATATAAGACAGCATGTAATTATCTTTAATGCAAAGTATAAAGGCTACAAAATGATGTGGACAGAGGGAAATCATTTTTTAGTTGGGATGATCATGGGAGGCACTAAATTTCTATAATGCCCAGCTCATTGGGTCATGGTAAGAGTTAAATAATATAATGTACATTAAGTTCTTACCACGATGTTTTGCACACAGTAAGTTCTCAGTAAACAGAGCTTTTATTAGGAAGAGATACTGTAGTTGAGTCTTGAAAGAAGAACAAGATTCTGCAGGATAAAAATGAGGGCAAGAGGATGTGAAAAAAGAAGTCCTGAGCAAAGGTCCAGAGGTGAGACCATTTCATGCATGCAGGCATGGCTGTTCAAGCATAGCCTGTCTAGAAGGTTCCATTCATGGTCACAATGATGAAAAGTCAAAACTGCAAGTGCAGGCTTGGGCCAAATAAGAGCAAGTATAAGCCTAAGGAGTATAAACATTTCCCCCAAGAAAGAGGGAGCCATTGGAACTTTCTGGAGAGGGAGAATCAACTGAGTCAAAGCTCAAGGAAACTTGCTTAGTGCAGCTTTGAGAGGAACATGAGCTGTGCAGTCTAGAGTAAGGAGCCCTGACAGAGGCCGCTACTATGGCCCTAATGGGCGTGGCAGCGGGGGTGGGAAGGTGGGGGATGAGCGCCAGACTAGCTTCCCCATATGGAAATTACTCCCTTCCTGTTCTAGTCCACCATATTCCTTGCTGCATCTACAACAGCAAAGCACTTGGCACATTAGCTATCAATATTTCTTTAGTAAATCAATGTAGGTACAAAGAGGAAAGCAAATAAATGAGACAAGGCATCTAGATTTATTTAGGATCGTCGGATTACATGAAACTGGATTTCCTGGACAAATTCAATTTTAGTATATCTGAAACTGTCCATTAGTCCTATGCAAGGACAAGCTTTGTAAAAAGAATAAAGAAAAATAATTTACATATTTGTGAATGAAATTTTATTTATGTATTTATGGTTAATCATAATTTTTATTTTAGGAAATTGTTCAACCTTGGTGTCAGATGGGTACTAGACTTATCAGAGTGATTACTTTGTAATGTCTAATTACTATGCTGTACACCTGAAACTAATATAATATTGTTTGTCAACTGTAATTGAAAAAAATTTTAATTATCTTACCTTTGGTAAAAGATATTATTGATCAAGATATCTTTTAATCTCATTAAATTCTCATGTAGAAGGGCACTTTTTACCTCACAGAATATAAGCACAACTTAATAACACACTTAATAACAGCAAATAGACATGTGCACATATTTTAAGTCCATGAAAATGTAAAAAGCTCAGTAAGTATGTTTATATGTGTATACTGCTGATCCTAACATACCCACTACCCAAATTTCTCTCCTACAACAGGGGAGAACCTTGGCTTAAAATCTATAGGAATGAATACCCTCTAAATTTCTAGTCAAAATTATACTTAAATATATTAAATATAGTTAAGTACATTAATTAAACTCTATATTAAGTTAATCAAACCCCGCAAAAATTTTTAATTATTTATTTATTTTTAAATTGAAGAAATAATTTAAATTTTTCCCTCATCTAACTCTCCGTAAAACATTTTAAATTGAGATATAATTCACATACCATAAAAATAACCCTTTTAAGTTGCATAATTCAGTGGCATTGAGTACATTCACAATGCTGTGCAAACCTCACCTCTATCAAATTCCAGGATATTTTCATCATCCTGAAAAGAAATCCTGTACCTATTAGTAGTCACCTCTACTCCTACCAACTGGCAATCACTAATCTACTTTCTGTCTCTGTAGATTTGCCTATTCTAGGCTCCCTAAAACTTGGTACAAACCAAGTATAGTAGATTACAGTGTAACTATTAAAAACATTTTTGACTTAAAAAATGGAGATACGGTATCTCCCCTAAATAATAAGTTCCAAATGACTCATTATTCCACCATGACCTTTTCAAAAAGAGTCTGAGTATATGAACCTGCATGTGTGAGTTTATGTGTGAGTGTGCTTTTTAGAGACTGTGGTTGAGCTCATTGGAGGTTTTGCTCTGCCAATTCAGCTGAAAGGAAAATCAGTGAGGACCACCTTCAGCCACCTTAAAGCCAAAGGCCAGTGAGCTGACTGGCACCCACTGTTTTAACCAGATTCTCTCTCCCAACTCTCCATCTGGAAGATTATGAATGGGCTTGATGTCAGATCACAGCCATGCCAAAGTCAAAATGCTCCTTCTCTCACACATTTCTAGCAAACTAACCGATGACACACTTTGTGGGGCAGAACTATGCTTCATGTTAACAAACTCTAGTTAGCTCTCCTATTTCTACCCAAACTGTGAGAGACTTTTTTGTTAATCTCTGGATTCATTCAAGAGAAGACTTCACAGAGGAGCCAGAATTTGAGCTAGATCTTCAAGGAGAGTTGGAGGTCAGTAGGCAGAGACATGCAATAAAATATAAGCAAAATGAATTTGAAATCATTTTCATTCTTATGCTTCTCTGAAATTTTGGGGGGGATAACTACCTAAAAAAAAATAGCAACACAACAGGATCAACTCACTAACCATGACGCTTTGCTCAATATGTTACCTTAAATAATTGACTAGAAACCATTCTGGGTTTCTGAGAATAGTTTGCAAGATTTATTGGAATTTAGGCTATCTGGAAATTGTACTTAGCCAAGACTGGTTGCTTTGTAAAAGTCTTTTATTTTATTTATTTATTTTTTATTTTTGATATAACGCATTTGCACATACCACCTGGAAAAAGCAAATAAATATGGATGTTTTAGTGGTAAGCTGTCAGCTGTCAATATGTTGCTTCTGAATCTATCCTTGGTGCTTGCAGGGTCATTCTTTGCATGGATTCTTGCTATTCCACTGGAGAAGTGGATGGAATTCCAAGTCAAATGCTCTTACTGTTTTGTTTGACTTGTAGGTAGTAGTTCTGAGCAAAGTGAAAACTGTTTGCCAGGAGTTTTAGCAAGTTCTCTCTTCACCTGCAGTACGCTCCAAACCAGGCCTAGTTTTCAGCCTACACCCAAGTCCCCAAGCCTTCACCTGCAATGAGTGCTCACTCATGCTGAGTATGGTCAAGAGGAAATAGAACAGAACAGGCTCACCTCTCCACAAACATTCCCCTTGAAGGTTCATTGTTCCTACCCACAAGCTCTGGGTCCAAAGTATGTCTCATGGGGGAGGCTTACCTCATTGGAATGTGTTCTGTTTTGGTGCTTGGCGCGATCGGAGGCATTTGAGAAAGCCTTGTTACAACCTTCGTGCTCACAGACATACGGTTTCTCTCCAGTGTGAGATCTCAAGTGTGTTTTCAAGTTTTCTAGTCTTGAGTAGGCTTTTGTGCAACCTTCAAACTGAAGACAACAGGTAAATCTGGATTACTTTATACAATAACAGCTTACGTTTAACCTCTCTCACAGTTGATGGAAATCTGATGTTTTGAGGGTCAGCAGCATTTCAAAACCAAGGAACATAAGTCCACTGAACTCTATTTATTTGGATTCAGATGGGGCTCAGTGCAGTTCAAGAGAAAGTATTTTCAAAGCTAGTAAAAACTCTGGAGATTTTTTTAAGAGACCACTCAATGCCAACAATGGCTTTCTTTATCTGCTCATTGATCTCCTTGAATTCCCACTGATTTCAAATTCAGCACAAAGTTCATTAATATATGGCTTTGTGTCCATACAAAGGCATGGAATTTGATCATGTTGGTAAAGGGCCTTTAAGATGTAAAGTACCAGAGCTCAACAGTGCCCAGTGTTCCTGGTGGGCACCTTAGTGAAAGAAGGCTTAACCCTGCAGGAGTCCCAGCTTTCTTAGGCCATTGGGACAGACTAGGAAGGTGAAGAAAATCTCTAAATCCATAGTTATATTTTTAAAAAGTTCAACTTAAGCTTTTCAGGTCAAAGCTGGTAACACCTTTGCCCTCCCAGTCCTCTGACACAATGGTATTGGCACAGACATGGTGGCTATGTGCTCATTCCCAGTGCCAAAGTGTCCCAGCAGCTGCCTGCCCACTTGCCACTCCGCAGAACTATGCTGTCCAATGTGGTAGCTGCTCGCCATGTAGGATTATTTACATTTAAATTAAATAAATAAATAAACTAAACTAAAACAAAATAGTTTCCTGGTTGCTCTAGACACATCTCAAAAGTGCTCAAGAGGTACATGTGGTTTGTGGCTACCATGCTGGACAGGGCAGGTCTGAAACACTTTCATCATCACCCAAAGCTCAGCTGCCAGCATTCTTTCTCTATTTCTCATTTCCCTTCCATTTAAGAAACCCCTTTCACAAACCCCCACATTTATCACAGACAGTGCTGCAACCCAGCATGCCTCCCCTGAGCTGAAGTCATCATGCGCAACCGTGAGAGCATGACGAAGGACCGATGGTACAAATCCTGACAACCATAGGAGTGAGGTGACCCTCTAAATTGAGAGACTGTGTCACCCATGTACTCACAGTGCATTTGTGAGGCTTCTCTCCTGTGTGTCTTCTCATGTGCACTACCAACATATACTGGGCTTTGAAGGGTTTCTGCTCTCTTGAGCAATCTAACCACCGACAAACAAATTCTTTCTTCTCTCCATGAATATGGTCATTATTTATATGCTGGAGTTTGGAAAAAGAAAGAGAGAAATTAAGTGGAAATATATTATTAATTTCTGAAGGCAAGAAAAAGAAATGTTAAATATGCCAACAACAGGTCCTAAAGATAACACGATAACTTTACTATTTTACAGATTATTTTATTCTAATTAGTATATTTCTTAAGTAAATTTGTTCTTATTAATTGTATGAATACTTCCTAGCTAACAAGAGTGACACTATTTGGAGGAAGACTGATGTCCCAGAAAAAGTATTGCACAGGGCATCTGAAGAGCAAAGCTGCCAAATGGGGTAAGCCACACGACCCCTCCTTGGACCTCTGCTATTCTCATCTGCCAAGTAGGAGTCAAGGCTAAACACTCACAGAGGTGCTCTCCAGCTCTCATGCTGTATAGGCCCTGGGTTAGAGCCATAGCTCATAGAACATATGCATGCACACGACACACACAATTCTGTAATAAGGAGCAAGATAAACCAAAGCACTTTTTCAAACTGCTCTTTATTTCCAATTAGTGGGATTTCCTCTTGAATAAGAATCACAGAGAAATGAACGGAGATATTGGAGATGAGGACCAGTAATAGTCAATAAATTAGTCTCTCAGGATTTTGGCTATCTGCATGTACAAAAATAAAGAAATAGATTACCTAGTTTCTAAGGTCTTTTTCCAGCTCTATAATTCTATTGATTTGGTTTTTAAAATGAAGATGAATTTCCCTGAATTCCTCAATAATTCAAAGTTTTAGAATCTTATTTTACAGAATTCCTTGGAGTCATATATCAAGTGTCCTACAACTGGGAGACATAAGAAACCTATAGTAGCACCAAAGAAAGAAAAGGTTCTTAATTTGGATCAAATTTAAATTAATTTCAATATGATTTAAATGTCAACTTATGGATTAATGAGGAAATTTGTGTCCTAGGTTGCCATCCCACATTTTATTTGCCTTAATGTTAAGGTTTTTTTTCAAACACTTTCTCAAAAATACATAGAAATATACCAGTAAACATTTTGTGTAATAGGAGAAAGCTCTCCTTGAGTTCCATGTACTGCATAGTAGTGACAGAGCGTTTAATTACTTTTTCCTGCCTTGGCTCCAGTGAGTGGTCTCTGGGGGCTAGAGGGTAAGATGCCACTGACACAGCCTGCCTTTCCCAGTTACTCCACTAGGCGGCCAACTGCTGCCAGGAAACAATGAAGTCTGGCTGGCTGTCTCCGGAGTTGAAAACTGATGAGGGCAGAAAAATGTGATTACTATTCACTTTCCTCTCTTTGAGCAGCTCCCAGAAAGCCGGAGGAACAGAAGAGAGTGGGCGATACAGCACAACACACAGAAAGACAACTGGGATCCTTTCAAAAGCTCTGAAGACAAGGAAACCACACAAAATCACTCAGGTTCATGATGGAGTAACAATCCTGTGGCAACCAGATGTGAGTTTCCTACAAAAAGCCAATTGTCCGAAGTTTTAATGTTTGTTAAAAGTTATGCTGGTGCATATAAGTATATGAAGAGAACAGACGTGCTGGACAGGGGACAACATACAATCTTTAAACTTATGCTTCAAGTATACTTTTGCAGTCCATTCACACATCACCCCTTCACATCATCACAATGTGTGCTGACGTTCTGCCTTTAAGCCTGCGTGATATAGAGGGGTTCTATGAATTCTCCTTTCCAGGGAGAAAAATTAATGATCACACAAAACCATTCCATAATAATTGTTCTTGGTTGTTTTTTTCCAATTTATTGGAAATACAGCTCCTTGGATTAATATACATGAAAGGAAAAGAAAGGATGGGAGAGAGAAAAAGAGGAAAGGTAGAGGCAGGCAGGCAAAGTTAAAATTAGAAAACTAAATTACAATTTAGGCTGAGCCTACTCCTTGAGGCCAGGACCCGTGTCTTTTAGTTTCATATTCTCATCAATTGACAAGTATCCCTGGTACTTAGCAGGGCCTCAGTAAATATTTATTTGTGGAACTGATTTGACTCACACAGCAAACTAAAGTTTCACTGGACAAAAGTAATTATATTTGATGCTTTTGCTTATCTTTTTTTCAACTTTATTTCACCTACTCTCCATACCATAAGAGTTTAATATAAAGTATTAAATTACTGTAACATACTATCAAGAATTCAAAAGAATTTGAAAGATATCCAAATGTGAACCCTACCTTGCTGAGTGGAATACAAAGAATACACTGTGACAGCAATGCTGCATTTGCCTCTCCCATATTTACACATTCATACTGAGTGCCACTCCACACCAGGCCTGGCACTGAGGCATCAGACAGAAATGATTCCTGCCCTAAGGGAATTGCCATCTACTAAGGAAAAGATAATGACTTAAGTTACTATACAATTATAGGTGTGATCAGTGTTCTGAAGGGAAATAAGTTTTTATAAAACAATTAACAGGGGATCCCAACTCCGTGTGGAGCATCACAGTCAGCTCTCCGATAAAGTAACATTTAAAGTGAGACTGGAAGGGTGAGTGGAGGCCCACCAGGGGTCCAGGTAAGGATGGGAGTGGAGAAAAAAGAACACCGGTGCAGAAAGATGAGACAGAAGCACCTAAAGGAGAGAACTTGGTGCCATTGAGGATCAGGGTGAGAAACACCCACGGCAGGAGAAAATGGGCCAAGGCATACAGGCTCCGGCACTGGCACTGCTTGGTACAGTATGAAGCGTGGACTTCCACAGGCCGGGTGGGTACCACTGAGGTAGCCAAGTTTGTCCCACATAAAATGCAGTGCGCCAGGTCAGGTCTCTAGCAACAACTATGGGATATATCCCTAGAAAGAACTCACATACACTCCACCAGAAAGGCACCTGGACACCAGCCCTCAAAGAGGAGAACATCAAGGTTAACTAGCATTACTCAGGAACTGGGATGACCAGCAGGGGAGGCACCAACAATGGCCAGTGAAGGAAGAGACTCTTATCTGTTCTCTCCAACACACTGGAGGAGCTAGACTTTAGGAGAAGAGTTAAGAGGTCTCCTTTTTCAAGTGGGGTGCAGAGCAGGAACAAACACTCCCAGGTCCTTGAGCGCATGCCTGGTCTAGAAAAGGAGGGAAGGCTTTTCAGTGGACATGAGGTTGGAGGGTTAAATTGGGTGGACTTCAGTAACCATGTGATGGAGAGGCCACAGAAGCTGCCTACAAGGATGCTAGGGATCCACTACTAAGCTCAGACAATGTCTGAAAATTCCAGTGGTGGGAATTCCATATGAATTAGAAAGCACAGCCCTGGTGTTGTCTCCACATGGCGAGGACGTGTGAGGACAGGTGAGGACGTGGGCTGGAGAGTGGAGGTAAGCATCTTGGAAATTTTCCTTTTCTTCCCTCTTAGATTAGCACTGAGTTCCATTTAACATGCTTTTGTAATTCATGAAACTGTTTGCGTGCCAAATTGGATGGAGATCACAAGTTCTTTTTCTTAAAAGGAGATTCTACAACCTCGGCCAGCAGGGACCAGGTTCATTTTGCTTGTTTTTATGATCCAAATGCTGACTACAGGACTTAACCAATTACTATAAAGAAATAGAGAGATAAATGTCTAACCATTATGCTATATACCTGAAACTAATATAATATTGAATGTCAACTGTTATTGAAAAAAAAAAAATTAAAAAAGGACATTAGATAAAAACTGAGGAAATTTGATTAAAGATGGGACTTTAAGAATATTGTATCAATCAATATTGGTTCATTAATTTTAACAAATGTACCATACTAATGTAAGATATATAAGATGTTAAAAATAGAAGAAAATGCTGTTTAAAGCAGTCAATTTATTTACCACCTCCCCCCGCCCCCCTGCCAAAAGAAAGAAATACAGAGACATCTTTCTATTTAGGTTGTTCAAATGCAGTTTAAGTTTAAAACATTTCCTAGAGCTAAATTTCAAGTGAAAATTAAAATTCTAAGAAATCACAGACTTTATATTTATATATCCATGTGTCCTGAATATTTACTTTTTTTTTCTTTGCAAATTGTTTTGGCCTCTGCAGTGAGTGCTTGCGACGGCTCATCTCAGGGCAGACCTTATATTTTGGAGGGAAGAGCACAGTGGGAAGCAGATGAGTCCAGACCAATTCCTGATAAGCTGTGTACCTTTGGACAGTTCAATTAACCTATTTGGGCCTTTATTTTCTCATCTGTAAAATTAGGGTTTTGACGTAAGATCAGGTGTCAGCAAACTTTTCTGTAAAAAGCCAGATAGTAAGTATTTCAGGCTTTTTGGGCCAAAAGGTCCGTTGCAGGTTCTTACCTGCTGCTGCCATGGACAGCACACAAATGATGGGTGCAGCTCTTCATCTATGGATGCCAAAAGTTTCACTTATCATGAAATACTCTTAGAAAACATTTTTTCCAATTATTTAAAACCATAAAAACCATTCTTAGCTCATGGGCCGTGCAAAAACAAGCAGTGGGCCTGCAGGCCATTAGTTTGCTCACCCTGAACTAGATGACTTGAAAGTTTCCTGTGTAAGCTAGCAGAGCCCATGCCTTTCTTAATCAAGCTGGCTCTTAAGCCTGAGGAAGTAAAATCAGAAGGAGGTATGTTTCAGTGACAGAGAAAAGAAAAGGCAGTAGAGTAAGGAATAAAAATCAGGACTCTGGGCTAAAACAAGGGGAAGGTGTTAGTCAGACAGACTTTCCCCTCTGCATCATGTTCCTAGGACTGGGTGGAAAAGCACACATTTTTTGCTCACTAAAATCCTAAGTAGCTAAAATGACTAATACACAGTAAGTTCTTGATATTCAACAGACAGACTGATCCCATGTGAAGCTGGCCTGAAACTCAATGGGCATGTGTTTATTTGTGGTTTCATTGAAAATTTGACTTCCTAGCAGTGAAAACGTTAATCAAATCTATAAATAATTTAATTGGAGAGAAAATAATGTATGATTAAATTCCAAACTAATCCAACACAAAGACATGCAATTTGCCAGAGGCTCAAGTGCCAGAAAGAGATAGATGGTGTAAATTAGGGGGTTGTATGCCAACTCTCTCAGCAAGGCCTGTCTGGATAAACAGGACAGGGATGCCAGCACCAGGAAATTCTCTGGGAAAGGCTGAGTCCTACCACTGAACTTCCTGATGGATCCATTTCTTCAGTTTTCCAACAGGTACTGTAAGCTTTTGCCTTAGGAAACTGATGGCTCATGAAACAAAATATCTCAAGAGCCCACAGCAAACCAACAAAATTGATATTTCACCACTGTGATCATGTTTGTAGCAAGATGGGCCAAGACTCAGTATTCCCAACTCTTCCACTCCCCATGGAGCTGTGGGAGCACAGAAAAAGGTGGGAGAGAAATCACTGCTTGCTTGGCAATCAAGGAAGTGGAAGGTGTTTCTTTCTTTTAAAGGGTTCTCTCTAGGAAGCCCAGCACTCAGTGGCAACCACAGAGGCTAAGGTGCTGCAGGAAGAAACACCTGAAGGAAACAGGACAGTGAGGCTTTTTTTTTTCATGAGCAGCAAAACAGAAGCCCACAATGAACTTCACTAAGCTAATCAGGGTGCTTTCTTCTTGCTTCGTTATGTCACTCTGAGCTCAGTTGGCAGTTTTTCTTCAGTCTGATTCCTAACCCTGCAGATGAAACACATCTGAGCGGCCCTTCAATCTGGAATGTTACTAGCTCTCCATATACAGTTGCTGATCCTTCAGGTCATGAACCTTAGAAGCACACTTCTGCTTTCTTCCATCTCCCTCTCCTTCAGCCAGATTCCCCACTGATTCCCACTCAGAAAGCACAGTTTTCTAGATGGGTAGGTAAGCACCCCGCTCCCCCTCACCACCCCGTTCTAGGTGACATCCTCTGAAGGGAATTAACAGCACAACTTAAAGGTGTGTGTGGAATATTTCCAAGTCCCCATTCGACTTCTGCCAGATACACTAATCAACAGACCAATGCCTTTCTGTTTCAAGTGGTTCACTCTCTAAATTAGCCAGCTCTGTAATGTCAAGAAGGTAAATTCCTTCCACAGTTGTAATGAAAATATTACTGCTGAGCATGCCCAGAAACAGTGAGGGCAGGAAACATACAACTTTAATTTCCATATGGCTCCCTGCGCAAATACCTAACACACAGCAGTCTGTCAGTATCTATGGTTTCTCAAATAACACACAATTTTCTCACCAGTTTAAGAGGTTTCTCTAAAGTATGTTGCCAAGTTTTTCACAGTACCGAATAAGAGCAGAGAATATATGGTGCTCAAGTAAACATGATCTCTCTACAAACAAACACCCACATATACATGTACGCATACACGAATACAGACAGCATTGCCACTTAAATATAAAAGAAAATAAAGACCTGGAAAGTAATGTATTTCAGATGTAAATACCCAAGACAATAAAACTGTACTATAGGCTTGTAGGTGGCTGGGTTCACGGAAGCCTAGAGATGCTTCTTGGACCCTCAGTTTTTTATTTTGATTCATCTCTTTGTTAACAGTTCTCTGCATCTTGACTCACAAACATGCCACTATTCGACGCCATCCTTTTATTTTAAAAAGAAAATAAAACATACATTTCCTTCTCAGAATATCAAAATGGAAACATTTGATACTTTCTAAATCTTTTCATGTTGCTACCAGGGTTAGCTCATAAGTGAAGTTAATATGTTTAACAGCATTTAATAATTTGAAACTTTTAAGGATTTGTGGAGGAGCCATTAAGAAAGACTTCTATTTTAGCATAGGATGGGATATGAACAAGTAAAAATTTTAAGAAATCTCAGTTTTCAATCTGTTTCCTGACTCTCTAAATCTATCTCTACTTAGTAGTCCATAGACATTTCTGAAAAGGAAAAAGGAAAAATAATTCAGAATCAATTAAAATTTAATCTATATTAAAACTGATTTGAGAGATTGAAATGCTTGGCCTAAAAGAAAACTCTCAAAATTTCCATCTGAAATGAGGCATATACCTTCTTAGTTTATGTATTATTTGACACACGTATCTTGTTTTAAAAGTTTTACAACCGCTGTGGCATGGATTCCATTAAGGACAGGCTGTGATGGTTCCTAAATGCTTCACTGCGCAGTAGCAGAAAAAAGCAGGAATCACAAACTACTAGGGTTGAAATAGGCCCTTTATCTCAATACGCACTTTAGTTTTAGATACATGAAATAATTTAAATGGTCTTAGTGGCACCCATCAATCTTTCTAACAGAGTGTTTAAAAGTTTTAACAGCCTGTTATGGGAAGAATCTTCACACGAATCTCACAAAACAACAGTTTTAATTCACACTACCTAATAAAAATATCCAAGTATCTATCTTTCAGTTTTCTAAGGGAACTATAAAATTATACAAACAAACAAACAAGCAAACAAACAAAAACAAACAAACAAAACATCAAAAGGACTCAAAATTTTGGGTACAAAACTGCATTCTCTTCATAAAAATAAAATGTTTTATTTCTAAATTGTGAGTATTAAGAATTGGAGTGATAAAAAATATGCTTCTTGGTTAAGAAAAAATAAATAAGTGGAGTCTTTTTTATAACTTTCTTCAAGTTATTTAAATCTTGTTTCTAGATACAAATCTGTAACAAAATTGTTTTATGTGTAAGAAAGGCAAAGTTCAAAGATAAATATTTTATGTAGAGGAAGGGCTTCATACCTAGAGAATGTAAAGTAACTAACTTAAAATACCTCCCTCACCCCCACCCCATCAAGATCAGCTGAATTTATATTCCACTGCAATGGAACTCCATCATCATTCACATTTAAAAACAAGAGTACAGAAAGGATCAACATACCGACACATGCTAAAACGTGTATGAATCTTGACATCACACTAAGTGAAAGAAGCCAGTCACTGAAGGACTAATATTGTATGACTCCAGTTATATGAATGCTGAGAATAGGCAAATTTATACAGAGAGAAAGCAGGTTGGTGATTGCCAATGGCAGAGGAGAGAATGAGAGATGGGGTTTCTTTTTGGGGTAATGAAAATGTTATAAAATGGACTGGGGTGGTGACTGCACAACTCGATGAATAAATCTAACACACTGAATTGTTGTATATTTTAAATGGGTGGATCACATAGCATCTGAACTATATCTCAAAAAAGATGCTACTCTTCCACCCCTCCAAAAAAATGGAAACCCAGAGAGTATACTTGGTGATGGACTCTGGTAATAGTAGAGACTGGAGGTGATTTTAGGAAAAGTGAAGGAGGAAATAGCCAGGTTAAATCTCATGTTCCCTGAGGACTGCATCTGTCCTTCAGACAGTAGGAGTGGGGCCTAGCAAATGATTTCCCATGGAAGCAAAAGGCTGCATCTTTATCATAATTTCTATTAATACACACACACACACACACACACAAACTATCCACAGACAGATCAAGTTCAAATGGAACATACTTTTATGACGCAGTATTTCCTGGTGGACTTCATACTGGACTCAGAGTTAGCAACCTGGGAACTTCACATAAATGATAACTTCTCTGTATATCCCTTCCTCATCTTTCAGGTTGCAGAGATGAATGGAAAGATGGAGAAAACTGAACTTTGTGCAGAGCCAGAAACAAAAACTAAAACATCGTACACTAATATTAGTTCAAGTAAGTTAATGCAAAATACCACATGATTTGGAAAAACTGGTTATTTTCTATTGTATGATATATTCTAAAATTACTAAAACCTCATAGAAAAATTCAAGCACAGTTAATTCAGAATCTCTGTATTTTTGGTTTGGTTGTTACCTTGAATTACAAAATACCTAGATGTAAATAATTATATAATTTGTGATATGATTTAGCTGTTACCCCCTTCCCAAAAGAAGTGCATGTGTTGCTGGTTCGAAGTTATATACACAGAATAATACTATACTGGCTTAATATTAAGGTGACTTAAAACTTAATGAAATTTTAGCTTTTGAAATTTATAAAAAGCAAAATACATCTGTCCTTCAATTATGCAGTATTTTTTTATGTGAGCTTTTTCATACGCGGTAAATACCCACCCCACACGTTTACGTTGACTTTTTATACATGGTTTCCACTTATGTGGTCTCGTTTTATGCGGTTCTTTCTTTTCGATTTCCATTACTGGCAATTACTCTTTCTAAAAAACAATAGCTTAACTCAGCAACGTAAAAGAACGAATACTAACACAATCATTAATGATCTTCCCGTTTGTGGGATGGCAAATAAAAAAGCATGGTGACTACTTATGTTTTTTGGGATTGGTTTTACAAATGTTTTGCTGTAGAAGCTGAAAGTTATAGAAGGAAAAATGTCTTCCTTTTAAAATGCTTTTAGTTTTAGATAATACACCTTGTCATCCACATGACTTAGAACATTCAAATATAAAAGTTATGTGTTTGCCACCAAATACAACTTCCTTGATCCAACCTTTAGATCAAGGCATTATTTTCCACCTTTTGAATAATTATACTAAAAGGAGTTTTAATGGTATTGTTAACAAACTTAAAAATAATGAACCACTTACAGTTACAGAAGCCTGGAATAAATACACAATTTTAAGTGCTATCAAGAATATTGCTTTAGCTTTGAGTGATATAAAGCCATCAACTTTAAATGCTTGCTTGAATGCAATATGGACATAAGTGGTCATACCAGGGAATATGGTTCCAACAACCGAAGAGGGAGTAACTGGCATTTTTAATTTATTAAATAAATTTCAAGAAGAAGGCTCTGACAATTTGATTGTAGATGATATCAACAAGTTACTGGCTGACTGCAAATTAACTGATAATGAATTAATTCACTTAATATCTGAAGCCCATCTTATTGATGAATACGGCAGTGACCTTGAACCTGTTTCATTCACTGCAGAAAACTTTTAGAAAGCTCTTCAACTGACCACAAAATTGCAAACTTCAATTCTAGATTTTGATCCAAACATCCATGAGCCTTAAAATCTAGAAAAAATTTTAAAATATGTTGCTGTGAATATCAAAGAATTTATGAAAACTTAGCAAAAGATGGGATTGGAAAAAGATCATCTAAAAACATAAACATAAATAACTGAAGTAGTACTTTCAAATATTTTGAGTGCTGAAGACAGTGATTTTGTGTCAATTAAAAAAAGAAGGTTGATTGCTTTACAGTACAGTCACTGAAAGCAAATAAAATATTTTTTGGTTTTCCTGAATTTTCATTAGCATTTTTTAGTGAAAATGTGTGAAATAAATGTTTTTATGACTTATATCGGCCAATTTCTTTAGTATTTTTTTTTCATACTGGTGGACTCTTTTTATGTAAAAAAAAAGATGCATGAAGAACAATCCACGTAAATTGAGGGATGGGTGCATAAATACTAATAGTATCAATTAATGTTATTTACATTACTTAGGTAACAAGAAGACATCTTCATTCTTAAAAGTGGGTTAAGGGCCTATAATTCATTGGAAAAACTGTAAAACTGTTCTTTCTCTTACAGTTTTATTCACTGAAATCTAACATTACTAAAACATAAATATAACTCTTTGAGGAAGATTCTCTTACAGTTCAATAATGTGACTTTTGTTAAAGAACTTCTCAGAGTATTTTTTTCGGAAAAGGCCAGTATTTAAATCCCATAGAGATTTAAATATAAAGTGGCTTGGTCATATCCTCCAAGCATTCTAAGACTTTGCATCGTTCCTACAGGTAACTGGACATATTTAATTTTTTATCTTATTCTTTTAAATACCAACTTTTTATTTTGCTAAAATGACAATAAAAACACTAACTCTTCCTAAGCAAATTGACTGGGGGCCTAGTTACCAAAACTAACAACAACAACAAACAAACAAACAAAACCTACGAAGAATTTAAAGTAAGTAAGAATTTATTACTTTCCATTTCACGAATAAGAGAAATACTAAATTCAGACAGGCAGGATAATTTTAATTGTGTAATCATGGAATGAAATAATTTAGGAAACCAGTTCTCAAAAGACATCTTCTATTTTACCTCGGCAATGAACAAATCCACCAACCACAGTCAGTGCCAGTTTTGTGATTGAAGCTCTACCTCCAAAGGGGAAGCAGTTAAAGCCCACTTTTCTGTTCCTATAGTGGCTCCTAGACTGAGAAGAAAGGCAAGGCCAGAGGGTCCAGGAAAGGTGGCCATAAAATGCACCCGCTCCCAAGGACCACATGAATCGGTCACTCATATATGGCTCATGTCTACAAATCCAGTGTATGTGTAAAGCATCACCATCCAAAGCAATGGCATACATTGCCGACTCAAAGGTTTCAGAAGCCAAATTGTGTCCCAGAGCATGAAAACCCTGCCACCTTATGGGTTTGGATTTTAGCCATGAAGTGAAAAGGAGAGTTAATGGATAGTTTCTCTGTATAATAATAATTCCAACTAGTATCTGCATAGTAATCTACTATCTAAATAATTATTTTGTCGTGAAACTTAAAAGGTAGGTTGGATAGGTACAATAATATAATTATAATAACACACTGTACTTTTAATTCATTGCCCGTATAAAAGCGACCACGCGTCCTCCACATTACTGAATTCTGATTCTGATCATTAAAACAAATCAGCCCTTAAACTTGCATATTATTTTATAAGTTTTGATATCATAATTTGGATGACTAAAATATTTGTTAAAATAATAGGCAAATACAATAAAATGTATTTGGATTTCAAATGATACTTTATTTTTAGTTTTTGGAGAAAAGTCAACCTTTTTTTTTTTTTTTCCCCCTTTTTCCCTTTTAGTGAAATCCTTTAAGCTACGGGATAGAAAAGTTACTGTGATTCCAGCCCAGTCTCAACTGTGGCCACAGCGCTCCCTGAAGGTCTTGCTCCAATCACAGTGTGAAGGGAGGGTCCTGTGTGAAGAGCACTGCGAATCTTCTTCAGCAGTCAAAAAGAGATTAGGTGAGTGTGTGCACACATGTGTACAAAGTGGGCGGGAAGTGCTTCTGATAAAAACAGGCAAATCTCAAGAACTATTGGAAGAAAAGGAGGTAGACAAGCAGACAAAATTATCCATTTGGAAATCTGCCCAGTCCCGCTGAGCTGACTCATTCATTCACTATTAACCCAATGCTCATTTATGATAACGACAGTTACTATGCTAAACACCGAAGAGCCAAGACTGAATAAGACTTATCCATTGGATCTTATTTAAGATTTGGCTATTGGGATGCAGAAAGGAATACTGTTTAAAAATTAGCTTTTACATCATGGATACCTTTGCAATTAAAAAGTAAGCTACTTAGAAGAATGCAGGAGTCTCTTCCTTCCCTCACATCCCACATCATATAAAACTAGCAGGGCCTTTTCAGGTTTGTCTTCCCAAATAAGATGGAAAGGAAGCCCTTGAACATCTCTGCTTTAGCAAGCTTTCCAACAGGTAGAACGATGAACTCTACCATTTTTTGACCAACTCATAACTTATTCACATGGTACCCCGTTCTAAACACTATTATCTTATTGCTTGTACATATAAGTATATAGAAATAAACCTTCCTATATGATGTGGACATACACTAACTGTTCCCTATCTAGATTATAGTTTTCTTTATGTTAATGGAAGACATAAAATTTATAGAAATAGTGACCCAGACATTAGGATATAGGATTTATTCGTTTACTGTAAGCAAAACAAACATGAATTAAGACGTAAGCACAGTGCCCTGAGAAGATGATCTTTTAAATGGGGTAAATGGGAACAGTAGTTAAAATTAAATAGGATGGGTAGCCACAAGAGAGCGAAGTCAGGGAAGACTTCATGAGCAGATAAATGAGCTGAATCTAGAAGCAAGGGAGGGAACCAGATACAAAGAGAAGTATAACCCCGAGGGAAGAACCAGAGCTACAGAGGTCCAAGATCAAGAAGGGCATATGTTGGAAAATAACACCAAGTGCATGGTGAGGGCTTATGTATGCGTCCGCTTGCTGTAGGAGAGGTGTAGGAGCTGTGCAAGCAGGATGAGTGCTTCAGAGGTAGGTTGGGGCAAAACCAAGAGGGATGTTGAATGCCCTATGGCCTCAGACCCCAGGCAACTAAGGAAAGGTTTAAGCAGGACATTGATCAGATTTGTGATAGAAGGTAACCTGAGTAGTGTCAGAGGAACTGGGCAGAAAGCTCATTTAGGGAGCTGCTATAATCATCCAAGAGAGCACTGTGGTCTTAAATTAAGGCAGTAGCCATGAGGATGGAGAGAAGGGGCTAGATTTGAGAGACATTTTGGAATAATTTGTTGTTGGCAAATTAAAGAGAGGAGTAACACGTGATACTGAAGCTTCTAGCCTGAAAGATTCTGAAGCAATAATGGCACTGGAGGTCAAAGAGATTTGAGAGAGATTACGTTTCTGTTTGGGACATGACATATTGGAATGCCTCCAGAACATCTCCATACAGAGATCTACTGGAAACAACAAGTCAGAACATGAAGATTTAAGAATCTGAGAAAGGCCGCAGCTGAAAAAGGAGGGCAGCCCCATCCCTATGCCATGTTACCTTTGGTGATCTCAACACAGAGAATTTTAAGGATTTCATAAAGCCCTCTTTGAAAATCTGTGACCTATGGAGAATGTACACAGGATGAAGGACAGCAAGTGGAAATGATGGGAGACCAATGT
Source organism: Pteropus medius (assembly GCF_902729225.1). NCBI lineage: Eukaryota > Metazoa > Chordata > Mammalia > Chiroptera > Pteropodidae > Pteropus > Pteropus medius. The sequence continues at coordinate 16,650,649 of NW_024352787.1, read as the reverse complement.
TTAAGAGACAGGGAAACAAAAAAAGAAGTAAAGGAGGGGACAAAGGAGAGAGAAAAAGATGGTGAGGACTGGGGCACATCAATTGTGTTGAGTGTATTTGGAGGACACCTGGGTACAATGTCAACAGAAAGGATCAAGTCAGTAAAAGCTAAGTTCTCTGCCAGTGACAGTTTCCCAGTTCCAGTAAGTTTTGGGGGAACAAAACAGAAAAGAGGGGATATATCTAGTAACACGGTGGAGAATGTGAGCTTAAGAAGGGAAATTGGCCTTTTGCAAATCCCCATGCTGGAAGGGGCTAATGAACAGTCAACAAAAATCAGTAATCAATTTTTGAGGTGCTTTCTGTTTGAACCCTCTTCGTTTCCCTCAAGTTCTCTATAAAATGTGGTTCTATGTAACAGCCTTTTACTGAAGAGAGTTGCAGAGCTGGAGAAGGCTGCTACCTGCATCTCTTGGTCTGGGTGTCAGAGTAGAAGAAATGGAACAGTCACCAGAGACTGGGTGCCCAACAAGATGGAGTGGAATGCAAGGGGACTCAAGAACCACAGAGACCTGGGGGGCGCACCTGAATCCCCAAAGAATATGAGACAAAGAGCAGAGACAGTGCCTTAAAGGAAAATGCCATTCTAGAGACTGACTACTGGACATGTAGCTGGGGACGCCTGGGTTACATCTAGGATGGGGCCACCAAGCCAAGTTTATTTTACCTCCTTTCAAGTCCTTCTTCAAATGTGGCCTCCTTAATAAGACTGGTCACCGCACATACAGTACAATCTCCTCGCCCCTGAATCCCACCCCACCCCTTTACCCTGCGGCCCTATTTCCCCTGCATCCCCTATCGCCTCTGACATATTATGATTTGTGTACAATTTATGATTCACTGTTTGCTCCTCCACAAGAATGAGAATTCCACACAGGAATTTTTAACGATTTGTTTCAATGCTACATCCCAAGTGCCTGAAACAATGCCCAGTAAAGTGGATGCTCAATAAATATTTGTTGGAACACTATGTTATTGGAAATACCACATTTAGAGCTGCTGCGGTCCTAGGCTTCAATATACTCCCTCTCTGCTACCTGCCTTAGGTTTGTGCTTTGAGAACAAGAAGCCACAGGAAACAGAAGCAATTTCCTGTGATCCCTCTAGTCTCAACTGGATAAACCTCAGCATCAAGCAAGCTGAGCTGCTCTTTTACGTTTCAATTGTAGACTAAGGTTTTGAGATAGTAATGACATAATTCAGAGTTATCTTAGTTGGTTCCTATTCATTATTAATGAAAAGGAATTCTAAAATTTTTTTTTGCCCACCACGACAATAATGAGTTGACATTAACTTTGGAGTAAGGGCTCTAACATTTAAGCAGTAACCCTAACTTTCATGTTCCATTGGCTGTAGAAAGCAAATAATCTTATGTTTTACTATAGTTTTCTTCTGAAATAATTCAATAAAGCTTCAGATAAAGGAGAGAAAAAAAGGCCAACTTACCCTTGTGATTAAGCTACACTCTATCTCACTGGAAGTTTGCCCCATGGCTACTATTTCTGTCAATAGTTTATACAGATTTCTTCCTAATGCAAGGCTGTTAAGTAACAAGACTGAAGGGCATATTTCCTCTTTAATCTGCTTGTGGAAATTTCATTAACATAATGGAAAATTTGCCCCCTACCATGACGAAAGTGTTTGAGTAGACAGAAACAAGGAAGTAAGGTTGTTCCTATAGAGTTTCAACTGGAGAAATAAATAAGGAAGGTACTTTACCAAAATATAGGTTTAAATTTGGAAATTAAAAATAAAATAAAAATAAATCAGGGTGTGTGTGCACAAAATGATCTGTCACCCTTCCAAAAGAGAACTGAGAAGTCAGGACACCTTGAGCTAAGCACTACTCTTTAGATGGTGAAATCACTCCTAGGGAAGAGTGACTGCTCTTGAATTTGAAACATTGCTGCTTTTTCCCCCTTTGCTTTTCTCCTCTCCACCAAAGTTAGAATTGCATTTCTCAATAAGTGTTAATATATTCCTAAAAACATGTTTTTAATTTGAGGGCTTGATTCTATAAAACATATTTTTATAACCACATTTTCCTAGGAAAATGTGGCCAATATATATTGAGTAATCATGCAACTTTAAAAAGTTTCATTTCACCTTTCAAGCATATGCCAACATATAGGTGGCTCTCATAATTGTCTCCACATTGACTATGAATATAATATTAATACTGTGTAATAGCACAGAAACTGGCTAAAAGTTTATAAATTTTAACATTCTATAGAAAAAGAAAAAACAGTGAATGCACTTGCCAAAAAACCAGAGACTGAAGCTAATTGAAACTGAATGTTTAGTCCAAATTTTGTCACCTAGATATTTTTTGAAAACTGAACTATTTGCTTGTTATCTAAAGTATCTGTGAGATTTGTATATTTTATTTCTCAGGTAACAACCACAATACGAGCATCAACACAATATTTTAAGAGTCAAGGTAGGCATCATGATTCCAGGCTGTCTTCAGATACTTCCCATGAAGGAATATAAATCCACTGTACAGGACCATAAGAAGGTTGTGGCTAGCATTAGCCATCATTTTTGCTTTGTCGTCCTCTCTCATCTGTTTCCAGGGACCTGGCATGCAGGCTGTAGGCACTGTACCTTTGCCCATGTCAGCTCTTATACCTGCTTGTCTGATTTCTTCTCACTTGGTTAATTCCATCTCATCCTTTAACTCCCACACACAGTTTTCCTAATGATCAGAGAGGTTAAGAAACATATCTAATAGGACACTATGAGTTTGTGGCATAGCTAAAAACAGAATCCAGGGCTAAACTTTCTATCTATATACATAAATGGAATTAGGAAAAAAGTGGTAAATTCAAGATTAAGAAAAAGCTGCCTCATTTGTCAGAAATAAAGAGCCAAAAGGCTAACCAAAAGAGGGTATTTCTCAGAATTTCTTTTAACTAAATGCTCCAGAAAGTACACAGACAAGAGATGGTGACCTGCACCCCTAAAGAAAGGAAGGAAAATGCATGCATTCCTGTAGACAGACAGAGAGAGACAGACAGACAGACAGACAGACACACATACACATACACACAGAGGCATACACGCATGCACCCACACAGAGTGCACTGCTTATACTTTGCAAGCATTCCAAGATCCTACTATCAAAACTAATAACCAACATTTCAAGGGTTGGATAAGTTATCCTTGGTTGGAAACGGGCTTGACCTCTAGCACTAGTAGTCTGGAAGGGACAGCAAGTCAGAGAAAATTTATCCTTTACTTCAAATAATAAATTTGCTATTTTGGATACCAGGGTTTGTGGTTCAATTCCCAGGAGGAATGTGTTAACATTTCACACACCTGATGGAGAGAAAACTACTATTTTTAGGAAGTTTTTTGGGGGGTAGCTAAATTTCTTTAAGTTACACGTAAATATATTTACAAATCTGTAATTCCTCTTTATTTCTGCCTTGAATCATTATTAAAATGGGCTGGGTAATTTTCCCGAATTTATTTATCATTTAAAAAAATCATTGGTTAGTACAATGACTTTTCCCCCCAAGATCACATAAGAGAGCCACTCATGGTCAATCCACTTTCCTACTGGTTTTCACTGAACATCACCAGTTCAAACATATTCAATCTTTATCTTTAAAAATGCTCAACATAGAGAATTCTCCATGGGTTAGTCAACTACTGGCTCATACACAAAGAAAATACTGTATTTTGCTCTGAAAAGCTTCCTGCATGAATTTAACCACAGTGAGACAGACACAATATCCCAGAGAGAGGAAAATCTACCTTATTACATTCCTGACCCAGAAGAAAGGATTTGCCTTCAGGACATAAAAGGAAGTCAAGAGGGTGTGGAGGAGAGTTATCTAATCCTAAACATAAAATCAGTTTATAATGTAGCATGACAATACTTTTAATCACTGACATAATTGTAATATGTATGTATAATATGACATAAGGAAAGTCAATGCAGCTTGCTTTTCAGCCTTAAGGGCTTTCTTCAATATTCTACTTTCAGTCTTCTGGGTTTTATATATGCTTGAGGGAATTTTCAGGGGGAGGTAACATAATATTATATGGATTTTTTTTCTCAGTAAGGTCACATCTTGTTCCGATTTGAGTCGATGCATCTGTATAAGTTAAGTGTGGTAAAGTGAAACTCTGAGCTCTATGAATGCAGTGTTTTACAAGTCTTCCTTGATTTCCTGTGCAAGTCCATGGGGCCATGAAACGATGGGCAGAAAAACTGAGATTTTTATTTCTTCATATTGGAAAGCTGCTAGGAGGGACACTTACTTAATCTCAGCTGTGAGTGATGTGAGTATTAATCACTTCGCTTTTATGGCTATAGAAAAGTTTTCTTTAAAATAACAGGGGTTTAGGTTTTGTCTTCTCCCTCTCTGATGTTTCCATACACAATATAATCTAAGCCTGAGGTGCCATCTCCCAGAAAATAATTGCATCCTGCCTTACTGGTTGGAAGGTTGATAAAAATGACATTTTGAGACATTCGGCTCCCCCATCGCACCTTAACATTATTTATGGAAAGAATTTTATAACATCCTTAAAAGCTGCTATGTGGTGGCTGGACTGCCAACCCTGCAGGCTAACATTTTTACACTAGGTTTGCCTGTGACCAAGGAGCTGTCGATGTTCACATTTTATTAAACTGAATGCTATTAACAAACCCTGACAAAGCCAACCATCATTCCAGATCATGGAGTATCAGAGCCACTGCTCTCTAAGCATTCGTATGATTAGATGAGCAAAAGAGAAGAAAGTACACAATGCAACAGAAACTTAGAAAGAAGGAAAGGAGAGAAAAGAGGAGCCGGTATCTTAGCTAGACATGAAGTGTGCCTTAACTCTCCTGAACACTAAAATTCTTTGAATGATACCTTCTACTTTGAATTTTCTATGGTTTTATTTTGCTTGAGCACAAATTTTACCCCTTCCAGACTGCTTCCCAAGTGGAGGGACTGTATTTCATTTATCTTGTTGCCTCACAGTCCTTCACTGTGACTTCCACACAGCAGGTACTCGGGAAACGGTGTACCTTGTCGTGATCCAACCATCTCAGCTTCCTCATATTTCACTGTAGTTAGAGTTGGCTGTTCATCCACCTAGGTGCACTAAAAAGCTTTTCTCGATCTAACTCTAGCCTGATGTTTCTCTTGCTGTACTTCAGAGGGAAGATTATGCTCTAGGGCCAAGGATATGTATGTCCTATATGCCTGCTGCACAGACTCTTTTTTTCTGACGAAAAGCAAGGATCAGGAATTCTTTCTCTTTCAGATGTTGTCATTAAGCTGGCTCCACTAGGTCATCCTAAGGTACTACTTGGAAAGAGGAGGCAAATGATGGAAGTAGTCATTAGGGACTTAGAGGGGCCAAGAGCTGACATCATTTATTTTATAAGTAAACTGAGCTGGCTGAGTAATTAATATATGGCACCTCTTCTAAGGTGTTCACACCACAGGCTTAAATTCCAAGCGTGTGACAGAGAATACTGTATTTTCTTTATATATATATATTTTAAAATAGCTCTTTTACTGCTTTTTATCTGATGTGTCCAGAAAGCCAGTAAAAACCATTCAAGAGATGCGCAAGTTCTGCTGCTACCAACAGCTTCTCACTACGGTAGGACATGAGTTAGGTCAAACGAATTGGTCATGAAGCATTAATGAGCCTATTCCACAACCATTAGTGATATAATTTTTCCCTCTTTTAATGCCCCCCAAATAAATTCCATTTCTAACTTTTAACACCTCTCATCAGACTATGAAGTACATAATGTATTACTTTTTGCAAGAATATAAAATAATGAATTATACCATTTCAATAGAGCACTTAATTTTATTGGCAGAAGCTGTGAATGGTGTTAACATAACATTGGCTCCATACAAATTATAATGACAGAGCTAACTTAATGCTCAAGCTATGAATATTTTCACCTCTACATTACTCACCGAATTATCCATCAACTTTGAACATCAACAGTCAAATCACTTTTTTGTTAAGTAAAGCTTTAAAGTGAATATGAACTAAAACTTTAATTACTGAGTTTCTTTTTCTTCTGCCTAAAAGTATTCTTTTTCATCTCAATCCTCTTCAATGTCCATTTATTTTTCTGTATTTCCTCCCTTATGGCTTTTCAGCCTTTGTGGAGTATGATGGACATATGGATTTAAATCGTATTCAAGTAAATCCAAAGTTTTCTATATTTAGTATTGTTACTTTAAAAGTCGGAATTTGATTTAGTATGTAAATGAGAATATTCAGACAACTGGAGTTTCTTGTTGGGTGAGAATAGGGTACCATTTTCTTCACTTTCCATCACATATAATTTCATGATAGGAAGTTAATATCATTAAAAGTCTAACTTCAGATGGCAAAACTATTACGAAAAAAAATGGAACCATCTGAATCAATATGTGAGACACACGAAAATGACCTAGGATGCTTGTTTCCATCACTGTATACAGAACAACTATAGCACTGAAAACTGAGACCATAGCCTGTTGCTGACTGAAGCAGCAACATCTTGAATTAAGTAATGTGGCCCTTTTGATACATCTTCTGAACCAGAACTCACCACTGTTCGAAAGGCAAAAAATTGTTTTGATTTATTTTACTGCATTCCATTGGTTCTGGGTTACTGGGGCTACGCTGACCACAAAATGAGGTAAATAGCCCCTCTCAGAAACCACAACTACTTTCAAATCCTCCAGAGTGGTTCTTCCTGACCTCATTAACTTCTCTTTACACTCTAAAGATCTTGTATCTCCAAGTACTCTAAAGCAGTGGTTCTCAAACTCTCTGTGGTGAAGAATCATCCATCCCCCATTTGCTGCTGACAGATGTGAGGCCCCAGGTCCTACAACATTATTGTACTGGTCCCTGAGTCTGACAACACCCAAACTGGTTTACATTCTGTCAATGAGATGACCCACTAATCACACACTTAAATAACAAACTGGTAATGATGCCAAAATGCCATGGAAGTCTCTAAATGAGTGACCACTGTCTATTCTGTCCCAGGCCACACTGTGAGTCACACTGCTCTACCAGATCTGAAGGGGAGTCAGCAATACACTGTGTGCAGCCTGAGCTGTGCCTCACTGCTGAGCAGCACTAGAACCGTAACAGGCTGTACTCCCTAAAAAAAGACCTACAGTGGTCTCTCGCCTAGACAGGTAGAAAGAACATTATACCTCAGCCCTGCAGAGGTGAATGCCTGCCAAGCACGGAAACTGGTTTGGGATGAGCAAAGCACACTCCTTTGTTTATATTGTTGGAAAAAGAAAGCTTGGAGGAGAATAAGAATTTATATTTGTATGTGCTTACATACCCATAATGAAATTTCAGAAAAATACAGAAATTGAGGACAGTTGTTACTTGTAGAGGGAGCTGAGAATTGGAAGACAAAGAAAAGAGGAAGACGTCTCAATATGTACCTTTTACAACTTCTGGCTTTTAAAACTACATGAATGTATTCTAATTTAAAACTCTAAAAATAATATAAAATAAACCCGAAAAAACAAACGAATGAAAAAAATAACTAAAAAACTGTGTGGGTTGAGATGGGAAATCTGCCACCACCATAGGGGATTGAAAGCATGCCTCATGTACAGGCAGTTGCCAAAAACATCCACCATCGTAGGAGGTTCATGAACATTTTTCATGAACATTTGCTGAGGCAAAGGGGAAAGACTGCTCAAGACTCCGAGTAAAAAAAGTTTGCAAATTATGAACTGAAAGACAATCAGGAAAAAAAACCCTAGAAATATCTGCTTGCTGTTCTCAAATAGGATTAAAAAAGCCATGAAGTGTGTCTAAAAAAGCACTCAAGTAGAGAAATAAGCAAGCTGAAGAGAAAGGAAACTGCTCTAGCAGAGGAAAATCTACCATGAAGCAGCAGGGAGACCACTAGAACCCAGAAAAACCAAGTCAAATCAAGTTGCGTAGCATGAACACATGCATGTTTCAAAAAAAAAACTTAGAATGAAGAAAGTAGCAAATCATAGCAAACTAAATGTTCTTAGCATAAATCAGACCTGAACTTAATGAAAAAGACCGAGATATTTGGTACCATTAAACAATTTTCAAGAAAAAAAAAAGCAAAATATAGAAGTATCCTTCCAATGAAGAAAACACAGGTTAACACAATTTTGCTACACACTAGTCAGAAACAGAATGTGAGGCCCTGCTCACACATTCCCCTATCGAAGGCCCACAAGACATACTAACATATTTAAGGCTTAGACAAATCCTGCAGCAAGAAATGACTGTTTTAGCTTTTCACTGGGCACCTGTCAACATCTCACAGTACTAGTATTCTGCAGAAAACATTTTGGAAAATGTTGAATTACACAAGTATAATAGAAAATAAAGATTTCTTCCCCAAATACTTGACTCATTTAAATTGTTACTAATGTAGGAAGACAGCTTTTTAAAAGTTTTTCCTGGGAGTGGCCCCATAGTGTAGTGGGAAGAGGTTAGCACGTCTGCTTTACACTCAGAAGGTCTTGGGTTCGCGCCCCAGGTGGAGCCACGGACCATACCCCAGGTGCGGCAGGCCCCGGGTGCGCCAAGAGATGGCAACATCCATAGGTCAGGGGTGGAAGTGTGGGGGAAAATTAAAGAGAAGAAAAAAAAAGTTCTTCCTATTGACAAAAATATGGAAAAAATTTCAAGGAAATCCCATTGCATAAAGATGAAGCACTGAAGTCAAATGAACACAAAACAAAATATAAAAGATCATTGAAAAGACTTATAAAAGTAATCATATAAAATAAAGCAAGGTGACTTACATAGTAAATTAGTAACTGTAAAATAATAATTGAGTCTATAAGCCCTAATTAAATTGATTAAGACAGGAAGAAAAAAGGAGGGAAATAATTTTTTAAATGATAAATAACTTATCCTGCAAAATAACGTAAATATGGAGAGTTATTTTAGTATCTATTTTTTGGTAATTAGAAATTATGCATTTAGTTATGCATTTAATAAGTGTATAGGCAAACACATTAATATTTAAAACACTATATTTACTTTTAAGTTGACCATGGTAGAAATAAGGAAAATATGGCAATACACTCACCTATAAAGAGAAGAATTTAAAAAGCATATAAAAATTCACATTGAAAATAAATGTCTCAAAACTACCAACTACAGGCAAAATCTCTCAGATACTGATAAATATAACTATAAACTTTATAAAGGAGTCACTGAAAACTAAATTTACAAAGAATGATTAAAAAAACCAAATAGGTGGATATATTAGTGATAGTAATCTAGATATTAAACAAATTAGACTGCAGGTCAAAAAGTTTAAATAGAGTAAAGAGAGTTGTTTTCTCTTGATTCAGGTATAATCATTAAAGGAAAGCAACGCTTTCCTCTATCACATAACAGGGCATCTAAAATGTAAAGCAAAACCTATTAAAATGATAAGGAATATAGCTAGAAACATAAGTATATGAGATATAACACACCAGTACCAGGTTAGAATAAGTTAGAATATAGCTAGAAACATAAGCATATGAGATATAACACATATATAACACACCAGTACCAGGTTAGAATAAGTAGACAAAGAAAGATACTATACTAGTTTGAGGTAGAAATTTTCTAATAAACCTTTCGGATACTAACAAAACAAATCAACAAAAAAGAAATAAGACAAAAAGATATGAAATAACATCATTATAAAAGGTGAATGAATGAATATTGCCTCAGATTATTTTTACTTGTCAATAGGATCATTTAAAAAGTAAATGTATATAATATCATAAAAACAACTTCAATAAAATATTAAAAGTAGAGGCGGCACACACCAAAATCTCTATTGACTAGATAAAGTTATAAAAGAGTAATACAAGCTTAAATGTACTAATAGACAAACAAAAGCCCATGCCCAGGAGACACGACAACTCATGGCTTTCTTGTTAGCGCAGTTATGAAGAAGCCAGCTTGGTTCTACTACTTATTGGCAATGTGTCAAGGGACGAGCTACTGAAACTCTAGCTTGGGTCTTTTATCTATAAAATAAGGATAATAATAATGTTTACCCCATGAGGTTATTGGGTGGATTAAATGAGTTAACACATGCTATTAGAACAGTACTTGGTAACAAATGAAGTGTTAAGAGGTTATACTATTACTGGAATATGAACTCCACAAAGACAACAATTTTTGACTGCTTTGTTCTTCATAGATGTATCTCCAGAACCTAGAACAGTGGCTGTCTTACGACAGCAGTCCAAAAATATTTGTCGATGAAAAGTGACATTATCTACTGAATAAATCATTAAAAAAACCCTACAGACTATTTTGAAATAACAAGACTGTCAAAATTTATGAGATAAAGTCAAAGTGAATTGAAGTGAATGTTAATGCCCTAAGTGCATTTAATATTAAAAAGAAAAAAAGAAATAAACATTTCATTCTAGGAGTTATGAAAAGGAAACGAAAATCAGCCCAAGAAAAGTATGACAGAAAATTTAAAAAAAAAAAAAAAAAAAAAAAAATTAAGACTGAATCCTAGAAATGCATTTTTGATGGGAAACAAAACAAAACAAAACACTGATATATCCAAGCAAATGCGGGAAGGGGGTGGTGGTGGAGAGGTAAAAATGACCAAAAAAAGAGTGATATAATTAAGCACACAGAGAGATTATAAGAGAGTTTAAATAATCACAGTTTAAAAACACTAAAGTTGAAAGTCTAAATGAAATGGGCGACTTTCTGGAAAAAAAAAATAAACTTAAATGAAAAAGTAGAAAACTCAAATATGCCTCAAACCATAATAAATTTTTGAAAACGTAAAATGGATTTTATTCTCAAAAGGCTCTAGACTCAAATAATACTTTTGTTATTTCAAACACTTAAGGAATAGGTTATTATGCTATGTAAGGCACTCTGGAGACAAAAATGATGAAAATAACTTAGAATATTTTTTTAAAAATCTAGCATAACTGATACCAAGGCAGTACAAAAAAATCTCAGTCATAAATATATAGAAATTATAAGTAAAACACAACAAGCTAAATCCAGTAATACATCAAAAGAATAAGTCACCTAGCACATTCTAGAGTGACAAAGATATATATCATACTGCATGGTAATATCTTCAGGTGACAAAAAATTAACAAAATGACTAACAATTATTTGAGATGACATTCTTAGAAATTTTGAATAGAAAGAAGGGCACTTCATTCACATGTCCAAACATTATCCATCTTAAATGAACAGTCAATAGATTATATTAAGGTTGAACACCAGAGGCATTCCCATTAAAACCAGGTACAAAAGAAGGGTTGTGGATAGCAAAAGAATTATCTAACACTATTCCAAGAAATCCATCCAAAGCAGTGAGACAGAACAAAATATGAACCTATTAGAAAGATGACAAAATTATTACTTGCAGATAATAGGAGTGTATTATTAGAAAAGCTTAGATAATAAAATACAGAACTATTAGGAACATCAAGAATGTTTAGGAGTTTGAGTGTACAAAAAATAAAAATAAACAATAAAAAAACCAGTACCTTTTCTGTTAAAAGCAATAACCAATTAGGGAAAAAAATATATAGAAAAAAATTTCATACCTAGGATTGAACAAGAAAAGACATGAGGTGGTCATAAGAAATGTCAAATTAGAAAGTTCGGAAATAAAAATATATACCCTATTACTATATGGAAAATTGAATTTTTAGAGGATATAGGTTCTAGGCAAAATCCTAACAGTGTATTCTTTTAAGTTTAGTGAAAATTCTCCTAAAGATAATCTGTTTAACTCAGTTCTTCTGTTTTAAAGATTATATCTGAAGAGAACAACCCAAATAAGGAACAAAGAATTTTATACAAAGGTGTTTAGTATTGCTGATAGTAAAAAATGTTGGGAAAAACCCTAATGTCAAACAATGATTAGTGATTACAATGCGTCCATGTGATAAAAGCAGGATATGAAATATAAAATTAATAAGAATAGATTCAGTATATTCTCCATTTAAAAAAATACATTGAGAGAAAAATCTATAAAAATTTTAATAGAAGTTGCCTTTGGCTTTGATTGTGAAGGTATTGGAAATGGTTATTTTTTAAAAGTTATCTAAACTTCACTATTTCCGTGTTGCTTCAGTAATCGTCACTACTTTCTCCTATTTAATATGTACTTGGGTGAGTATAGTCTTCCCTTTAAGAGCTCTCTTCTATATATCTACATAATATTCACCATATTTTAGAACTTTGAGGTCCATTTTAAGAACAGATGAATGGATAGATGAATAGATAGCAAAGTGCTTCACTGATTAAAAGTATTATTTTACCTTTTATTCAAACACACACGTGCACGCACACAGACACACACACACACTTCTAGCCATCGTGTTACGGAGAAAGTCAATGTCTGTTAATTCATTCATTCAACAATATGTATAGAATACCTATTATATGCCAGGTTATTCTTCTTCCTGGGACTACAGAAACAAATAAACAGTTTTCATTTCATAATGCAAAAAATAGTGTTTTAGACTGTGAGATATGTAAAATATTAAAAAGCGGAATAAAGGGAATAAGGAAGGGAGTATATGTGTCATTTTATACAGGAAGGTCAAGGGAAGCCTAGATACATACAGTAAGAACCTCAGATCGAGTGAAAACTTGGGCAGACCTAAGGGAAGGTCTGTGGATTCTATGAGATTGATCAGAGCGGTGGGAATAGCAAGCGCAAAGGTCCTGTGGTGGGCAAGGCCTTGGTGTCTGAGTAACAGTAAAGAGGCCCACAGGGCTAAAAAGGATACGGCAGGAAAACAGTATTTGGGCTATGAAAATTAATGGGAAGAGCCATTAACTGCATGTTTAATTAATATCCCCAAATCTCTCTTAAATTTTACATGGCACTGGGATTAAAAAACTTGGAAATAAACTTCCTGCATGTTGGAACCAACTGACTATTTGAATTTACATACATCTACAGGGTATAGCAGCTTTACAGCATTTTATGAGTACAGACAAAGTACTTAATCCCAAGAGCCAAATTACAGGTCTGAAAAATCATGAGTGTAATGGAATGAAGAATGAAGCTAAGGAGCTTTGAAAACAAAACAAAATTTTGGAGACCTAAGCCCTTATCATCCTCTGTCATTATTCACTGTATTAATAAGCCCTTAGTGGGACACCATCATGTGCCTGTACTGCCCTGTATTTTCATCTCAATGGATGCCTTACATTTTCCCTTCTTTCTCTGGTAAAACTCTGTAAAAAGGTAGAATTTTTTCCTGCCCTCATTGACTCTTCCTTGGGGGCTTCTGGGTTATCTGCTCACTGGTGATGAGACCAAGTGTCATCACAGTGGCCCTGAGGACTCACTTGCATCAGTCATTGCCTGTCCTTAGCCTCCTCCTAGAGCTGGTGGGGGAACCTGCATTTCTAACCAGCTCAGGATAATTTCTGTGTGTGCAGAAAGCTAAGAACCCCTGCCCTTGCTGGGTCCGTGGAGCAGAGTGCGTATCAGGCTGGTGCCTTCGGATGGGAGAACCTTGCCCCAAACTGTGTGGCTTAGAGATTCCATCCCTTATACATTTTCTTCAGTACACAGGAATCTATATTCAAGGTCCCTAAAGGGGAAGGACAAGGAAACGATGGTAAGTGCACTTCATAAAGCACTTTCTCAGTACTTGAACTAAAAAAGTTTATTTGTATTTGGTTCTTTTTACTCATCTCAATTTCTTAACATTTTTCAGGAATTTCTGATGATAAAACACACTGAAGGTAGAAATGGTAATATGGCCAGGCCACTTTTCAGGGCAGAGAGGTGTTGCTGGCTCCACATGTAGCAGATGAGGATCTACCAGATAATCTGAGCTCAGCCGTGGCTTATGGCATGACAGTCCCTCAAATGAGAGGTCATCTTGTAATTCACGAAATAAAGGAGGAAAACCAAGGGCCAGTTGGCCAGTAAAAAAAGGATCAACATCACTATAGATGTTTTAGCTCAACTCAGAACACAGGGAAGGGAGTGAAATGAATTATCTACATTATGAGGCTAAGGAAGGAAAATTAAAAAAAAAAAGCAAAAAAAAAGGAGAACCCAATAAGAGCCATGTGTTGTTATACAACAGAGAATGAGAAAGAGCAGCAAATTCAAAGGCTCTATTATATAATCTCTTATGTGTTTGAAATAAACACAAAAACAAGATTGGGAATACTCCAATAAGGACTGCAATCTGAAAAAAAAAGGTGATGCAAACACTGAATAATCAGGCTGTTTTATAATCTTCAAATTGCAGAAGAATTCAGCCACGTAGCCACAGTCCAAATCTAGAGAGAACTGAAGTACTTTTTAAGGAAAAAATATCTTTTCTAATATTCAGAAAGTATTTGATTACTTACCTCTCAATCAGCTTACCACTAACACTTTTATCTGAAGTTATCTCAGAAAATATATGTGTTCTAAAAGTACTCAGCACACAAGACTGATTTCTAAAGAAAATTCTAAGGGAAATTATCATATACAATAAGCACAACAGAACTAGTCATACCAAAATAAAATGAGAAAAAAAAACAAAAATCCAAGAAGTTTCTGGATTAGAGGTAGCTCTGGCAAACAAGGAAACTCTGGCCTCACGGAACCCAAATTCTTATTCTGAGTTTGTTACCTGAGGAACTCAGAGCTTCACTTTTCAAATGGTGTGTCAGTGTAACTCATTTTACTAATTACTAATAAGTTTTATGGTAAAAAAAATGTTTAAATAAGGGCGGGGGGAAGCTTGGGTTAATTAGACTATTAGAATTGTTACCGTACGGGGTGATATGAACTCTGCTGTTGCCTTGGTAACACTGGAGATTCTCCATTCTTTTCACCAACAAAGAAATGAATTCCAACTCAGCAACAGTTATGAGAGTTAAGATTTATTAAAGGCACGTCTTGAGGTAGAAACGGGTCACGCCTAAACTGGCGGTTAGCTCCCCCCACTCCATGAGGAGCAGGTTACAGTTTCTCAGGAAAGAGGGCTGTAACCCCATGGAAGGGGAGGTCTGTATTATATTAGGGATGCGATGGGTGGTTATAAAGTGATTGGCACCTGGGGTCATTTTGATTGACATTTGCCTCCTATATAACTCTGCCTAGTGCACATGTGCTTACCTAGAATTCATACTGTTATAATTAGACTCATGAACTTCCAGGCATAGACATGGTAGTATAGTGAGGGTATAATGAGGCTGAGGTTGTAGGCAGGTTAGGGTAGTACCTTCTGTGCAAGTGTCTGTGGCCAGATTAAACAACTATAGATTTGTGGCCCTCTAGTCCTTTGTCTCTCAGGATGTAGGAATGATTCTTTAACTACAAATGGGGTGTTCTTTGGGTGGTCTCTGGGCTGTCTCTGGGTTGGGCCTTCGTTCTTTTGTTGCCGTGTAACTCATGTCTGTCTAACTATCTAACAGAACTTATAAAACTGAGATGATTTCATTAATTATTCTTAGTTAAGAAAAAATGCCAATCTGTCCCTGCTATGAACATAGCACATAAATAAATGACTTCAAGAAATACCTGCAGAATAAAAGAACTGCTCTCAAATTTGAGAAGGACTAAGAGTCTATCTAGTCTTGAATCCACTGGAAGCTCTAATTACCTCAAATTTCTAGTGGTGTCCAATTTAAATACCTAACATTCCAGGTTCAGGGACTTTCTCTCTCCTGGGGTAGCATTTTAGCTGACTCTAATTGTCAAATCAGTTTTCCTATTTCAAGCCTGAAATCTGTCTCCCTATGGTTTCCATGTACTGGATTTATGATCTGACACTGAGAACAAGTTAGATCCATTTTCCACAAGGCAGCTGAGCCACCCACAAATATTTAAAGGCAGTTATCACGCCCCCAGCTCTCTCTGCCTACCAGAAACCCCCAAATCTCTCATCCCTGGTTCTATCAACCACTTTTAACAGGGCATTTTTGGATCTTTTTCTGCTTGACCCAATGCTGACAAATCAATATTATCTTTAGAACACGGAATGCTGCACTAAGTGGTACTTTCCAGAAACACTATGATTCTTCTATAGCGTATTGGTATTTCCATAGTTGAGAATCCCATTAGCTAGCTTTGGTGGCTCAGTGCCTAATAAAAGTGAATTTATAGTTAATTAAAGACCCTATAATTTTTAATCCCCTTGGAGCTATTTCAGTATTTTGATTGTTCAAGATCTTTTAGGACCTGATTCAATCATTAACTTGATTTGAAAATTCCCCATAAACAACTCTGATGATAATTGCACTGTGACTTCTGTCCAAGAAACAAACACCAAATTGTTAGGCAAAACAGGACTGTGGCCAACCCCAGCAGCATCCTGCTTTTAGAATCAGCTCCCTTGACTAATGTCCAGCCATCTGTTATCAACCATCCAGTGACAACGTCTTCTAACTGCTGTTTGACACAACCATCACTTTCTGTCTTGGCTAAAGTTGCTTATTAAATGTTTTGCTGAAGTCCCAACACATATTTACAGTATTTTCCTGATGAACCAGTCTAACGATATTTCAAAGAAAATACTGGCCTGGGCTAGCATGACAGTTTTCTTGGTGAGCCCTGAGGGTCATGGTGATTACTATTTTGTCTTATATTAGGACAACAAACTTTTAAAATTTAAACTATAGTTTTCTGTAGAACTGATTTGACATTCTCCACCTACTAATTTACAGAATTAATTTTCTTGCTCCTTTTCAAAGTGCAGAATGACATTCACCACCTTCAATTTCCCAGCACCTCACAGATTTTTTATGATTGCTCACAAATTTCTGATACTGCTTCATGGTTACATTTGTAAGAAACCTCAGTCCTCTGGAATAGGAGAAGCCTGTCTGCTAGAGAGATATTGTCACTCAACTGGCCTCCGATCCCCTTTGCCAATGGTGATCTTCATCCCCGTTTCAGCTGACAAGCACTCTTATTCTCTTGCTGCTGTCTCTGTTCTGGACACGAAGCTGCGGAGGACAGGCCTCCTCTGAGTCACTGCTGCACCCTCAGGTCCATGCATTCAAATAACACAAAACAGAAGAGCAAACTAGAAAGTGAACTGTTTTTCTTTCACTGCCATGTGTCACCTCTAAACCAGGAAACATGCTTCTTTCCCGGCTCCCACAAGCAGCTCTTCTGTGGTCATCAGCATGTTCACCAGGCAGTGCGCTGGATGGGGATCAGAAGAGTCTATGTCACACCTCTCTCTTATCTCCACGTGTGTGCTTTCTTTCCCTTTTCTGTATGTATGATTTTAGATCTAGCTTTATTAAAGGATTCCACTAGGACCCGTATTTTTCATACTCTGTGTTTTTTTTTTTAGTAAATGTGATTGCTGAATCAGAATGACTCTCCTTAGTGACCCCCAGCTCTCTTGCAGTGGCTTCTCCTGCAGTCTCATGCTCTTTAACCAGGCCCATCAGGAAGCTTCTTGTCTGGTCCGAGCTGTGCCTCTGCACCTGGTACTGTCCCTATGTAAGGCACCAAAGGGTTATCCCACTGGCCACTTTCACCCTAGAGAAGTCTCATTTTTGCCTCTCTCTATTTGAAGGGCTACGGCTTAAAGTAAAACTAGAAAATAACAGTATGGATGAGGGACAGGAGCAGGGACTCAGAGCTCAGAGTTTCAAGTTCCAAGTTCTGCCTTTTCCCAGTATTCCTGCCATAAGTTTAATATATTCTTTACTACATATCCCCTAAAGCAAAAGACAGGTGTTCTGGATGAGTACATGAGTTTTAGCTGGAATCCTAGAGGGTATCTGACTCTCATCTCTGTTTTGAAGAAGGGGTCTGAAGTTTGTGATGAAGAGTAACATTTACTTTCAACAGTATCCAAAAAGAAAAAAACAAAACAAACAAACAAAAAGCCCTCAAACCCCCAAATAATCTGATTTAAAAATAGGGAAAAAATCTGAATAGACCTTTTTTTCAAAGCAGACATACAACAGGCCAACAGGTACATAAAAAGGTGCTCAACATCATTAAACATCAGAGAAGTGCAAGTCAAAACCACAGTGAGATATCCTCTCACATCTGTTGGGATGGCTATTATCAAAATGACAAGAGATAATAAATATTGGCTGGAATATGGAGAAAAGGGAGGCCTTGTGTACTGTTGGTGGGAATGTAAATTGGTACAGCCATTATGGGAAACAGTATGGAGATTCCCCTAAAAATTAAAAATAGAACCATCGTATGTTCCAGTTATCCCACTTCTGGGTATATATCTGAAGGAAATGAAATCAGTATATCAAAGAGATATCTGTTATCCCATGTTCATTGCAGCATAGCCAAGATATGGAAACTACCTAAGAGTCAACAGATATATGGATAAAGAAAATGTGGGATAGATAAATAAATAGAATATTATTCAGCCATAAAAAGAAAAGAAATCCTGCCATTTGTGACAACATGGATGCACCTGGAGGACATTATGCTAAGTGAGATAAGTCAGACAGAGAAAGACAAATATTGTATAGTATCACTTAAACATGTGACCTTAAAAAAAGAAGAAGAAGAAGAAGAAGAAGAAAGTGTCAAACTCACAGAATAAGAATAGAGTGGTGACTGCCGGGGGCTGGGGGCAGAGGAAACAGGGTAATGTTAGTCAAAGGGTATAAACTTTTGGTTATAAGTTGAATAAGCTCTGAGGATCTGTGGACGGCATACTGACTATAGTTAATAATACTGTATTATATGCCTGAAATTTGCTAGGAGAGTAGATCTTAAGTGTTCTCACTACACACACCAAAAAAGGTAAGGTGACGGCTGTGTTAATTATCTTGATGTTGTTATTTCACAATGTGTAATCAAATGATCATATTGTATACTCTGAATACATATCATTTTATTCATCAATTATATATCAATAAAGCTGGAAAAAATAAATAAATTTTATGTTATGTGCATTTTACCACATTTTTTGAAAAAGAAAAGTTAAAAAAAAAAAAAAAGAAAAAAGAAATCCTGCTGTAGTCCAGTGAATGAACTGGCCAGGCCCCTGACCAGAACTGTCCTTGTATCCTTCGGCTCCCCTCTGGCCAGTCTGCACTGCTCATGCTCATGCTTTCAGGCCTCCAAGCAGAAAGGATAAACCTAATGAGCTCGAATGTCAGCGCAATATAAATTACAGCCGTGGAAAAAAAAGAAACAACTTGATGCATGGCTGAGGATCTAAAAGAGGAATGTCCACCATTGTTTGTGATTATGGATCACATCACAATCTAATAGCAATTTTTATTTAATCAATAATTTCCATGCTGAACAGACAGCCCTGTTACAAAGAATCGACAAGCAGTTACTGATAGCGACAAGCCTTGTTATTAATCTTTTCTCCACTAGCTTATCAGCCAAACTTGTGGAAAAGGCACCACCAAGATGGATTTTAGAAGCCACCTTTCTCCTTCCCCCATCCCTCTTTTCTTTCTCCCTCTCTCAGAACATATCATATAATGTAGACTCTACATTTATTTGAGTAACCTGGGGCTTGAGTGGCATAAAAAGGCAGTTCACATTAAGCAATTTCACAAATCAGTAGGACCTAGACCATCGCTCAGGGTTAGCCATTATAGGCTAATAAATCATACTTTCTCTTTGAGTTGTCAATCTCCAAAAAGCTTTGTACAAACATTGGCATCTCTTATTCCGTGAAGGCTTTTCATCTTGAAATAAGATGCTCTATACTGATAACAAGAATAATCCCCTCTTGATCAAGAAAAAAAAAATCTGCATTTTAGCAATTAAAGCTGCTGCCAGAAGCCAAACGCCTCAGCACTGAGGATGCAGTGAAGTTTATCTCTGCTAAACACAAGCAGAACACAGCACTGTGCTTCATTTGCAGTTTGACTGCTTTATCTCGTGATGGGAAATGCGCCACCTCTTAATGAGAGAAAAGTACCAGAACTTTCACTTCTTCCAGGAAAGCTTCCAGAAAGACCTGCTACCTGCTTTTCATGAACCAGCCTTTTCACCTACCCTAGAGAGAGCTCTCAGCTACTTGAGACACATCAGTGTGCTGAGGCACAGAGACAGCATCCAAAGAAACATGATATCTGTGCAGGTGGCGTGAAGGGAGCATAGGAGACAAGACCTGGCCAGGTATGGAAACAGACCACCACCCACCAACGGCATCCCATAGCACACAGCTGTGTAGTTTTGTTTTCTTGATTAGAAAGACATTTTCAGAACCCGAGATTATGTATTTATAACTAGAAAATAAGGCACACCAAAAAACAAAACAATAAAGAAAGAAAAATAATAATCACACAAGAAAACCGTCTCTAACTGGGCCCTAAAAACTTGACTAGCACTGGAGCAGGCATCTTCCAAAAGTCATTAAAGGTCATTCTCCCAACAAGGCTGATAACTCTACTTTTAAAAGACACTAGAATCTTAGAACCTTGGGCCATGTACAGAAGAGACAGGGGTCCCACAGGCAAAA
Source organism: Pteropus medius (assembly GCF_902729225.1). NCBI lineage: Eukaryota > Metazoa > Chordata > Mammalia > Chiroptera > Pteropodidae > Pteropus > Pteropus medius. The sequence goes on along the minus strand of NW_024352787.1, from coordinate 16,630,177 downwards.
CCAAATCCCAATGCTCAGTCTGCCCCCCAGAACCTTCTGACTACTCTCTGAACATCTACAACTATCCACATTAGCTGTGAAAACTGTAATTGTGAAACATCTCAGAACTTTCCTCTCAGGTATTTAAAAATAATTGCTACTGTAGAATCTCACTTCTGGTTCTGTCCCATCCTACCCCTCCTCTCTTCAAAACACAACACTTATACCTTCTAGGGTTTTGCAAAGCTCAGCCCCCATCTTTCTAAAGCTCATGCTGGCTCAAGCCATTCCTCTCATCAGAAACATTTGATTCTCCTTACTCCATCTGGAATATAACTCGGACTCCTAGTCTATCACACCTAACCCAGGAAACAGTGCTACTCTGCTCTTCAATCTTAATTCCCACTACCCTCTGTCTTCTAAAACACTTTGGTTCATAACTGCATTATTTACCACTCTTCAACCAAATTCTTAGAATGAAACATTTTGTAATTATAGCTCTAAGCAAAAGAAATGTCAGAAATGCCAGCCTTTTATTATATTAGCCACTATCATAGATAAAATTCTCCTATACTTTCTGTATCCATTAACTTCTTCCTGCTGCCTTTTCTCCCTTGGGAGCCCCAACTCCTCCCTGCAGTAGTCATTTCCTATTTAAATCCACCTGTTCTTTAAAGACCATGTTCAAATACGACCTCCATGAGACCCTTCTCTCATTCCTTCTTCTGTACCTTCACATTACCTGTTTTCCCACTGCTCTGCCTGTACATCTTTAGTCCTCATAAAAGCCTGCCCTGTATATTCCCCTTACTCAAAGGGACAGACGCAAAAGACCTATATGTCAGGTCTTGCTCTCCCCACCAGCCCCAAACCCAAGTCCATAGGTCTGACATGCATGAGGCTTTTTCCAACACTATGCCTGAAATTTGCGTAGTGGCCACCAGGTGATGATGATATGTTGTAGCAAGTACTATCAACAGCCTACACAGGTTGAGAGGGTACAACCAAATCAATGACATACTTATATACTCTCTTCTTATTTTGATGAAAAGTCTCCTTAATCTCTAAATTCTTGAACTAATTATGTTGATTATTACTACTTCTAGAGTTCATTCTTCCTCATATTTGAATAATGCTGTAGCACTTACAAAAGCACTTTCATGATATGATCTCATTCTATCCTCACAAATATAAAACAAAGTGAAAAACTTAAGTTGTAGGTGACTTTACTAATAGAAACAATTTGGGGCAGATATAAGAATAAAAGCTAAATCTTCAACACACCATCCAATGTGCTCTCCACACCCTGCTCACTGATTAATGCTAGTTTTACTGGAAATTCGGAGGGGTGGGGTAGGGGTAGTTCAAGTTTAAGGCCTTGGCCTATACATAGTTTTTTGAGGATATGCCATTTACAGTTCTCTTCTCATGTCAACATTAACTGCTCTAGAAATGAATATATATATATATATATATATATATATATATATATATATATATATTGCAGTATTTAGCTAATCTCAGAAAAGCCTAAATGTCCCTGAATCTTCAAGAAGTCCTTGCATAGAAAATTGCTTTCTGTTCCTGGAGCTCTGTTTTATGTCAAAGCAGAAGTCTGATATCCAATCCTGCTGGCCATGATATCAGAAGCTGAAGACTAAATGACTTCCCTTGGTCTAAGGAAAAAAAAAAAAACAAACAAACTACGGTGATGGAATTTTTCCACCAAGACCAAGGGACTAGTTGGTAAAGGCCTTGCTGAGAACTACTAAGTGACTAACCTTAGCAAATGTGGTTTTAAAATTAAGCTCTGCTAATTTACACACCCACAGAAGCATGTACATACAACATGCACCACATAAACATATGTACATATGCATGCATGCACATAAGCACGCCACATACATATATATCGAATAGCCTTTTGCTCAAAAGTATTTAATGAGGTCATCTTCTCTTTCTAATCTGAGCATTCTAAGCAAAAGAAAATTTATCTTTAATCACATACTTTTCTTCATTATTTTTTCCTACACTACAAGAGGAAGAATATGGGGCAAAACTAGGGACATTTTGACCCCCAGGGGCATTTGACAATGTCTGGAGACATTCTTGGTTGTCATGATGGAGGAGGGCACTTCTGGCATCTAGTAGGCAGAGGTCAGCAATGCTGCTAATGGTCCTACAATGATTTCTCTGCCCTAGTGTGCCTTGCTTTTAGAGTGATCACCAATGAGAACTTTCAGAAGGATGCAGGATTAGGCTCTGATTCTCATCATAGCACAAGCGAGTGCCAGGAGGGATTTGGAGAGTAAGGAATGGACCCAGGAACTTCTCTAGTCTTTTTGTCTTAGGGCTGCCAGGGGCCTAGTCTCAGCATCTTTATGCAATTAATTTCATGGTGACATGTCAACCCAAACACTGACCAAATATCAATCTAAGCCTCGCTTTTATAGACAACATGCATGGACCTGGCAGCTGGTAAAAAAAAAAAAAAAAAAAAAAAATCTTTACACTTTTCACTCTTACAAGGACAATTACTAACATTTTATTAAGTATGATTTTTTGGCTAATCCCCCCAACCTTTTTCTGAAGTAAATACTATTATCATCCTTATTTCATAGAGAGGGAATGTGATGTGTCTAGGGTAGAGGTTAGGCCTTGAACTCAGGTCTGTCAGCTTTGAAACGCCATGTACTCCTATTGTTGCAGAATAGTGGTAAGCCAAAGTATTCTTTCACATCTGGTGCTACTTCTTCTTATAAAACAATCACTGTCACTGTTACCATCACCATCATTATCATCATCATCACTCCTAAAAAGTTGACCCCCATGCTTTGCTTGGCCTTAACCATATTCCTCACCTGTTTCCCAGAAGCTTCTTAGATACCACTCATGTACTTCTCCCTCTCTGAGCTCCTAGAATCTCAACTACACAATGCGGCTTCATTATGTCCTTCCTCCTATTGTTCACTATGCTTGCATGCTTCCTTGTCTCCCTTCCCAATGAGAATGACCAGTCCCAGAGGGTCCGTTCTAAGTTCTGCGGGCAATGTGCCCAACATCGAGCTGGGGCAGTGGGATGCCATGCAGGCCACTCTCAGGCCTGCTTCTGATGAGGACTTGTTGAGAGAATGGCTGATCTGCTAATGTCAACTCGTACTTTTCCTGATAACCAAAGGGACATACTGTGCCAGCAAGATCTGCTATAGACGACTATATTTCAACGAGGTGTGAAGCCCCGTTCAAAGTGACCATCATCCCCTCTTGTATAAAGTGGGTCCATATTGAATATCCCAGGGAACTAATTACTGGCAGAATCCAAAATCCCACCTAAAGTATTATTCAGAACCAATCAATGAGCTCTTGATAGGAAAATCCTCCTCCAATGAGAGAAACAGTTACTTGAATGAAGATTTTGATGAAATATTTCAGGGGGTACATAAAATCAAACATTTCAGGGGATATAAAATGGCTGAGTAAATTTAAGAAAGTAACTAAGATATTACTCTGTGCCAGTTATATCTTACTCAAAATACTGATTTGTTATTCTTCATTCAATGGTTAAGGCATACTAGTAAAGGGGCCATTTTAATAATTCAAAAAATTACTCAAGTAATCAATACACCACTTCATAGAAAACTTAACTACAATTATTCTGGAGGGCACTTAATTTATAGGGTTGGAATAGACCCTGGGAAAGAGATAGCAAGTACCTGCCTCCTCTGAGACCCCACCTGGGGGCAGTCATCCATAACTGGCTGCATATCCTTACCCCCCACCTCCATGGCTGAAATGAGAGGAGAGCTCAGCATAGCACCCTAAGTGATGACCAGCCAATAAGCTGGCACTTAAGTGAGATGAAACCTGTTTGCTATTCCTATCCCAAGGACTATCCAATTCAAATGCTTCACTTGCTTTTACTAAAACGGAGATCAAGGAGTCAAAACGTCTTAGCCAAGTCCTACAAATACAGACTGGGAAAAAAAATGTGGTCTCGACTTTAGTCAAGTGCATGTCCCAGTTCAGCAACAATAAACATAAAATAAGCCTTAGAGCTGACATGAAGAAGCCACAAAACTCAACAGTGCCACTCCCCTCCTCTCCCTCACTCAACCCTACAAAACACAAATACATAAAACAAAAAGACAGAGTTACCCACTTTAGACCCTCTGTTTCTTGTTAGACTTACTGCTTGTGATCTCTGTTTGGCCTTGGACATTGGGGACAACATTTATTTTCATGGCTCTTTCACAGTATGATAAGTGAGAAAATAACATTCTAAAGGGTCAAATGATTCCAGGGAGGTTATCTGGAGGGTCAGAGCAGAGATGGGGCTGCCACTCAGAATTCCCCTGGCCCTTGAAGGCTTTCGCTAGTGGACCACACAGCCCTCCATGCCCTTCACTCTGTTTAATCTCCTGAATGTCTTTATGGGAACAATTTCTGCAGGTGCAATTTAGTCAATAACTTTAAAAAGAACGTGCCCCTTGAGGCACAACTGTCAAAGGGTGGCTTTGAAGTTGGTGGTTCTTTGTCTACATTTTGCATAAAATATTTCCAAGTAATTAAAGTAACTAAATTAACTAGCAACTCCATGTAGGGAAAATAAGATCACAATCTCCACTCATTTGTTTTACATTTCATGTACAGACAAAACTAATTTCGGCCTCATATCTAAGACCCCTATCACATCTTAAACTCAATATTCTCTTAGGTAAGGATGTACAATGCAACTTTAGCAAAGAGATCAAAATTAGATGGAAAACATTTAAAATGTAAATTTAGGATCGCGGTACTAATATGAAAATAATGTTTTCACCACATCCTAACTCTTCCCCAAATTTCTATGGATGCATCAATTCTTCACAGATTAGATGTGCTTTTTTATATCTAAATCTGTCAGTTTTCAAATGACAGTAAAGGTGATTATAACTGTATTTTTCCGATAAAGGAAACTTTGGTATGCTTCTAGAGATCAAAAATTGCAGCACAGGAAAGCATTTAAAATCAAGTAGGTGGTTAATCACTCTATAAAAAGGTGGATTTTGACAACACGTTTAAAGATACACATGGAGGAAGGAGTACAGAGACTGAAATGCCACCCAGTTGAAGCTGGGACCGATATACACACAACTCACATTCTCTGCTGTGCGGCATCGATGGCAGGAGACAACAGCCCCGCAGTGCAACTTTCAAGGCCCTGACTGTGAGGTTATTCTACTGGGGATGGGGTGAGGAATAAAACTGTTAAAAAATAATTTAACCTTTTAACGACCTTTGGAAAGGATATTACATGTGTTGTTTCTTAAAGTAAAAGAGAGGGTAAGGCATTATAGTGATGCAGTGAACAGGTGGCCATTAGGTATGGTGATTACACTATTTTTATTCTTTCAGATCTCAACAGTGATGTTTTCAAGTATTGCTATCACTAGCCACTCAGCAGTGGTGACCCACACTGAGGTACACATTCTCTACATTTATTCCTTTTCCTCTTTTTAAAAAGCCTCTCAAAACACTTGTAGCATACATAGTGTCATTCAGAAACAAAGTGTGCAGATTTCCGAGACCTGACTTCAGATGCTCAGTCATCCAAAAGCCAAAAATGGAACTGACTTCTAAGACAGAACTAACACAACAAAGAAATGGGAAGGACTGGAAAGCTCTCACATCTGTATGAGAAGCCAGTCCAGAAGACAATGAGTTTTTTGCATAATAACAAAAGCTCAACCAAACCAAACAAAACAAAGCAAAAACAGAAGCAATACTTTGAGAACTGATATTCTACAAATTTAACGTTAAGATGTCTTATGTAAGATATAATGTACTACAGCAAAAAGAGTCTAATTAACTTAATATTGAAAGGAAAATGTGAACTTTTCAACTGATTTCGAGATGTTAGAATATGTGCTTTCGGATGTCAAGGTAAGAGAAAGTGCTTGCATCTTGACAAATCAATAATAAATTCAGTTTTAATCGAAGGTACTTTAATTAACTTTTGTACTATATATCCTTCTTACTCTCTTGTTCCCTTCTATTTTAACTGACCTGAAGAAAGGGACGAAGTACAACAAAAACCTGGTTAACAAAAATATATATCAATCTTCTTAGCTTCTGGGCATAGATGAAAATTTATGACAGATTTAATACCAGCTTGAGAATAACTAAGCCCAATTATAATTATCTTGATGGGAAGGAAAACTAATTAAACACTCAGTGATAAAGACCCCACAGCAAATATAGAATAAACACAATCGGAGAAGGACAGGGGCTTGAAATAAAGGAGAAGAGAAGGGAGAGGCAATACTCAGCCCATCTGTTCGGACAGTAATGGGACGAGGTAATCTTTTCAATAGAACATGGAGTTCATTACACTGGAAATGAGACTACCTGGCAGGCAAAGTCAGTGGAGTCTCTAATTCTCCTCTTCAACTTTGTGATTTGCTAACGTGAAACACATGTCTCTCTTTTGCACCAAGTTCAAATGACTCTGGAATTCCAACCGTGCAGCTCAGCGACTAAACCAGAACAAGGGGAGAACTTGTCAGGATTTAAGAGCTTTCAGCAAAGCCCTTCAATTGCAGCCAGCACCCTATTCCACAGAAGGATATCAATTATAGATAGTGACTTGCTTTAGCAGGCAGTCGGGACTGCCAGACACTAGATAGACAACCATGAAGAATCATGAATCTTTCCATTAACTGTAAGAGGAGGAAAAAGAATGGATCATAGCTATAAATAAGGCGCAGCATCAGAATGGCTTAACACCTTGCCCCTTGGGTGTATGTAGCATGAAAATTCAACTAATTCACAAAATGTCCTCTCTCCAAGGAAAGTCATAGGAATAGAAGCAGTTAATGCTCCCCTCTATCCCTAAAAAGGTGGTTTTTGCAGCTGGTATTATTTCCATCTGCCAAAGTAATTAGGTGGACTTGAAGTAGCTATTGGTTCATTCAACAAAAAATAAAGCGCCTATTCTATACCAGGTCACTGCTAATGCTACCAGATACACTCGTGAGTATGAAGGTATTTAAATGTCATGCAAAGTAAAATCAGTTTAAATGCACAAAAATGGAATTTCCACACTTTGGATAACGAGTAAAAAGGTAGCAAATAAGTGATATAAACTACTCTATTTATGTAGTTGTAAGTTATGATTTTTAATTCACTTAAATAAGTTTACTTATTCATATAATTTTCTCAGACTAAAACTAATATCATAAAGACAATATATTAAATTTCCTTCTAATCCTGGCATTTTTTCTAGCTGATTTAGAATAAAAAAAAATTCCACTGTATGTCTTCATTCATATTTTTACAATAAAACAGACAACATGGTGGTCAGTTGATAGCTTAAGCACCATTACCTTAAAATTACTCAGATTTCTCTATTAAAACAACACTGCTACCTAAAACCTTTCTCCACTGAGATTAAATACAAATACCCGCAACATCCACTGTTTTTAAAAAGCCTTCACATTAAGTGGCCAGCAAAAAGGTTTATTATCACAACCCAAAAAATGTTACCTCCAACCTCGCCCCTAATGAGGAGCACAATTCCCTTTAAATGTAGGCTTAGAACAAGCTCTTATTTCTTCCTCATTTGATAATGGCTGAACCATAATCACAGCATTTTTTGAAAACTACAATGACTTACCCACAGAAAAGGCATCAGGAGACTACATCATCTCTCAGAAGGACATTTTAACAAGCAAGCAGCACTGCCAATATCTCAGTTATGATGGCAGTTTTTATACAAACGATTCTCCTCATTTATGTTGTGCGCTCATTATATCACTCGGTATTCTTGGCACACTCTATGCTTTGGGAATGTTTCTCTACATTAAAAGAAAAATTCAAAACTTCTTTTTCCCCTTTAATAAGACAATGTCTGTGGTTTCCATTAAAACGACCAGAATGAAGGGCCATTAAGTCAGGCTTGGCTTAAAAAATAACACTTGCATCGAATTAAAGAGAAAAAAATAAAATAAGTTCATAGAAAAATCTAGAAATACACCTTAATTAAAAACATCTGATACTCTAGTTTTTTGCTGTGCTGATAAATCTATAATTCTTCCTTTACCATTATAGAGATACGATTAAAAGTGAAATAGGGGGGAACCCTGCTGATGTCATGTTAAATCCTCAAAACATTCTATACACAACAGAGCTCAAGACAGACAAACCATATATTTAACACTATAATGTAACTGCAATGTGTGGAACGCATCACACAGAATGGGCCAAGTTGCAAGACACACTTCAAAAGCTCATAGAGCCTATGAAACATGGGGGATGTGTGAGGAATTTTATAATTTTAGTGTTTTAAAAAATAATCTTAGTGTTTAAATGGAAGAAGGTTATCAACAAATATGGATCATCTCAAATTAAAAAGTTACTATAAAAGAGAATGGAGTGTGTGTATGGGGAGGGATAGTCACAATAAAAGCTGGTCTGTCAGATTTTCCATATTAAAAGCTCATGAAACTGCCACACTTAGCAAACCATCCATAATGTCTTAATGGGAGCCTGTCCTTCTGCACCAGAGTGTGTGAACTACATCTTTTTATTCTTGATTATCTAAATGCCCTTCCATTTCAGCAGCTCCTGGTCCCATTTGCCAGGGAGACTCTATTGGCCTGAGAGAAAGTGTCGAATAAAACAAACACTGGCGAAGGACGTATGGCTAATCAGGTGTGTGTGCATGGGTGGGGGCACACTAAGCATTATTTGAAATGATACACAAGGGAGGGAGGGAAAAGAAGCTAGTATGGCAGGAGAAGGTGTGGTTCTCAATCTGACTGCACTGCAGTTTTCAAAAATAGACATCATTAAACACATTTTACAATACATATCACTTTTTCCATGAAACTATTAGCCCTGCAATGGTTGGCCTCAAGTCAAGAAGCTGTGCCAACGGCTCGCCCCAAGCATCTAACTATCTCACACGGAGTACTAATTGCTGCATAAAACAGTGGGAGATTCCTGAGGCAATGAGGGTTTGGGAGAGGAAGGTAAAGTGGAAAAAAGGAATCTCCCAACTCTACAATCTTTTCTGTTTTACTGGGTCTTGGAAAGGAAACTCAAACTTGGTTAAAGGTTAATAATAATTCATGTCCAGCTCACTATTACTCAATAACCATCAAAGTCACTAACTCAAATAGTGTTCTCTGGCTTACAGGATCAGAGTCATTACATTCTCTATTGAAGACTTTATTGAATTTTACACTAAGCTTTAGCTGATTGAACAGGTCAAGCACCGTGGCTCAGAGTTCTCTTTATTCTCAGAAAGTCATAAAGGCCTCTCCAGTTTGCAATGCTGCTAGCTAAGAAACTTGACTCAGCGCAGGGTCAGGGAAGATGATCCCACAGAAAGGTCACATAGTTGTAAAGCCCAGTTCCCAAGTCCCCTTCACTTACATGTACCAGCTGCTCCTGGGTGTCAAACTCCCTGGTGCAGCCTTCCCAGTGGCAATTTGTCTCATAGATGACTTCAGGCTCTTGCTTGCTTTCATCTTTGTCCCCTTCCTCTTTCACCAGGGTGGTTCCTTCTGGCTGTTCCTGAAAGGCAGGAGGATAAGGCAAAATGGGAATAAGAGTAGAAAAACCTGATTTAGGTTTCTTTTCCTCCTGATGTAAGTTTTCAGTGAAAATAAAATAGAGCCCAGGTCTGTCAACCGGGTTTTATAAATAGAAGAAGTCAAACATATGGAATCATTTGTTTTTTTTCAGATTTACCAATACCTCTTCAGAGATTGTTAACTTGTGATTAAAGACAACAGTCCAAATCATTGTTATTGTTATTGTTGAGGCCAAATTTTGCTGTCCTTTAATACCAAGCTGGAAAAAATCTGTCATCCCATAAGAGAAGCAATTAAACTAGGTCAAGTTGTCTTTATCCAAAAGACTGGTCTTTCTCTTTCAGATAGATTCTTTTCAGTATATTAATTTGTTCATTCTCATATTTTAGAATCCAGGGAAATGGTTACTAGCAATTCTAACTGGAGGCTGTGAGAGGCACTCAGTAGATTTTATAGTGTTCAACCTCTGATCTCCAAGGGTACATTCTCTGCACAAGAACCACAGCATCTAACGCTTGGAGGGTATAGTCTGTCCTGGTCTTCTTAGGACATTTTAAGCAATTAAAACACAAAGAATTTCTAGAATTCTGGAGACAATTATATGTGTGGATTCCAGTTCTAATCTGGGGCTAGATGACAAAAACTGTATACAACTGTATATAACTGTTGGCTAGCAGAATGCAAGAGGAAGGATGGATTTCAGAACCCATAACATCCATTCATTCCATTCTCAGTTTGGGCTAAAGCAGTATAAGGTTTTGGGCAGAAACAACCTAGCCATAGCAAAGTCCAGATTCTATGGATGTCCAGATTCTTGTTCAGCCTCTATCTCGGGATTAATATTCATTGACCTCTTTCCTGTATCAGGCACAGGGACCCTAGGAGCTGGTATTATGGTAATATACACATCTTTAAACTGAGGCTCAGAGGATCTAAGTGACTCAAGCAGAGACCAGATTGGAATTTCTAAACTATCCTTTCAAGGCTTTGGGTGAAGGCCCGGAATCTAAGTAGCCTTAGGATAGGTTGGTTGTGCCTTGATCCCTCCCCGTTCTCCAGGCTCTCCTGGAAAGTGGGAAGTGGCAAAATAAGTACAAATAAGAACATGATCAGTATAGGGAACATCACTAGCTCTGCCCAGCTCAGGCTTAGGGCCAGGAGGTTATAATTTCAGGCCCAAGACTGGGGCTAAGGACTGAAGCCTGGTCACATTGGTGGTCAGTAACAAATTAATCCACCTACTTACCCTATGAAGCAGTTTATAACCCATATAGCTTCCTGCATGTTTTGTTTGCTTCTGAGCCAGAGAAACAAATTAAGTCAGACTTTGTAACTGGTCTTTTGTCAAGTGCAGAACTTGAGTGCCTCACCTGCTGACCCCGTGGCCCAGGGCTGGGGAGGTCCTCGTCAGGTTTGATCTTGGACCGCTTGTTGTGCATCAGGTCGCCAGTGCTGCTCACTGCAGACTCACTCGTGGGCTTGTTTTGCTGATCACAATTGCAGGGACAAGGACAAAATTAGGTTTTGATCAATGAGCAGGATCATTACTAAAACATGCAATTCAAAACAAGCAGGCTTGTTTGACACTAACTAGAGTAATGACTGATAACATTCCAATCCCATGGTAGCAGAGTTCATAACGTGTTCGAAGCCAGAAAATACATTCATGAGGCAGCTCCTCGGTTTTACCTCACGAGTATAATCTCCCTGTGGCTTTTAAAAGCAAGAAGGATAGTGCTGAGGGACTGGGCTTTAATGAGTACCAACAATGAATTCAAAAGAACAAAGTTCTGAGATGGGCAGAAAACCAACATGAACTGTTGGCGAAGTTCTTTAATTAGAGCGTCCAGATTCTTCTCTGAGCGTTATCAGTGTGGAGGTAAGAACAGAGGGCATAGCAGTTTTATTCGTACTCTGATGTTATCACATGATTCTAAGCGCCAGCAGACAGTGACCAAATGAGAGCAACACATTCATGAATGTATTTCTATTGAATGAGGGGATATACAGCACTGAGTCAGAGTGAAGCTTATCAAGCAGCCCACTGTTCCACCAAGGATAAATGACTCTAATGGAAGAAGCTGTTGTTTCATGAGGAGCGCATACACAGCATATTCATCAAAAATGAAGATGACAGCCCTGGGTTAGGAAGACAGGCAACAATATGGAAGTCCTGAGAATGCCAAGTCGCAGTGCTTATTAAGAGCGGCAGACTGGAATGGCTCTCCTCTATAATTACCAGGACCAACCAGCTCATCGAGCTGTCTTTCTCACCTGTGAGGATTCGGAAGGGCCAGAGCTGACCTGGACGGGGTTCAGAACCGTAGGGATCCCAGGAATAGGCCTCTGTGTTGGAAAAGTTGGGGCAGGATGGATGAGTGGAGGGCTATGTCCAAAGGCCGAGCCTAAGCTCTGTTGTCGGCTTAAGATTTGTTGATGCATATGGAGAGACATGGGTGCAGAAGGGTAGGTGAAACTCAAGGCAGGGCTGCATGGGGGAAATAAAGAGCAGGAGACCATCACTGACATGGAACGCAGAAACTAGTGCAGCAACCCATGTTTGCACCTTTATGCCTCGTTTTATCACCCCAAATCACATCAAGTCTGTCTGTTTAAATTAGAAAATAAAAACAATTATTGACAAACATCTTCAGAAGTTCAAGAGAAAGATGACAAAATACGCACGTGTGTGCAAACAAACACAGACCTGAAATAAGATTCAGCAAAATGAAACAAAAGGCATCGGCTCAATAACAGCTATTTATTGCAATAACAAACTTTAGATAAAAAAGAGAACAGGTGACTACATGCTTTATAGTACTTTCACTGGCTCTCAGTTCCATATGTTCCTGTGCATGGAGCGATTCCTTTAATCTCAGCTCACACTGTGCACTTTCATATGTCTCCAGATCTTATTACAAGAGGAAAGAAAATCAATTGGTTAAATGTGCTCTGAACACCGTACTTGTCATATCACTCATTTGTTTGTAAAGATGGAAAGCTTGGTTCATCCAGAATGCCACCTAAAGAATTTCCATCAGTGCCGTCTGGTTACAGAATCTGATGGATTAACCTCTCCTGGGTGAAATCTGTGATCAATGGGCTTTGATGGAGGAATATTCCAATGGGAGGCCAGAACTCCCTCTTCCAGCTAAACAGCATTAAATGCCTATTAAAGTCCATAATACATGCTAATGCCTGTCACTACTTCATTACGTCCCAGGATTTCCCAGGCTACATACAGTAAGTTCTGAGGAAGCTGCTCTATTACCTAAAGATTTCTTGACTAGTAGGCAGTGCCAAATCATCCTTTGTGCCAGCATGGTTTATCCTCTTAAAAGAATGAAGTGCTCGAGGAATTTGCCAATGGCTTAAAAATGCATGCAAAACTATAAGCATATTCATGAATATTTCTTTCTTAAAAAATAATCAGTGAACACACACACACACACACACACACACACACACTTCCCCCATCTTGCTATGTAATACACTGAATCAGGGTTTCTTGTTATAGCAAAGGTAGCATTCATGCAAATTTCCAGTTTGGTGGGTTAATTACTATTGCTGTTAAGCGCATTAACTGAGAATGTAATAATTACAATAACAAAATTCGAATCATTTCAACAACTAAGTAATAATTCCAAAGATATACTGTTCATTAATGTGACTCCACATTTTGCCTATTTGACTACAATCCATAAAAGGCAGCTTCAATGGGATTACATTACTATTATTCCTACAGCGAACCTTACATTACAATAGCTTGCCCATTTAAGACTGAATATCATTAAGAATACCCTAGGAGAATTTCGCCAGGCTTGGAGGAACTCTCCTTTCATTCTGTATTGTATTTCTTTAATAAAGGAAAGCAGGAACATGGTGAAAACAGTCACTGTTCACAGTAAGTTAGGGAGAAATCAGTAATAATAATCCGTTTCTGCAGTGTTACGGTTTCTGCCAGTGTTTCCGAAAGCAACCATGAATGATTACAGCAAAACTTAGCAAAGGTAGCTGTGTGGATGATTGATAGGGCATTAATCAAAAGATGCATATCTGCCTCAGAATTTGTTCACAAGCTTTCTTCTAATAGCTGATTTCATGTTCACTGAGCTCTATGCCAGTTTGTTCAATTTATTTTTCAGTGTACAAGCCATTCATCAAAAAAGCACAATGATTTACACCCCCCTTCCCTTTGGTGAATGGATATTACTAAGTTTAACTACCTTATTCTATTTATTAAAAAAAATAGATCTGACTACACATACATTTACAATGTGGCATAGACTTTGCAGGAACCTCCATACACCTTTCCAGAGTTTCCTGAGCCTGCACAATCAGGTGCTCGTAGTGGGCCCCTATGGTCACTTACATTCTAATTCTAGAAGGCAGAGTTGGAGACTCAAAAAGTGAGGACCTAATTAAGAATCAAGACCATTGAAGAACACAATTCACAAGGAAGAAAAGGCCCTTAGTTTCATATGTAAGCAATTTACAAACGTTAGCAGCCAAACAAGGTAGGTACACTTTTACTTTTAAAAAGATGTAGGAGAGAAGACAAAAGCCAGGGCTGCAGTCCTGTTCTCAGGTGCATTCTGCCTTCCTCCAGCAGACACAAGAAGGAGTTACAAAAGCTTACAACGTATTTCGGTAACATCCCCTTTTGGGCTGCTTTTTTGCTGGTAAAACCAGGTGACAGGAATAAATATTCTCCAAAATCCATGTCAACTATTAGATTCCAAGGGATGGAGGACATACAGAATGGACAAATGGTTTTCAGCTGTCACTGCTTATTCATAAGGCAACAGCAACAGAAACTCTCTCCTCTACGTGCAAAGAGCTGGCGAGAGTGAGGCACATACAAGGGCCTGGGCTCAACCCAGAAGGGCTGGTGGTGCTGTTGGCTCCTTGAGGTGCTGCAGGAAGGAAGGAAGGATGCTTGCTAGAGATTACAAAGCCGATTTAGAATTTGATGACAAGAGAGAAATTCTTGACTAGGTCACAGCATCGGTGCATGAATTTGAGTGCCACGCTTCCTCTTGCTTTCAGAGCAGCTTGCAGAGTTCTTGACCAAGTTTCTTAACGAAGTAGCAGAGATGGGCAATGACTGCGCACTGCCTTTGGGAGTCAAAGAGAAAAAGAAGCCCCCCCACCCCCACCTTGCTCCCATGAGCATGAAAAGAAGCTCCAAGGGATTTCTCATCAGTGGGGACCAGGGGATCTAAGCCACCACCTGCTCTGTGACCCTAGGTGGTAGTGAGCTGTCATCCTAAGAAGCTCTGTCTTGTGAGTCTCTCTGCACACAGGTACTTGCTATGCCCTTTCAGAACTCAGCATGGCTGCATCCTTTCTGTCATTCGGGTCTTAGCTTAAATGTCACCTCCTCAGAGAGGCCTCCTGAGACCAATTTCCCCATCAAAATAAGCCCCTCTGCAGCACCTTGCCCCATCATTCTCTATTGCTTCACAATTTTATTCTTACCACACCACGGCACATGGTTCTCTGAGATCATATTCTCTCTTACCCTATATAGAATATAAGTAAGGTACAGGTAAGCTGGGTCCTCGTCTACCTTGCTCCCCACTGACCCTGGTGCCTGGAACACTCCCCAGCACATAGCAGGGACTCCATTTTAAATCAATGTGTGATCGATCGCTTCCACAATGCATTAGTGTCCTGTTGCTGCTGCAACAAATTACCACAAACCTAGTGGCTTAAAACACCACATACTTATCTCGTAGCTCTGGAGGTCAGAATCTCAAACAGGTTGGCAAGCCTGCATTCTTCTGCAGTTTTTAGGTACCTTGCCTCTTCCAGTTTCTAGAGGCTGCCATATCCTGGGCTCATGGCCCCACATAACTTTGACATTCTCCTCTCACTCTGACCCCCTTTCTTGCCCGCTCTTATAAGGATCCTTGTGATTGCATTAAGGTCACTTGAATAATCCAGGATAACCTCCTCATCTAAAAATTCTTAATCACAGCCACAACCTTTCTTTTGCCATATAAGGTAACATGTTCATGAATTCCACGGATTGAAATATGGACATCTTTGGAGGCCATTATCGTGCCTACCACACTCAGAACAGTCACTTCAAAGAAAAACATGTTTTCCTCCGAAAACTACAATTTGATGCGTCTGTAA
>NW_024352787.1:15989000-15997498 GCF_902729225.1 Pteropus medius | reverse complement strand
ATTTATTTTGTGTCTTAATATATGACCTATCCTGGAGAATGTTTCATGTGTATTTAAGAAAAATGTGTATTCTGCTGCCATGGATAGAATGTCCTGTATATGTCTGTTAGGTTTCTTTAATCTATAGTGTCATTCACATTAGCTGTTTCCTTTCTAATTTTCTGCTTGAATAATCTGTCTATTCATAAAAGTGGGGTACTGAAGTCACCTATCATTATTTTGTAGATGTCTATTTCTCTCTTCAGTTATGTTATATTGCTTTATATATTTAGGTGCTCCAATGTTCGGCACATATATATTTCTATTTGTTATGTCCTTTTAATGAATTGACTCCTTTTTTATTATATAGTGACCTTTGTCTCTTGTGACCAATTTTGGCTGAAAGCCTAGTTTTTTCTATATTTCTATATTTCTATATAAATATAGCCACCCCTGTTTTCTTTTGATTTTCACAAGCATGAAATATCTTTATCCATCTCTTCGCTTTTAATTCATGTGTATCCTTAAAGTTAAGGTCAGGTTCTCGTAGGTAGAATATTGTTGAATTTTTTTTCTTTTTAAATTCATTCAGCCACTCTGGTCTTTTAATTGGAAAATTTAATCCATTTACATTTAACATAATTATTTGATTGGTAAAGAATTACTGTTGCCATTTTGTTAATTGTCCACATTCGACTCTCCTATTCAGCATTTTCCTAGAAGTGTTAGCCAGAGCTATAGGCTAAAAGAAAAGAAGAAAGCAAAGGCATACAGATGAGAAAGAGAAAAAATAAATCTGTTTTTATTCACTGATAATACAATTATAAACAATACCCAAAATTAGAAAAAGAAAACCTTCTAGAAGTAATAAGTGATCATAGTAAGATTGCATGATACAAGTTCAACACATAAAAATCGATGGATTAAAGTACATTTTATATATTAGCAATGTACCTGAAATAAAAAAATAATGATATATAAAACAAGTTCAGAAATGGAATACTTAGAGATAAATTTAACAAAACATATATGCAACCTGTAATCTGAAAACTACAAAGTGCTGATGAATAAATACAAGTAATAACTAAATAATTAAAGAGAACCCATCATGTTTATCAATTGGAAGACTCGACATAGATGTCAGTTCTCCCAAAAGTGATCTATATTTTCAGTACATTCCAGTTAAAGTCCCAGCCAGGTTTTTTTTATAGATGCAGATGAACAAATACTAAAATTTTTGTGTAAAGGCAAAGGAACTTAGAACAACTAAAACAATTTTGAAAAAGAAGATAAAGTTGGCAAAATTGTGTTATGAGTTTTTAAAATCCACTGTAAAGCTATAGTAATAAAGATAGCGTGATATTGGTAAAGAGATAGACATGTAGATTAATGGAACAAAATAAGAAATTTCGAATAGACTCTTATAAATATGACCAACTAGTTATTTTTTAATTAAGTTTATTGGGGTAACATTGGTTAATACAATCATATAATTTTCAAGTGTACATTATCATTTGACATCTGTATATTCTATTGTGTGCTCACCACCCAAAGTCCAGTTTCCTTCAGCTACCATATATTTGATCCCATTTACCTACTTCACCCTCCCCCTACCGCTCTATATTTGGCCCCCTTTACCCTGTCTACCTCCCCTCTCCTCCCCTATCCCACTAGTAACCACTACTCCATAGTCCTCTGGTAACCACTAGTCCATAGTTCATGTCCATGAGTCTCTGTTTGTTTGTCCTGCTCATTTGTTGTTTTTAGGTTTATATCCCACATATAAGTGATATCATGTGATGTTCAACTTTTTCTGTCTGGCTTATTTGGCTTAGCATGATTATCTCGAGTTCCATCCATGTCGTCACAAATGGAAGTATTTAATCTCTTCTTATGGCTGAGTAATATTTCATTGCATATATGTACTACAGCTTCTTTAACCAATCATCTATTGTAGGGCACTTCAGTTGCTTCCATGTCCTGGCCACTGTGAATAATGCTGCTATGAACATCAGCGTGCAAATATCTTTATGGATATGAGTTTTCAAGTCTTTGGGGTAAATACCCAGTAGAGGGATTGCTGGATCATATGGAAGATCAATTATTAGTTTCTTGAGGAACCTCCGTACTGTTTTCCATAATGCCTGTACCAATTTGCAGTCCCACCAGCAGTGTATGAGGGTTCCTTTTGCTCCACATCCTCCTCAACATTTGTTATTCCTTGTCCTGTTGATTATAGCCATTCTAACAGGTGTGAGATGGTATCTCATTGTGGTTTTGATTTTCATTTTTCTAATAGCTAGCGATGTTGAGCATCTTTTCATGTATTTGTTGGCCATTTGTATGTCCTCTAGGAAGAAGTGTCTGTTTACGTACTCTGCCCATTTTTTGATTAAATCACTTTTGTGTCGTTGTTATTGAATTGTATGAGTTATTTGTATATTTTGAATATTAGGCCTTATCAAAAGTGTTGCTTACAAATACTTTTTCCCATTCAGATGGTTGTCTCTTTACCTCGTTGATGATTTCTTTTGCTGAGCAGAAGCTTTTTAGTTTGATGTAGTCCCATTCATTTATTTTTGCTTTTACTTCCCTTGTCTTTGAGGTCAAATTCATAAAATCCTCTTTACGTCCAAGGTCCTTGAGTTTAGTACTTATGTTTTCTTCGATGCATTTTATAGTTTCAGGTTTTATATTCAGATCCTTAATCCATTTTTGAGTTAATTTTTGGTGTGTGGTGATAGGCAAACAGAGTAGTTTCATTGTTTTGCAGGTGGCATTCCGGTTTTCTCAGCACCAGTAATTGAGGAGGCTTTCCTTTCTCCACTGTATGTTTTTGACTTTTTTGTCAAAAATTATTTGCCCATTTAAATATGGGTTTACTTCTGGACTCTCGATTCTGTTCCACTGGTCTGTATGTCTATTTTCCTGCCAATACCATGCTGTTTTGATTACTGTCACGTTGTAGTATAATTTGAAGTCAGGCGGAGTGATGCCTCCAGCCTCATTCTTTTTTCTCAGGTTGGCTTTGCAATTCAGTCTTTTGTGCTTCCATACAAATCTGATCACTTTTTGCTCTGTTTCTTAAGGAATGCTAGTGCGAGTTGATGGGGATTGAATTAAATCTGTATAATGCTTTAGGTAATCTGGTCATTTTAATTATGTCGATTCTTCCAATCCAAGAACATGGAATATCTTTCCATTTCTTTGTATCTTCTTCGATTTCTTTTAATTGGGTCTTGTAGTTTTCATTATATAGATTCTTCACATGTTTCATTAAATTTATTCTTAAGTATTTTATTCTTTTTGTTGCAATTGCAAAAGAAATTATTTTTTCAACTTCTTTTTCTGACGCTTTGTTGTTAGAGTATAGGAACACTATGGATTTTTTAACGTTGGTTTTGTATCCAGAGACTTTACTGTATTTGCTTATTATTTCTAATAGTGTTCTTGTGGAGTCGTTAGGGTTTTCTATATAAAGAATCATGTCATCTGCAAATAGTGACAGTTTGACTTCTTTGTTTCCTATTTGGATGCCTTTGATATCTTTCCCTTTTCTGATTCCACTTGCTGGGTCTTTTAATGTTATATTGAGTAAGAGTGTTGATAGTGCATAGCCTTGCCTTGTTCCTGATCTTAGAGGGAATGTTTTTAGTTTTTCATCATAAAGTACAAAGTTGGCTGAGACTTTTTTATAGTTGGGCTTTACTATGTTAAGGTACTTTCCTTCTATACCAATTATGTTAAGTGTTTTGATCATAAATAGATGCTGTATATTGTCAAAGGCTTTTTCTGCATCTATTAATATCATCATATGATTCTTATTTTTTAATTTGTTTATGTGGTGTATTGTATTAATCAATTTGCATATTTTGAACCATCCTTGTGCCTGTGTTCATGAGAGATATTGGTTTTTAGTTCTCTTTTTTGTGTTATCTTTACCAGGTTTTGGTATCAGAGTAATATTGGCCTCATAAAGTGAGTTGGGAAGTATTGCCTCCTCTTCGACTTTTTGGAAGAGCTTGAGGAGAATAGGTATTAAATCTTCTTTCAGTGTTAGGTAGAATTCTTTGGTGAAGCCATCTGGTCATGGACTTTTAGTTTTTGTTAGGTTTTTGGTGATTGTTTCAATTTCCATACTGCTGATCGGTGTATTTAGATTTTCTAGTTCTTCTTGATTCAGTCTAGGAAGGTCGCATTTTTCTAAGTACTGGTCCATTTCTTCTAGTTTATTAAATTTGGTGTTAGATACTTTTTTTATAGTATTCTTGTATGATTCTTTTTATTTCTGCGATATCAGCTGTAATTTCCCTCTTTCATCCCCGATTTTGTTTATTTGTGTCCTTTCTCTTTTTTCTTTAGTGAGGTTAGACAGGGGTTTTTCAATTTTATCAACCTTCTCAAAGAACCAGCTGTTTGTTTCATTTATTTTTCCTATTGTTCTTTTGTTTTCAATTTCATTTATTTCTGCTCCAATTTTGATTATTTCTTTCCTTCTGCTGACTTTAGGCTTCATTTGTTTTTCTTTTACTTGTTTTTTACAATGAGCATTAGGTTATTTATTTAGGCTTATTCTTGTTTTTTCCTCTTATGACCGCTTTTGTCGTGTCCCAAAAGTTTTGATATTTTTTATTATCATTATCATTCGTTTCTATATATCTCTTGATCTCTCTTTTTATCTCATCTCTGACCCAGTTATTCTTTTGTAGCATTTAGTTTAATCTCCCTGTGTTTGGGGTTCTTTCAGATTTCTTTCTGCAGTTGGTCTCTAGTTTTAAAGCATTATGGTCAGAGAATATGGTTGGTATGATTTCAACCCTCTTACATTTGTTGAGGCTATCTCTGTGTCCCAGTATGTGGTCAATTCTTGAGAATGTTCCATGTGCACAAGAGAGGAATGTATAAGCAGGTGTTTTGGGATGGAAGGCTCTGTAAATGTCAATTATGTCTAGTTGGACTAAAGTGTCATTTAAGCGTGTTACTTCCTTATTAATTTTCTGTTTGGATGATCTGTCCATATCGGTATTTAGGTCCCCTACTACGATGGTGTTTTGGTCTATTTCTCCCTTTAGTTCTCTTAGTAATTGCTTCACATATTTCGGGGCTGCCTTATTAGGAGCATAGATATTAATAAATGTTATGTCTTCTTGGTGCATGGCTCCCTTTATCATTATGAAGTTTCTCTCAGTATCTTTCTTTATCTTTTTTATTTTGAAGTCTATTTCATTTGATATTAGTACTGCTACTCCTGCTTTTCTCTGAATGCCATTTGCATGATATATCATTTTCTACCCTTTCACTTTGAGTCTATATTTGTCTTTGCAGCTGAGATGTGTCTCCTGAAGGCAGTATATGGTTGGGTTTTGTTTTTTGATCCATTCTGTAACTCTGTGCCTTTTTATTGGTGAGTTAGTTCAGTCCATTTATATTTAGAGTGATTATTGAAATATGAGGTCTTCTTACGGCCATTTTTTGTTTTGCTTTCTGGTAGCTCGGTGTTTCCATCCTTCCTTGTCCATGTGTTTCTTTTTTCTTTATTTTGGTTGGCTTTTGTGGGTTTTGCCTCTGGTTCTTCTTGTTTCGTGTTATATATGTCAGTTCTGGATCTTTTGTGTGTGGTTACCATTATGAATATGTAAAGGATAGTGTGTGTATACACACACACACACACACACACACACACACACACATACAGTCGTCCATTTTCTTCTGCACATGCCTTATCTCCATTCCCCTTTGCAAATTTGGATCTTTGAATCTTCCTCTTTTCAGTCATTGTTGTCTCAATTTGTCCCTATGTATGCTGAACTTTCACTACTATCGTGTTATAACAATTCACTTCTTATTATTTAAACTATAATGCCTTGTTCTTAGTAAGGGTTATACTCCTCTGCTTCTATTTGTCTGGTAGTCACTTTACTCCTAATTATGCTTTGTTGTTGTTGTTTTGTTTTAGATGAGCTGACCCCTTTCAGTATTTCCTATAATGAAGGCCTCATAGTGGAGAATTCTTTCAATTTTTGTATGTCTGGAAAGGTCTTAATTTCTCCTTCATATCTAAAGGAGAGCTTAGCTGGATACATTATTCTAGGCTGGTAGTTCCTTACACTTAATAGTTTAAATATTTGGTTTCCTTCCTTTCTGGCTTGTTAGGTCTCTGCTAAGAAGTTTGGTGATAATCTAATTTTTTTTATACGTTATCATTTTCTTCTCCCTGGCTGCCTTGAGAATTCTCTTTGTCGTTGATTTTTGATAACTTTAATACAATGTTTCTTGGTGAAGGCCTTTTGTGGTTTTGATACTTGGGTGTTCTGTTGACTTCTTGAATTCCAAACTCTAGCTGATTCCTTAGATTTGGGAAATTCTTGTCCACCATTTGTCTGAAAAGGCTTTCTAGTCCCTGCTCCTTTTCCTCATCTTTGGTAATGCCCATTATTCTTGTTTTCTCTCCTGATGGTATCAGCTAGTTCTTGTATTTCTCTTTCATTATTTTTTATTCTTTGGTTTCTCTCTTCCTTTGATTTATTTCTAGATTTCTGTCTTTGATATCACTAATCCTTTCCTCCATTTGGTCAACTCTATTTCCCAAGCTTGCTGTTTCATTTTTCAACTCTTGCAGTGTGTTCTTCATCTCCAGAATATTTATTCTGTTCTTCTTGAGGGTTTCAATCTCCTTGCTCTGCTCCTCTAGTTGTTTTTTTAATTCTTGATATTGTTGATATGATTTGTTTAGGATCTCATTGAGTCTTTTCAGAAGTACCATCCTGGAGGCTCTGTCATATAAGTTGCATATTTCTATGCCTGTAAGCTTATTTTCTGGAGATTTTTCTCTTTCTGAGCTGCCTTGTCACCTTGATCGTTCATGGTGTTTAATGGAGTATTTATCTGCCTAGACATTAATGGAAGTGTATTCTGTTGTTTTTCCAGAAGGAAGATTTATTATATAAAGTTCTCTCTTTAACCTGATGCAAAGAAAGTGCTTTTCTTTTGGTTTCCAGTAGGTGGCATCTAAGATTCTTGGATTCCTAGCAATTTTGTAGCGTTTGCTCAGATTCCCCTGGGGCTCCGTGGTGATTGGCAGTGATCAGTCTCGGAGGATATGGGAGGAGGAGCCCTCTGGGTTGGGGATTGGGGGAGCGGCTCAGCCTCGGTTTTGCAACTTAGCTGGTAAAAATCAGCTGTTGTTTCTCTGTGGTCCCTCTCCACTTCTCCGCTTTCTGCCCTGATGACTGGGTCTTTCTGCCCACAGCAGTCCCAGGCAGGGTTGTTTAGGGAAGTTCTGACACCTTCTCCCCTCCCCCTCCTTCGGCAGTTGCGAGAGGCAGCTTTGTTATTACTCCCAGTCCATGGTCGGACACCCACGGTTCTGACCTTTGGTAGCTCTTATGCACAAATCCCACACTCAGATGTGCTGGTGTGCAGTTTGGGTGTTCTTTGTTGAGTTTTAGATGTTCAGCTTATTGTTGTTTCAAGGGCAGAGACTAGGGACGTCTCTCACTCCACCATGTTTCCACTGAAATAATCCAATTAATTTTTGACGAAGGTGCAAAAGCAATTCATGTGGGAAAAGATAGCCTTTTCAACAACTAGTGTTAGAATACTCTGGCATCCATACACACACATAACAAACAACTTTAACTCAAAATAGATGATAGATACAACTAAAACTATAAAACTTCTAAAAGAAAACATAGGAGAAAATCTTTGTAATTTTGTATTAAACAGAGGATAAGCATGCTTAGACATGACACCAAAAACACTATCCATAAGAAGTGTAGACAAAATGATCTCATTAAAATTAAATATTTTTTAGTCTTAAAAAATCAGACTAGTAGAAAAATATTTGTAAATCACATATCTGATAAAGGATTTGTATGTAGACTCTATAAAGAACTCTCAGAACTTGGTAATAAGAAAATAAAAAAAAAACAAAATTACAAAATGGACTAAAGGGTGATCATCAGTAACTCTCAAAGTTCAGTGTATAGCTGAGCCTTGCACAACATGGGTTTGAACTGTGCAGGTCCATATATACATAGATTTTTTTCAATAAAAACTATAAATGTACTTTTTCATTCTTATGATTTTCTTAATAACATTTTATTTTCTTTAGCTTACTTTACTTTAAGAATATAGTATATAATACATATAAAATATAAAATATGTGTTACTTACTATGTTATTGGTAAGGCTTCTGGTCAACAGTAGGCTGGTAGTAGTCAAGTTTGGGGTAGTCAAAAGTTATACACAAATTCTTGTCTATGTGGGAGGTCAGCATTCTTAAACTCTGCATTGTTCAAGAGTCAACTGTACTCAAATTACCTTCTCAAACTATTTATTAAACAATTAAGCTATCCCCTGCTTTCTGTGTCCCCTCTCTGCATCTTCTCTTAGTATAAAGTCTCATATAGTGTTCTTTTATATGAGCTTTATAAGAAATTCATTCAGATCTTATTCACACTCTTACCATATGTTTTTTGTTCCTCCTTAAAGAATGATTGCATAAGTGTGTGAGTGTG
>NW_024352787.1:15931902-15988973 GCF_902729225.1 Pteropus medius | reverse complement strand
TGTGTGTGTGTGTGTGTGAGACTATGGGTCTTCTGTATTCACATGTAAAGTTTTATCCAGAACTCCCTTTACATGTTATATTCAGGTGAATAAAGCTAATGTTCAAAGATTTTGTATCAGATTTGGATCTGTGTATATAAATGGCCTGCTCTGTGGAGTCAGAATAAGAGGTTCTTGGGGTAAGGGGGCCTTCCAAACACTCCCGAAATTGAACAAAATAGGACATGTGTCCACTTTTCTGAGAATATCAGGTATTACCCTAGGGCAGAAAAAATGATAAGAGAGGACTTTTAGTTTTGTTCTGAGAATATAAGAAATTCGCTCACTTGGAATTAAAGGAGAGAAATAAACCATTGAAGAAAAATATCAATATAATCATTAAAACAAGAACAACAACAGAACTCTCAGAAGCCTATGTGGAACAATTTCCCTCTTGCTGACTCAGTTTCTTTCAGATTCCCTCACTTCCTTTCTGAGATATGAAGCTGAGATTTTGGGAGAACTGACTCAAGCGGGCAGGGGCTCCTGTAAATCAGTCCAAAGAGCTAAAATCTCACCAGGGAATGCCTCTTGTTGCCCCCAGGGAAATCTTAGATGCCCATCTTGTGGCTGCTGAGGGGATTCCAGATCATAGAAGGAGAACAGTAGAAGATTCCTACTCCACTCCCAGCCTCTGTGAAAAGGAAATGCACTTTTCTCCCATTCCAGAGTGCTAGGATGATTAACAAGTAAGCTGGCTCTTGGAATTCTTCTTGAGCTGGCCTTGAGCATTTTCACAGGGATTTGGTTGGTTAGCGTGTGTCTCAGGCATACCTGTCTCTTTTCAATTCCCATGTGATTATTTTCCTGCCTGTGTTGAGCTACCTTCTTGTTGGATTTGTTGCATTTTCTTTTTCTTTTAAGTTAATAAATTTCTTAATAGCTAAAAACCACCAGTCAGCAGAAGAAGCATGAAATCACTAAAAATGCATCTGAGCCCTACAGATACAGCTGATTATTCTACTCATGAAGAGAAAAAAATAACTTGAGATTTAAACAGTGAATTAAAAAAAAAAACTAAAAACACTTTGCTTGTATAATCAGTCATTTAATCCCAATATATTGCAATATGAAAGGAAGCACATTATATTTCCTTCCTTTCTCCCTTTCCTTCTCTCCCCTTCCCTTCTTTTCTTTTCTCTTCCCACCCTCTTTTCCTCCTCCTTCATCTCTTTCCTTCAATAAATGTTTATCGATCACATACTAGGTGTCAAGCATTTTGCTATATGATACACAATAAAGCATAAATCAGAAGATATTTTCTGAAGATACCTGCTGATTCAAGATATACAGTTGAAAAACTGTGATATCCATAACTCAGATATTAGACCTTATGGATTCAGCGAGTTTACATGGTCCAGGCAAGGAGGCGGAGGCAGCCAGGAGCCCACTAAATATCTGACTTTCCAACTGAATGAGGCTGGAGAAACCCATGTGCCTGTGGAGGCTTATTCTGGAGGCAGCCCACTGGGTCAAGAATAATGTCTAAATCACCCATCTTTTTCAAGCACAGTTTCAGAAATGGCAGACAATAGGAAAGTTTGAGGTCAAGATTTGAATAGGTGCACAAAGCATAAGGAAAGAAATCTTGGAATCTGCTTCTTAGGTAGGGAGCAGGTATTACCTGGGAAGGACTTCCATGGGCTACCTGCCTCAGCCATTCTGAGGTCCAGGGACAAGACTCTTGTGTCTAAGAGAGAACTTGGAAGACCTAGACAAGTTACTAGCTTAAAGTCCATCAGAGGACAGGTAGACCATATGTAGTAACCATCAGAAGTCAGGAGAACTGGGATGAAGGCAAAAAAAGCAGGCATCAAAGATAAGGCCAATAAAGGTGAGGAAAGAGATTCAACCTGTGGGCTACATGGGCACTGACAATCTTAACTTTATCTGAGGGTTTTAAATTGTGCATGATCTGTTAAGATTTAAGACACTTTTAACCTCTAATTTAATATCAAAGAAATCTTTTTGTCAGAGAGAAATTGACATATTTTTTCTTTCTTTCCATCCTTTTTTACTTCTGGAAAACCATTTCCCAGATCCTCCAGCTTAAGATGATGGCCTCAAAGATCTGGTAATCCTGGGAACTGCAGACAGTAGCTGGTTACAGGTGCATGAAACCTAGTATGATTTTCTTTTGCATGAAAATTCAACCCATGGAAACACCTGTACTTTTTTTTTCAGAAGTCACACTATTCTTAGCACAAAAGGTCAGGAATTGACCAAAAAATTTAATAACATTGGAATCAGCTTCCTCTCTCTATTACCGTTTGTTTCTCTCTATTATGTTTTCACTAGGATGTGCATGCCCTGGTGTGCTGTCATGCACACATGGCAACCTTCTAGCCAGTGAGCTAATAGCTACTGTGTCTTGCTTGCCTCTCTCTTATGCCAGAAGGATTTATTTTGAGGTATGGCTATGATCTAAAAGACAGAAAAGTGGCCATGATATAGGGTGTGGTTATGAATACCTGATGAATGGCTTCCAGAGGACGTAAGCCAGTGGGATCTATAGTTTTGGACATTGAAAAGGATACACTGTATTTTTCAGGATTTCTCTTGGAGTCATTCCCTAACTACAGAATCTTAAGGAATGTCACAGATTGATTTTAGAATGACATTTCAAGAAGAACTGCATGACATCCCTGGTTTTTCAGCCAGAAGTCTCAAATGTTATGTTTCTCAAGTATGCTGCAAATGGGGGGAAAAATGGAATTTTAAAAGTAATCCCCTAATACTGATTTCTTTTTTGTTTATGCCACATCCTATGTACTCTTTAGTTTCTGGATCAGTGGTTGTTGAAAAGGTTGATTTTAAACAATAATTATTTTCCTAGACAACTAAAAATAGTTTGTTACTTTGGGGAAGCAAATTCGCTGAAATTATACATAGTTAGGACACCTCAGTCTCCTGGTTTTAGTAGAGTGCCTTTACGTAGTAGGTGTCTTGTGGGGCCCAGTTGCGCAGTCTTCTCTGGTCACCTGAGCTGGGTGCTCAAGGTGTATGTCTTTTTTATGGGTTGCATGTGTCCTCCTGTTGTAACTGAGCCATGGTTGCTGTTTACATATCAATAGGAGGGATTCATCCTCAGGCTAATTGGTTGTGAGGACTAGCCAGTGAGAGGCTGACCCTACAGAGCAGGATTCACTTTAGCAGTGCTCTAGTGCCTGTCCAGTTTGCCCTTTCAGTGTGTTCTCCTCAGATGCAGCCTTGGGTGGGGCCCAGCCACAGATCAAGTTCAATCACAGCCTGTACAGTACCCTGGGCCACCTGACAATAGTCACCAAGAAACCTGCAGATGGCCACCACTTGTGCTGGGCTTAGAGGTATCTCCAGAAGCCAATCCAGGAACCAAGGTGGCTGCCACTATTGCCAGCCTTGGGGCTGCTCAACAAGAAATATAGGGCAGGCCGAGGCCAGATGCTGCTTGTTTTTGTTTTCTAAACCTTTGAGAGATTTTAGTAAAGTCTGTAGCTTGAGTCAAGACAGGCCATTGTATGGAAAAAACCACTGGAGGAAGATTGGTGGGTCTGCAAGTTAGAAGGGGCAGAGTTTCAGGGAATCACCTGGGTGGAGTGACCAGTGTTAGCTAGGTTGATGGAGAATCAGATATGGTGGACGCCTGCATCTGCATGTCAGAAGTGAGGAGGGCTTAACAAAGGAACAATGGCCTCTCTCAGTACTTCTGTCTGGGAGAAAGCTTCCCCACCAGCCCTCACTCAGAAGCTAGACAACTAATTTTCTTCCCTTGTATCCCTGATGCTCCTCAAGTAGCTGCCCCAGAGCTGGAGTTCAGACTTTGTGAGTCTGTCACTCAGTAAGTCCATGCACAGGCCTTTTAAGAAGAACATTTAAGAAGACCATAACCCCTGCAGCCCTCTGTCTCACTCAGCCACAATCTTGCTGGTTTTCATAGCCAGAGGTTGTGGGATTTCTCTTCCTGTCACTGGAACCTCAGGCTGGGGAGCCAAGTGTGGGGCCTGGATCTCTTACTTCTTTGGAGGGACCTCTGAAGCCAAGACATCCCTCCTGATTCTTAACAGCCATACACGGGTGTGGGACCATCCTGTTTCACATTTCTGCTCCTCCTACCAGTCTCGAGGTGATCTCTTATGTATGTCCCCAGTTGTAGGACTTCCATTCAGCCAGACCTCAGGCAACTCCTAATGATGGATGTTCTGTAGTTTAATTGTAATTTTGATGTGGTCATGAGAGAAAACTAGCACAGTGTCTACCACTACACCATCTTGAATGGAAATCCCTAAATAAGGATCTTGAATAGATAATCTGAACTTCCATGTTCACTGCAGCATCATTCATAATAACCATGATATAGAAACAACCTAAGTTCCTATCAACAGATGAATAGATAAAGAAAATGTAGCATATATTTATATACCTACCTATAGATCTCTCTCTCTTTTTCTCTCTCCACACACACACACACACACACACACACACACACACACACATATGTACATACATACATACATACATATATACACACACATATATATACACACACACATACATATATACATAAGTGGAATATTATTATTCAGCCTTAAAAAGAAAGAAATCTCGCTATTTACAATAACACAAATGAATCTGGAGGATTATGCTAAGTGAAATAAGATCAACCCAGAAAGACAAATACTGTATGATCTAACTTATATGTGAAATCTAAAGAAGTTGAACTCATAGAACCACTGAGTAGCATAGAGATTGCCATGGTTTGGGTGGTGAAGGTAATAGGGAGATGTTGGACATAGGGCAAAAACTTTCAGTTATAAGATGAATAACTTCTGGGGACCTAATATAAATCATGGTGATTATAATAAATAATACTGTACTGTATAATTGAAAGTTGATACGAGAGTAGATAGTAAATACTCTCACCACAAAAAATAGTAATCATTTGAGTTGTAGATATGTTAATTGACTTGATCATGGTAATCATTTCACAGTGTGTGTGTATATATATATATATTTGCCTTTTAAAATGCCAGATTTATTAAGGTAATTTACATACAAGAAAGTACCATGGGACGAGTTTTGACAAATGCATAGTCTTGAAATCATCACCAGCCTAGAAAAAATATTTTCAACACCTCCCAAAATTTCATCAGGTCCCATTTGCTGCCAATCTCCTCCCTCTCCAGCCCCAGTAACACAGAAGGTAATCAATGGATATAGTGAGTTCTAAAGTCAACTAGAATTCAGTCCAGATACTACAACATTTAATCCACCAAACAAAATACACTGGGGGAAAAAAAAGACTATAATAAGGTAATTCTCAGTGTGTAGTGTGTGACCTTGTAGTACAATTACTGGGAACATTTAAACATTTGTTTCACAACTGCTAGGTCTTTTCACTTTCTTGATTGAATTCAACATCTGTTAAGGGAGTAAGTCTCAAATAAGGCTACTTATACTGGAGAAATTATTTTTGCACAAACATACTCCTTGGGCCCTATCACAGATCTAAAACTTCCAAGATTCTTGTAAAAGGTTTCCTAGGCTAAAGAAACATCATCCTATAATAATGTGTCTTACAAAGCCCACACAACTTTGCGAACATTAACCTTCTGAAAAAGTGTTAGATTTTGCTAATGAAAATAACAATTAAATATATAGGATTTGTTCTACTCTCTCCTGGTTCAGTTCTTGAGCTCAAGTTAGAATACCAAATTAAGTTTGGCATCCCCCAAAATATCTTATCACCTACTGTATTTGGAGTACTTTTTATAGTTATATCTAATGTATTTATACCTGGCTGCTCTAGACTAAAAAAATAAACACATTTTACACAAAAGGTAGCATTAACTGAGAATTCCCTAGGATACTTGCAACAAGTCAAGGTCTAAATGAAAGCACTGTCCTATGATGTTCGAAATGCAAATAACTTTATTTAAATTGAAAACAATTCTTAAAATTGCATTAATAGTCTATAAAATTCCTAAGGAGTATTTTTAGATAAGGCAAAAATAGTTCTAGATTAACAAGACCAGGTTTGACTTGGGACTTTTTCCTTTGAACAAATTATAGAGAATGGACAAAAACATAGATTATTTACAGAAAACATTATCTACATGTGTACTCGGAGGTACACATTTGATGACAGAAGATACTTAAGGACATGCTGGAATCTCAGAAGCAGTTCTCAAAGAGCTTAGTTTTATTTTCTTGGATTTTAAGAATGCCTAAGATCCTTCTTCATCCTTGATCTTGGGAGCCAGATAGTACTTTAAATGTCCCCTATCAGCAATTTTATACTCTACGACAAGGGGAACATCTGCAGACATACTGAGTGTTACTATAGGAAAGAGTGGAGTAGCTTTTGTAAAGAAGTTCATGTATCTTGGTGCAAAAGTTGTCTGAACTGGCTCATTCATCTCTGTTGTAACAGCTTCCTCTTCCTCATTAACATTACTTGTTAGCTACAACTTAATATTTCCATTTCTGAGTTCTCCACTTGAAGAAAATTTCACTCCATCCTTTGCACAGGAAATTACAGCAGCATCTCCAATATGACTGAGATCTTGGCATATACATGCAAATATACCAGAAGGCATCTTTACTATACAGCTATACTCTTGTTCTGGAATTCTAAGTTGTTCAACATCTAAATCCACTAACTTCATTTCACAGACTGAACCCTTTTCTTTATTTGGAGCTTCAAATACTAGCGCCAAGGTGTCCGCATTATCTTCAGCCCTTAGTGGACATGCTGGCGAGGTTCACGCCCATGGCCAGGTTGTGGTCGCAATAGTATGTGTGAAGCCCTCGGAGAGCAGGGTGAGCAGCACTAAGGAGACGTGGGATGAATCCATGCTCTACAGGTTTACACCACTCGAGCTAATGTCCCAGCAGGCCTCGTTGATGATGTCCTTAAGCGTCTCCAGCACCTTCTTCAGAATGGAGCACTGGACCAGGCGTGCCTCGAGCATGGTGGCGGTGTGCAACGATGCCCCTATAGGTTAAGAGAAGGAGGAAGGTGTAGCTGGCTTAGGCTTCACAGGATGAGAGCAAGCAGAAGAAAGCAGTAGGAACCAGAGAAAAATCAGTGTATATATATTAAATCATCACATTGTACATCTTAAACAATCACACTGTACAACTTAAACATATATAATTTTTATTTGTCAATCATACTTCAATAAACTAGAAAAAATTGTTTTAATATAAAATTTTTTAGATTAGGTCTTTCACCAAAATTGGAAAGTTTTCAATAATTATTTTTTCATATATTCTTTCAGCATCACACTCTTTCTCAACTCCCCCAACCTGAAATTTAAAGATTATTAGACCTATTGTTTTGTCTCCCCGAGGCTCTCCTCATTTGTTTTTATTTCGTTTTCACTCTGTTGTTCAGTTTGGATTATTTCTACTGACCTGTCTTCAAGTTTATAGATTCTATTTTATTTTAAAGAATTGGCTCACAGAATTGTGGGTGTTGGCAAGTCTGAAATCTGTGGAGGAGGCCAGCAGCCAAGAGACCCAGGGAAGAGTTAATGTAACAGCTCAAATCCTCTGAAGAGCAGTATTCCTACTGGACGGAGAATTTCCTCTTCCTTGAAGGACCTCAGTCCTTTATCTTTCAGCTGATTGGATGAGACCTACTCTTGTGGAAAATAATCTGCTTTACTCAAAGTCTACTGAGTTAAATGTTAATCTCATCTAAAAAATACCTTCTAAGTGACATCTGGTCTGGTATTTAACCAAATATCTGGGTAATGTGGTCTAACCAAATTGACATGTAAAATTAACTACCACAAATTCTCTCTGTCAATTTGGCACACATACACATTTCCTTAAGCCATACTTAATTGCCATATAAAATAACAAAGTCATACACCCACCTAACATGATATAATTATTCTGTGTAAAACTGAAAATATACTAACTCTCTCTTCAGAACAGGATACAAAGTTCTTGGGTGATGGTCACTCCTCTTGATATCTTGTAACTTAAATACCATGATGTAAATGGTATTTAAGTTACGGTATTTAAGTGGTATTTAAGTCAACAATACTTAAATACTATAATATAAAGTCAGAGAGAAAAGAAAATAAAAATATTTGCTTGACATAGACACACACAGTCATAACAAAGTAAGGAAAATATACTCACAATCATTGCAAATCACCCCTCTTTAAGAGTTTTGGCTCTTTCAGGTTCTTGTTTACCCGATGCCACAGGATTGCTTGGGGGCTGGGTCAGGAGAGAACTGAGAAAAGAAAGAGAAAAAATAAAATGAGGTATTTCCACCACGTTCTGTGCATCAGGAGTTCAATTTCCAGCTCCTTAAGCCAGAGCTTAAAGGCTCCTCTTAGAGTTCTCATTGTACGTACCCTGAAGTCTCCTTCCGGGATTTGGAATATGTTGAGTATTAGCCAGGGGATACTGGAAGTAAAAACAGTAAACTCAGTGCCAGATCAATGGTACTTCAAGTTTGAGCTCTTTCCCAATCTTTCTGCTATTATTTTCTTTTCAGTGTTCTTAGCTTCCCCATACATTCTGTTCAGATTTTATAGTTGTAATCAGTGAGGGAGATAGGGTGGAGTGTGTTTATGCTATCTTACCCAGAACCAGGACCTTTCACCTATTTCTTTTTTACCTTAATGATTATGACTACTAAATTTTTAAAAAATTACATATATGGCTCACATTCGTGCCTTATATTATATTTCCATTGGACAGTGCTTGTTTATAAGATTGATGAAAAATTAAAAATTCATATAATTAATATAGATTAATCACCTTCTCTGTGATAGGTATTTTGGTAAGTGCTGGGTTACCAGATTGAATAAAATGGACATAACCCTTCCATCATGGAGTAGAAGGACAAATGGACTCTAAACAAGTGTCACACACACATATAGATACACAGAAAATGATATCATTATATTTTAAACAAGCATCATGAAGGAAATAAACAATATACCATAGACATAGAGTCCCTAACCTAAGACTGTAATCAGGATTGAAGGAAAGCTATGGAAAGCTTCCCTAAGTAAGAGTCACTTGAGTCAAGGCTTGGAAATGACTAGGATCTTGATGAATAAAAGTGAGAAGGAGCATTCCTGGCTAATGCAACCCCATGGCTTGGAGATTTTAAATGGGAAGGAGCTTTCCTTAGGGAGAAGAAAGAAGATTGGTGCTGGTGGGTCTCAGGAAAGGCAGGTAAACGGGTATAAGGAAAGAGGAGGTCCATGTTAGTTGAGCAAAGTATGCCAACCTGCCTCAGGAAGAATGTTACTTAATATACATCATCAGTGTGGTTCTCCAACCCTTCTGAAACCCTTCTGTTTAGTCTTCAGAAGTACTGGAGCGTTTATTCCTGGGCCCGCTTCTTTTCCAAAAGGAACACCAAAGCAATGTAGATGACCTGTTGGAGAACCACACTGATGATGTATATTAAGGAACATTCTTCCTGAGGCAGATTGGCATACATCTACATTGCTTTGGTGTTCCTTTCGGAAAAGAAGCAGGCCCAGGAATAAATGCTCCAGTACTTCTGAAGACTAAACAGAAGGGTTTCAGAAGGCTGAGAAGATCTATTAAGTGTTTCCTAAACTACCTGAATCTACAACCAGAAGGGTCTCTGGTGAGAAAAGAAAAGAAATAATAAGAAATGTGTCTATAACCATTTTTTTTTCTTATGTCATTGGACTCAGCCTAAGAACCATGGAGAATAAACCTTCAAATCTGCAGTTTCTCTGGCACAATACCCTCATTATAAAGGTGTATGAACAATTATGAGGTCCAGAGGAATTACAAAATGAGTACAAAATAATAAAGTAAGTTAGCAGCGACAAAACTGGGACAGAGCCCAGAATTCCCTCATGTTTGCCACGGTGAGAGCAGAAGTGCTGGTGCTGACATTAGTGTATGCCAGGTCACGTTTTCACTTCCCTGACTCAATGCACGGTGGCTGAGAGACATAAGTTCTCTGTCCTCACTGTCTCCCAACATACTTCCTTTTTACTTTGGTTATTCTTCAAATCCACTGTGCTCGTATGGATTACTTCTGACTTTTGTGACTTTCCCCAAACAAAAGAGCGGGAATAAATCAGTTATAGAATATTCCCGGGACTTACAACCTATATTTGAATAAGATCATATTTATCTGAGTGACTTTTGAGAGTATCGCTTTCACATTTTTATGCCAAGTCTTCCCATTTTCTATCCTATCCACACCAAACATACCAATAAAAGAAGTTTTGGTTTCCTTTTGCGTAAAACAAAATAATATGAAGAGCCTCAGCTTTACAATCAGCTTGACATATGTGAATACACTCATTCAAATGCTTATTGGACAGCAAAAGGCATCAGTGGAGGGGCTTTTTGGCTTTTATCTGTCATGATCCCAGTTCATACGGCTACAGAGACCTTTGGACGTGATTTATGATTTCTCAGCCCTGTAAAAGAGGAATTTTCATGACTTGCAGCAGCTGTAGCTGGTGAGTAATAGAAGCATCATATCCAGAGCCACAGAAAGAATCCAGCCTATTTAGATATTTATGAGCTGACAGCCAAATTGATGAAGGACTTCATTATGTGTTTATTGAATGGCCAATCCCATGAAGGGTTAAAAAACATGGGTGAGATTCTGTGGAGCAAAGATGCATCTCACATGCCTCGTTGGTGCTTGTAACCCAATTTCACAGGTAGACCAAAGATTTACACTGAAATGTTGAATAAACTCATATTTGATTGTGTCTTCTCCATATGTGACTACCGTTTGTGGTTTAACAAACAAATATATAAGAGAAAGGAATGGTCAGTGATAAAAAGTCAGCTCCATAGAACTGTGTCAAGAGCTAGGCAGATGTTTGTAAATAGACTTTTACATGAAAACTAGACAAGAGTCAGAGATTTGCCATCTGGGAACTACTTTCACTGAAGCAAAAGACAGAAAAGGTTGGCTGAGTGGAATTGTGGGTTTTCCTATATGCTGGAGAAAAACCAGATATGCCAGTTATAAAGGATTGGCCCACAGTCTTTCTGCATCCACTTTGTGGGGGTGCTTCTCTCCTCTCACCCCTTTTCCTATTCCCTTACTCCATACATTGCTGCTCACTTAAATCCCAAGCCATTGAGAATTTTGGTTTTACTGGCAGTTTGCATTGAATGATGTCAAATAAATGAGTCAACGTCAAGACCAAACTGAAAAGGGTGTTCCAGTATTGCTAGAGCTGCTTAAGCTTTTAAGGAAGTTTCATATGGAGAAGAGAGAGTTTAGGACAAATAACATGGCTGTTTACAAATATCTTAAGGGACACAAGAAGGAAGTAGGATTAAACTTATTTAGTATAACTAATTATTAGTGAAGCTACATTATTATTAATGTAGTTCCAGCATTCAGAATTTTGTTAGGCTGGATTTACAACCACCTGTTTTGTCCTCTCATCTCAGTGAAAATAGTGTCCAGATCTCAAAAGTCTGAATCCCCCAATTATTGAGATTGAAACCTGGGCAAAAAATATAAGCTGAGGTAGAGAATCACTTTGCCATGATTCATTTTTTTCTTTCATATGTTTATTTTGCCATCTTTGAAAATAATAGAGTTTTGCTAATTTAACTATTGTAATCATTAACTAGAAAATTAGTTTTTCTATATATTTATTATTTTAAAACCCAGTATAATATTAATTATTATTTCACTACACTCAGATTCTACAGAACTTTCTGGGAAAATGTGACTTCAAATGCTAAGGGAAACGAATACATACATGAGAAGTTACATTTTAATGTACTGTTGGAACACTTGTGTTCAAGTAGATAAAGGACACATGACCTTAAATCTCTCACCTTTATATTCACATTTTCAGCTTGTTATTTCCTTTGGTTTTCCATACCAGAATCTCTTTTTCCCAGACTAAGATATGCATAAAAACAATCAATAGTTTCTACTCTTCTCTTTCAATAACTGTTGAAATGTTTTTCTATTAAATATGAATTGTTAGAGGGATTATTAGTGTGCAGAAAAGATGAGATAAGTTATGAATCAGCCTTCCTTAGCTATGTCTTTAATTTTAACTGTCAGTTGCTAATAACCAAGAGATCAGAAAGACAACTAAGATGTTCATATGGTGACCCCACTGGGAGCTGCTTGTTTCTCTTGGAGTTGGGTTTGAAACATGGGTAGACTTTTAGCTGGTCAAGAAAGTTTGCACACAATAAGAGAGAGAGAATTTCAAAAGCTTCCTATTCTTCTCTTTGTTCCTGGATCTCTGTTAAAGTCCAGACATTTCTAGTTACTTCTAGGAAAACCACCTCCTCTGCAACAGAAAAACAAATAAATCCCAACATTTAGACCAACAGATGGCTTATAGGGAAAATATAAATGATCCTGCTGCTGAAGCAAGGAGCTGACACAAATTTGGATATATTTGCAGGTGACTCATAATGCTGCCTCCTTGTGCAGCCTTCTACTGGGTGGACAGCAGACAATATAGCTGTACTGTCTGTTCCTTGGGGAACTGCAGTGATCTGTCTCTGAGCTCTTCTGTGGCAAGGATCTAGCCTCAGTTTTCTCATAGCCACAAAATTTAGCCCACTTCCTCTATATAGCAGGAACTTGTGGATATTTGTTGAAGTGAAATCGAATCCAAGACAACAGATAAATATGGTAGTCTCTCCAGTTGTCTCTCAGGACCTATCTAGGTGGGTTTATTTAGAACTAGTCCATTTTTAGAGCATGCTGGAAAAGTGTAACTGATATTAATGTTCCTACACAGTGTCGCTTTGCCTAGGTTAATAGATCTCAGATTTAAAAGAGCTCTTAAAGATTACCTGATCGTACAGATACTCTGAATACCTTTATGCTTTTTTTCTCCTTAACTCCTTTAAAATGCATATATTTCATCCTCATCTCACAAGGAGAAATCTACTTTTGCCAAATAAAATTACACTAAAATTTCCAAATTAATTCTAGTTCATGGATAAAAATTCTTTTCTTCTCCTTTTTTCCACTAATCAAATAAAAAAGAAAAAAAAAACATAGGAGGATAATATAATCATTAAGTATCATATAGTAATCTTTAGTTATATTATTGTTAAAAGTAGAAGACACTTGAATTTTTAAATTAAATTATTCAAAGAATACTAAATACATATAATGTAGTATTTTGTGTATATACACATATAAAACTAGATCAGTAAACAACCTTATTGAATGTGCCATGCACAACTTACTTTACAGAAAAAGACTATTAAGAACATAGAGAATGCTCATGAATATGTAGAGGCAAAGTCAGTTAAAGGAGAAACATATACAGAGACTGAGGGAGAAACAAATGCCAGGCAAGAAAGAACAAAGAGGAGAAATGAAAAACAAAAACAAAGAAAAGAAGCAAAGGTGAGGAAAGGAGCCAAATGAGATTTTGGTAAAAGTAGAAAGAGGAAAAAAACTTAGAGAAAACAAGAAACAAAGGAATATGAGAGGCAGAGGAGAGAGAAATAGCAAAATGAAAGCTTAATGCAAGAGAAACTATAAAATAATGCTTAGAAAAAAATGAACTTTGGAGGCTCATTGTCTAGATTTAAGTACCAACTATTTCTCTTAATAACTGTGTTCTCAGAAATTATTAACTCAGTTTTTTTTATCTATTAAATAGGAATAATAGTAGTATCTATATCCAGAATCACTGTGAAGTGCTGAGACATGTGGGTGCTACCTACACCTGAGCATTTGTTTTCATTATTGCCTGCTGATTCATTCCCTAGTCTGAGGCCCTGGTAGCTCCTACATGTCGCATTCACTGTCAAAATCAAATAATAGGCATTCGTGAACACTTTTTATTGACTTTTTAAGTCTTAAATATGAAATATTTTCTAATACTATA
Source organism: Pteropus medius (assembly GCF_902729225.1). Lineage (NCBI taxonomy): Eukaryota > Metazoa > Chordata > Mammalia > Chiroptera > Pteropodidae > Pteropus > Pteropus medius. The sequence continues at coordinate 15,975,081 of NW_024352787.1, read as the reverse complement.
TTTTTTCAAATTCAGATGATTAGTTTGTTTAAAACATAATAATGTGACTAGATTTTTAGAACACTCAGGATTTCAAATATTCTTTCCCATTGTCACTATAAGTAAACTATGTCAGACCATATGTTGTCTCAGCATCCAGGGGGCAGGGTATGGGCAGAAATTGCCAATGCTATGAACACAGGAGGGATCAATCAAGTTCGTGGCATTCTACACTTCTGAAAATCTTCTAAGCAAAGTCTATATTTGAGTGACTATATCTCCTCTGTGAACCTAAGCCTCCAAATGAAATCAATTTATGAAATTCTTATTTGTTCTTTATTTACATGCCCCACTCCTCTGCCCTCCATTCCCTACCAGCCAACTAATGCCTTCTAGCCACTTAGCACACTCTACTCTGCCATTTCAGATCAACCTTTCAAATAACAATTTGGAAGCATGATGTTATAGAGTGAATTGCTCTTGATACATTGGCTGTGGAAAGCCCTGAAAGTCAAGATAGGTCTAAAATCAAGATAAATGCAATGCTTGTTTTAGACTTTCTGAATTCATAGTCATGACACAGAACAAATATGATCTGGCCCTGATGAATTTCTCCACTGCTGTGATGAGCATATAATCAACATTAACTAAAAAAACTGATATATTTTATCATTATTATTTAAAAATTGTGACTTTTGGTGTAACTGACTGAGAGCAAAGTACAAAAATTAAACTAATTATAACGTATAAAACACCAAATGGCAGTAGTAATTAAAACAACTTAATCCACTCCACCAAAGATAATGCAATATAAAATTTCATGGGAATACTCCAGTTGAGAAATTCTAGAGTTACATAAAATTCACTCTGACTCTCATATAGTAAGAGTTCTTCATTGCATGTCAGCTTCTACACCATTCTCAGCAATTTGCAAAATGCACCAAATAAATATTAGTTCTTTGAACTGGCATTCTTAAGGATGCTTCCAGATTCCTCATCATCCCACCTTAACTGTGGTAAGTGAGCAAAGATGGGCTTATTTTATCCATTGCGTTTCTCGTAAGGCTTCTCTCACTTGCCAAGGTGATTTTGAACTAAGTGCCATATATAGCAATGGAAATGAAGTGAATTAATTAGGAGGTAAGGAAACTAAAGAAAAGCATATTTCCTACCAGCAATTCAAAACTCCATGAGGACAAGAATAATGCTTCTTATTAGGGTTCCATTATGTTTCTGGTACTTAGTTGATTGGTGTGTAGATGGTGCTCAGTGAATATCTGTCAGGTGAATAGATGAAGAGATGAAGACAAAAAAAAGGATTTATGCCATTATCACTGCTTGATTTGCAAGCACTGCTGTTCCTTCTGGTGGTATAGTTTGAGTGCAGAAACCAGTCCTTCATTTAACAACATGTTAATGACAGGGAGCAATTTCAGTTGAACAAATCTGCAACGTATTTTAAGTGTGTAACCAAAGAAACAATTCAACTATTACATTTCTCTAAACTCTAGTAAAATGTAGTCAGTCAGGGCTTCAATTCATTATCCTCGTTTTAAAGAGAATAGGAGGAATTGTTGGGCAAGAGACTAAATTATCTTATTTGAATGATTAGATTTCCTTGAGATACAAGGTCATATATGACCAATTTAATTCTTTCTACTTGTAAAGATGTCCAGATCCAAACAACTGAATTGAACCCAATTTTCACAGTTCTTTTCCCTCAAGTCTCCACTCAGAAGCAGAGACATCAATGACCAATGATTTTTTATAACAAGCTCCAGTTTGGGAATAATGGGTTCCCCAGTTAGTTTTCAGGCCTTTTCATTTACGATATAACAGCTTTGTTGTTGTCAGCGTTCAATGACATCACAGTCATAAAACTCAGCAACAGCAAAAGATTGTCTTGGTGTTGAAGTGAGAATTCTCCTGCAGCCAGCACCATGCCATCCTGTGTTCTTTGTTCAAGCTCAGTGCTCAGGCTGCTCTGGCTGTACTCAGTTATGGACTCTGACTGCTTATTTGTCATTGCTGCTTCCAGCTGAGAAATACAATTTGGCTCCAACATTTTGCTTCTAGCATTCTCTTCTACTCTAGCCTTCAGGATTAGTAACTCAAGTGGCCACATCTATGAGAGACTTTGATGAAGTTCTAGGAAAATAAACATGAAATTTCACCATAAATGTGTCCTTTATGTATTGAAGACATTTCTACCAAATTAGGCTCTTCTTAAAATCTGAATACTCCTTTACTAGTAGCTGACTGTATCACCACCGCACTGGACCTGATCAAACCTCAAGCCAACTGGGTGAGACCCGTGTCCTCAGCTACTGGGTTGTCTCAGGCATAGAGCTGCATGTTCCGAGGCATAGGCAGCCCCAGCAGGAGTGGCAAACAGCAGCGAAGCACAGGCATAGCACTTAGCTACCCACAGACTCCACTGAACCAAGATAGGAAAATTGTTAACTCACCCTCCATTTGCCTCCAATGTTATTAAGAGTCACCAGGTGTAGAAATAAATGTAACATAACTGGGCCATTGTACAGATAGAATGTTGCTGTAAACATCTGTAGAAAAGAACTAAAATACCACTCTCCCTAGGTAAGAAGCAGGCATGAAAAAGGCTTTAGCAGGAAGTTAATTTATAAAATCACATCCTCAGAAAGCAGTGGCTGCTCTTACCAGATATTATATATATATATATATATAGAGAGAGAGAGAGAGAGAGAGGAGCTTTGCAATGGATGCTTCTTGCTTCTCCTTGCCACAAGAGAAACCAGAGTTTTATTTTATTTTTTATTATTATTTTTATTTTTCAATAACAGTTGAGATTTAATTTTATTTTATATTAGTTTCAGGTGTACAACATAGTGGTTAGACATTTATATAATTTCCAAAGTGATTCCCCTGATAAGTTTAATACCCACATGGTACAAAATATTGTTAGACAATATTATTGACTGTATTCCCTATGAAGTACTTTACATTCCTGTGACTATTTTGTAACTATCAATTGTACTTCTTACTCCCTTCACCTTTTTCACCCAGGCCTCTAGCCCTCTCTTTCCATCTAGCAACCATCATTTTATTTTCTGTAACTATGAGTCTATTTCCATTTCGTTTGTTTGTTAATATTGTTTTTAGATTCCACATATAAGTGAAATTATATGGTATTTATTTTTCTCTGTCTGACTTATTTCACTTAGTATATATCCTCTAGGTACATCCATGGTGTCGCACATGGTAAAATTTCAATTTTTTTTATAGCCGAGTGATATTCTATTGTACACATGTACCACCAATTCTTTAGTCAATAGTCTATTGACAGGAACTTAGGTTGCTTATAGTAAATAACATTGCAGAGAACATAGGGGTGAATATATTTTTTCAAATTAGTTTTGAGTTTCTTCAGATAAATACCCAAAAGTGGAATTGCTGGGTCATAAGTTAGTTTTATTTTAAATTTTTTGAGAAAACTTCAAACTGTTTTCCTTAGTAGCAGCACCAATTTGCAATCTCATCAACATTGTACGAGATTTCCCTTTTTTCTAATCCTGGAGAAAAACTGCTCATTGACTTATCGATGATAGACATTATGACAGATGATACCTCATTCTGGTTTTAATTTGTGTTTCTCTGATAATTAGTGATGTTGAGCATCTTTTCATATGTTTATTGGCCATCTGTATGTTCTCTTTGGAGAAAAGTCTATTCAGGTCTTCTGCTTATTTTTTAATTGAATTGTTTGGGGGTATTTTTGGTGGTAAGTTGTATAAGTTCTTTATAAATTTTGTATATTAACCCCTTATGGGATTTATCATTGGTGAATATCTTCTCCCATTCAATGTGTTTTTGTTTGTTTGTTTTGTTGATGATTTCTTTTGCAGGGAAAAAATGTTTTAGTTTGCTGTAGTCCCATTAATTTATGTGTTCTTTTGTTTCCCTTGCCCGAGGAGACATATCAGAAAAAACATTACTAAGAGCAATGTCATAGAGTTCATGGCTTATTTTTTTTCTGGAAGATTTATTGTTTTGGGTCTTACATTTAAGTCTGTAACCAATTTTAAGTTTATTCTTATATATGGTGTAAGAGTGTGATCCAGCTTCATTGTTTTGCATGTATCTATCCAGTTTTCCAACACCATTTATTGAGTAGACTATATATATCTCATTGTATATTTTTGTCTATGTTATAATAGATTAATTGACTATATAGGCATAAGTTTTTATTTCTGGGCTCTCTATTCATCCCAGGAATAAATTTCACTTGCTCTGATGTATGATCTTTTTAACGTCTTGCTGAATTCATCTTTGGTTTTGTAATTAGTGTAATGCTGGCCTTTTTGAATGAGCTTGAAAATCTTCTCTACTTAAATTTTTTGGAATAGTTTGAGAAGAAAAAGTTTTAATTCTTCTTTGAATGTTTGATAGAATTCACCTGTGAAGCCATCTGGTCCAAACTTTTGTTTGATGGGAGTTTTTTGATAATTGATTTGATATGATTAGTAGTTATTGGTCTATTCAGATCTTCTGTTTCTTCTTGACTCAGTCTTGGAAAATTGTGTGATTTAGAAATTTATCCATTTCTTCTAGTATGCCCAACTTGTAGAATATAATTGTTCATAGTTTTCTTATAATTCTTTGCATTTCTGAGGTGTCCGTTGTTGTTTCTCCTCTTTCTTTTCTGCTTTTATTTATTTGGGTCCTCTTCCTTTTTTTCTTGATGAGTCTGGTTAAAAGTTTGTCAATTGTGTTTATCTTTTTAAAGAGCCCGCTCTTGGTTTCATTGATCTTTTGTATTGTTTTTTAGACTGTTTTGTTTATCTCTGCTATGATCTTTATTATTTACTTCCTTCTGCTCTTTTTGGGCTTTGTTTATTTTTTTATAGTTCTTTTAGGTGTGAGACTAGATTGTTTATTTCAGATCTTTCTCCTTTCTTGAGGTAGGCCTGAAGTGCTATGAATGTTCCTCTTAGAACTGCTTTGACCATGTCTCATAGGTTTTGGAGGTTTGGGATCGTTGTGTTTTTATTTTCATCTTTTGATTTCTTCCTTGATCATGTTGTTAACCTATCTATTGTTTAATAACAGGTTATTTAGCCCTCATGTGTTTGTATGTTTTTCAGTTTTCTTCCTGTAATTGATTTCTAGTTTCATATCATTGTGGTCAAAGATGCTTGATATGATTTTAATCTTATTAAATTTGTGGAGATTTTTTTATGGCATAACTTGTTTTGTGGTCTGTCCTGGAAAGTGTTCTGTGCATGCTTGAAAAGAGTGTATGTTATGTATTTGTTGTAAAATTCTCTAAAACTATCAGTTAAATCCATCTAATCTAATATGTCATTTAAGGCTGCTGTTTTCTTGTTGATTTTATGTCTGGATGATCTATTCATTGATGTCAGTGAGGTGTTAAAGTCTCCTACAATTGCTGTATTACTGTCAGTCTCTCCCTTCATGTTGTCAATATTTGTTTTATGAATCTAGTTGCTCCTACATTGGGAGCATATATTTTTACAAGGTTTATATCCTCTTATTGGACTGATCCCTTTATCTTTATGTAGTGTACTTCTTTGTCTCTTGTTATAGCCTTTGTTTTAAAGTCTATTTTGTCAGATTTAAGTATCTATCCTAGCTTTTTTTTGTTTATTTGTTTCCATTTGCATGAAATCTTTTTCCATCCCTTCACTTTCAGTCTGTGCATCTTTTGCTCTGAATCATGTCTCTTGTAGACTGCACATATGTGGGTTTTGTTCTTTTAACTATTCATCTACTTTATGTTTTTCGATTGAAGTATTTAATCTGTTTACATTTGAACTGATTATTGATAAGAATGTAGTTATTGCCCTTTTATCTTGGTTATTGTAAATAGTGCTGCCGTGATCATAGGGGTGCATAATCTTTTCAAATTAGTATTTTGGTTTTCTTTGGATAAATACCCAGAAGTGGAATTACTAGGTCATAAGATAGCTCTATTTTTAATTTTTGGAGCAAATTCCATACTGTTTTCCATAGTGACTGTACCAGCTTGCAATCCCACAAACAGTGCATGAAGATTCCCTTTTCTCTACATCCTCACCAACAGACGTTTATTGATTAATTGATCATAGCTATTCTGACAGATGTGAGATAACATCTTATTCTGGTTTGAATTTACATTTCTCTGACAATTAGTGGCATTTAGCATCTTTTCATATGTCTAGTGCCCATCTGTATGTCCTCTTTGGAGAAATGTATGTTCAGGTGCTTAAGGTCTGTTTTAACAACAGCTCACTGGTTTAAAATGTTTTATAATTTTAAAGTACTGTGAAAACAAAACAAAAGGAAAAACAAAGAATGTGAAACAGAGATTATATATGGTCCACGAAAGCTCTTGACAGAAAAAGTTTGCTTGGCCATTAGCCATTTGTGTTATTTAAATTAATTAAAAATTAGAAAATATTAAAAAAATCAGTTTCTTAGTTACATTAGCCATATATCAAGTGACCAATGGCTACATGTGAATAAAAGCTACCATTCTTAAATATCCATATAGAAAACATCCCCTTTATTGAAGAAAGTGCTATTGCATCATGCTGGTCTATATAAAACTTTCTTTGGAGGTTTAAGGTAGTACTGTTTGTGGTTGTTCTAGAATAAAGTTTCTTTCTTGTTCCTGTTTTAAGAAATTTAATTGAAGCAGTGTGGACAATGTGAGACTTGCAAAAAAAGAGTCCTGACTGATTTCTAATGGATTTCAACTTGAGTAGATTTGCCATTTGAAGCCTTAATTTGTACATTGAATTTCATTAGCTCTCAGAAATCAGATCTGTGGCTGTCCTCACAATGGCCCCAGACTCACACAAGTACCTGAAACAAGCTAGTAGTTGACAGGAAGATTTTCACTGGCCACTATTTGCAGCATCCAGTCTTGAGTTATTTTGGCTTGGCTTTCATCTCCTTCAAGTTCCTGCAAGCCTTTCTATGTTTTTTTGTTTCTTGAGGTTCCCTTCCTTTCTTCTTTCCTGCTAAAATATAAGTCCCTACTTCTGGTTAAAATGGCAGAGTAGGTAAATGTTGTGCTCACCTCTTGCCACAACCACAACAAAATTACAACTAAATTATAAAACAATCACCCTTGAAAACCACCTGAAGACTAGCTGAACAGAACTCCTCTAACTAAGGATATTTTTAAAAGCCGCATAGAGACTGGTTGGAGGAGTAGAGGCATGAAATGGGGTGGACCCACACCCATGTATGATGGTTAAGAATTGGGAAGGATATCTTGGCTACAGAGGTCCCAGCCTCATAGCGGGCTCCTTATCCTGAACCACCAAGGCCAGAACGAACAGTTCCTACTACATATTGCTGTGAAAATAAGCAGGGATACTCTGGTGAGATGAAAGGTTGCTGTAGACCCAGGTGTCCTCTTGAAAAGCTGGAGCACAGACTCCTTCACAAACACTTGCCCCAAGCTCCAGTGAAGGGACATCAGCTTGAAAAGCGCCAGGGATATATGCAGAGGAGCTAATTGTCAGACTTCAGGGCAAAGACTAGAGGAGCAGCTCTCTCTGGGACAAAGTGCTAGCAGTCACCATTGTTACTTTGTTGAGCCCTTGCCCCACACAGCCAGCAGGTGCAGCCAAGCATCAAATCTGAGCTCGCCACTAAAATGGTTAACACAGCTTTCTCAAATCTCTTTCAGAGGCTAATCCACAAAAATGGCCAACCCGGGCCTATCTGAGGACTTTCCTAAAATCTCTTACAGGTCCACAAACACCAAAGAACCAGTGGCTGGCCTAGGCATGCCTTATACTTCTTGGTAAGTGACATCAAGAACAGCAATAATGGAAGGCAACCTTCATTCACAGCATAACCTCTTCCAGGTGCCTCCAAGCCTAGTAAAGGCAGCAACCCACTGATAGTCACTTTGTAGCTCTTACCAGGTGGCCTGGGGCCACAAGAACCCTCCCCAGAGGCCCCAGAAATAACACATCCAATGGCTGGCTTCAGACCACACCAGAGGGCTATCAATTAGCTCCATAAATGACATACCCAAAGGGTGGACTGGCAAACACCAGAGCCCTGCTAAAGTGACTCTCACTCAATGCGGTCAGCACCTGCTCAGAAGCTTGTCCACTAGTCATGGCCAGTCCTCATAGCCATCAACTTGAGGATTAATCCCATCCATTGATGTGCCAACAGCAATAAAGTCTCAACTACAACAGGAGAGCACACACAATCTACACAAAGGACACCCCTGGAATACCTAACTCCGGTGACTAGGGAAACTGTGCCACTGTGCTCCGCTGGACACCTAGTGCATAAAACCACCCTTCCAAGCCTGAGAGATGTAGCAGATCTATCTAATACACAGAAACAAACACAGAGAGGCAGCCAAAATGAGGAGACAAAGAAATATGTCCCAAATTAAAGAATAAGACAAAACTCCAGAAAAAGAACTAAACAAAATGGAGGCAAGCAATCTACCAGATATACAGTTCAAAACATGGGTTATAAGGATGCTGAATGAACTTAGGGGAAGAGTAGATGAATTCGGTGACAACTTCAACAAAGTAACAGGAAACATAAAAAAAAAAAAAGATAGAAAACAAAGAAGAACCAGTCAGAAATGAAAAGTATAATAACTGAAATAAAGAATACATTAGATGGAATCAACAGCAGTTTGGACAAAACCGAGGATTAAATTAGCAATTTGGAAGACAACATAACTGAAAACCCCAATTGGAACAACAAAAAGAAAAAGAAAAATTTTAAGTAAGGACAGTTTAAGGGACCTCTGGGACAGCATCAAGCATAACAACATTTGCATCTCAGGGGTACCAGAAGGAGAGGAGAGAGAGAGAGGGATTGAAAATTTGTTTTAAAAGATAATGACTGAAAATTTCTCTAACCTGATGAAGGAAATAGAGATACAAGTCCAGGAAGTGCAGAAAGTCCCAAACAAGATAAACCCAAAGAAGCCCATACCAAGACACATCATAATTAAAATGTCAAAGGTTAATGACAAAGAGAGAATTTTAAATGTCAAAAGAGAAAAGCAATTATTTGCCTATAAGTTAGCCCCATAAGACGGTTAGCTAATTTATTAACAGAAACTTTGCAGGCCAGAAAGAATTGGCAATAAATATTCAAAGTGACAAAAAGCAAGAACCTACAACTAAGATTATTCTATCCAAAAGGCTATTATTTAGAACTGAAGAAGAGATAAAGAACTTCTCAGACAAGAAAAAAACTGAAGTACAGCTCAAGTAATGTAATAATAACTCTATATGGGGTCAGGTGGGTGTGAGACTTATTAGGGATGATCACTTTGTAACTTATATAAATATCTAACCACTATGCTATACATCCCCAAATCAGTATTATAAGAAATGTTAAAGGGACTTCTTTAAGAAGAAAAAGAAGAAATAAAAAATATGATTAAGAAAATATTGCAAAGAAAAAAGTTTCTCACTGACAAAGGTAAACACATAATAAAAGCACTGGGTCAACAAACACTAAAGCTAGTACAGAGATTACAAGGCAAAAATAGGAAGATTATATGTAATTACAACAGTAAATTAAGGGATACACACAAAAGAAGTGAAAAATAATGACAAAAACATAAACATGGTGGGGGTCTGTAAAATGGTAACAATTTTAGAATGCCTTTGAATTTACATGACCATTAACTTCAAATATATACTATATACATAGCTTGGTATATCTGAAGCACATGGTAACCACAAATCAAAAATCTACAAGGGATAAAGACAAAGGAATCCAAATACAACACTATAGAAAGTCATCAACATATAAGAGAAGAGAGCAAGAGAATAAGAAAGGAACAGAGAACTACAAAAACAATTGGAAATAGTTAATAAAATGATAATGATTAAATACTTATCAATAATTACTTTAAATGTAAATAAATTAAATACTTCAACCAAAAGACGAATGGATAAAGAAGATGTGCTACATATATACAATGGAATCTTACTCAGCCATAAAAAGAATGAGATCTCACAATTTGTGAAAACATGAATGATGATATTATGCTAATGAATAAGTGAGACAGAAAGCCAAAAATCAAAAATATGATTTCACTTAAATGTATAATCTAAAAATCAAAGTCAACAAATAAAACAGAAACAAACTCATAGATACAGGAAACAAACTTATGGTTGCCAGATGAGAAGGTGTTTGCGGGGCTGGGTGAAAAAGATCAAGGAATTCAGAAGCATAAACTGGCAGTTACAAAATAATTATGGGAATGTAAAGTACAACTCAGGTAATATAATATTGTAATAATAATATATAGTGTTGGGTGAGTACAAGACTTATCAGCAACAATCACTTTGTAAATTATATAAATGTCTAACTACTATGCTGTACACTTGAAACTAATATAATGTTGAATGTCAATTGTAATTGAAAAATTAAAATAAAATAAAATGTAATTTCCTTCCATTTATTATTCAGAATAATTTTGTTCCTCACCTCCTTCTTGGCTTTGGGCCTATATTTACATGTTTAAAGATTCAAATATACTCTGCTAAACAAAGTAGCATTTACTAAATTACCTTTTAGCAATAGGAAATATTGACAAAAGCTTTGAAACTTCCTTTTTGCTTTTTCTTACCAATATCTATAACTAGATGGGAATAGTATTAACATTTATTTCCATATATATAAATATATATAATGATTCACTCATTAGAAGGTTAAGTGCAGAGTTTTTGTTTAAATGACATTTTCCTCTTGCTACTAGGAGAATGTGTGCCGTCAAGGAGAGCACTAGAAGAAGGAAGGCAGAGAGCACCATTGAGTGTCACAGAGATAAAAGGGGATGAAGACTGTATTAGATCATTCAATGGGGCTTCTGAAATTTTCCTTAATAAGCCATTTTAGTAATGTCGATTATTGAGAAATGGATAGGAGTGAATATAAACTATAATTTTAAGGAATTAAAAAGACAAAAGAAAATAGAACGCCAGATATTCAAATACATTTTATTATTTCAAGATAGAACATATTGGAATATTTAGACTCCAGTGAAGAAACCAGTCATAAGAAGGAGGAAAAAAACCTATTCTATGAGATATTAAAAGTAAGTTTTAAATGTGCAAGCCTGGGGTCATAATTTATGTCACTTACATGGTTTGGTAAATACTAACCAGGTCTTTAAAAGAAAAAAAATCTCATCCGAAACCAAGTAATACCTATATATTCTCCAGAAGAAAATATAAAATTGTTCTGTATGGTTGCATCTATAACACAGACCCCATAGATAGCAACTCTTCTAATTTACAAACAAAATTAAGCAAAATGAACAGAAAAACACAGGCTAAGATTATCTGTCAGAATAAAAAAAAAATCACATCACATGAAGGAACAAATAACCACAAGAGAGACTTTGTAGACACAACAAAAAGGAGAATCAGTGCTCTACAAACTAGAAGTGACAGAAAAATCTTTATAATGTTAATAACATGGGTCTGTTTATAATGAATAACAAAAGGAGAATAATAGAAGCAGTAGAAACTATATGAATAATAAAGGATTCCTAATACTGAAATATATAGCCACTGAAATTTAAAATTTATTGGAAAAATTAGCTTAGACACAGCTGAAAAAATAGAAATTAGGAGATAGATTTGAAAAGTACAGTAAGAATATAAAATAGACTGGTAAAAACATGGAAAATATGAAAGTGTTTGAAAGACATGGAAATTATTTCTATTTCCTGCCAATATGGAATAACAGGAACTAGATTTAATTTTCCATCTAAAACAATAAAAGAAAAAAGAATAAAATATTAAAAATCTGAAATATATAAAACAACACATTTCAACACAACTGATGTTAGGCACTGAAAAACAGTGATTTCTGAAATTAAGAAAATAAATGATGTGAGCTCTTCCTTTGACTCAATCTTGAGACAGTCATGTCACAGGGAAGGAAACCTGGATATAGCCCAGTGGAATCCCTTATTGGGGATACAAAGGTGCTAGAATATATGGGACAGAGTACTGAGAAAAGAGAGAAGCACAGAGAGAATTTTGGAGTTATGTATAGGGTACCCTCCAAGTACTCAGCTGAATGCCAATCAATTTATGCAAATGAAGAGGAAATCCAAGGCCTGGGAAAGAATAACATGAAAAGAACAGAGGAAACAATAACCTGACTAGGAAAAAATGCCTATTCTAACCAGTCTGACTGACTCATGATGTATGGGAGAGTGCCAAAAAAATCCCTATACTACTAGTGAGAAAAGGTTAGCCTTGGACGAAGGACTGCTCTGATCCTGCTTAATAAATAAAGTAATGCCCAGTAAAATCTGTTTTCCAGTATTTTTCCCCAGAAAGAAAACTTCAAGAATACTTATAGGAATACAAAGATAACCTACACCCAATAAGATAAAATCTACAATATCTAGAATCCAATAAAAAATTACTAGACATGCAAAGAAACAGGAAAAATCCAATACTTAATGAAAAGAAAAATCAATCAATTGAAATCAACCCAGAACTGAAGTAGATGTTATAATTAGCAGACAAAAAGTTAAGTGGAGAAATGAAAGATATATAGAATGACTAAATCAACTTCTAGTGATGGAAATAACAATGAGATGGAAAATACATGCGAATGGGATTAATGGAAACTAGATCATTTCTTTGCAGGAAAAAATTAGTAAACTTGAAGATATAATAAAAACTATTTAAATTTAAATACGGAGAAAAAGATAATTTTAAAAACTAACAGAGCTTTGAATAAGTAGTAGAAGTGAAAAAAAACTTCAATCATGTGATTGGAATAGGAGAGGATGGAAATGTGGGGGAAAAAGATTTGCTGAAAAAATTTTTTAAATGGCGAAAACTATAAACCCACAGACCCTAGGAGCTCAACACACTCCAAGCTTAAGAAAAATGAATAAAATTATACCAAGACACATCATAATTAAATTGTTTAAAAGTAATAAAGTAGAAAAAAGCCTATAGCAGCCAGACATAAAAATAAGATTTTATGCAGCAACAGAGAAGACTGACAGATTATGTCTTGTCGGAAACACAAAAAGTAGATATAAAAGCTACATCTTTAAAGTTAAAAAAAGCTACCAATTGAGAACTCTATTAATAATGGCCAATTGGTTAAAGAAGAAATCACAAGATAAATTAAAATACTTCAAAGAAAATTGAAAACAAAATGCAACATATCCAAACTTATGAGAAACAGAGAAATTTACAGCTATAAGCACTTACATTAAAAAAAAAAAAAGAAATATATCAAACCATCAACCTGACTTTACAACTCGAGGACCTGGAAAAAGGAAAGCAAACTAAACCCAAAACTAGAAGAAGGAAGGAAATACTAAAAATTAGAACAGTGATAAATGAAATAGAGAATATAAAAACAATAGAGAAAAACAATAAAACAAAAACTTGGTTCTTTGAAAAAAATAAACAAAATTGACAAACCTTTAGCAAGATGGACTAATAAAAAAAGAGAAGACAAATTATTAAAACCTAAAAGAAATCTTCATGGATAAATATTTTTAAATTTGGGGGTAGATACTCAGAAGAGGGTTTGGCAGGTTCTAAAAATTAAGACTAAAGTTACCTGCAGGGTTTGGCAGGTAACTTTAGTCTTAATTTTTAAAAATATTATTTCCATACTATTTCCATAGTGTCTGTTACTATTTACATTTCCACCAGCAGTGTATGTGGGTTCCTTTTCCCCCACAATCTCTCCAAAACTTGTTACTAATTGTCTTGTTGATGATAGCCATTCTTACAGGTGTGAGGTGGTATCTCATTATGGTTTTCATTTGCATTTTTTAATAGCTAGAGAAGTTATCTTTTCATATGTCTGTTGGCCATTTGTATGTCTTCTTGAGAGAGATGGCTATTTAGGTCCTCTCCTCATTTTTTAATTGGATAATTTGTTTTTCTGTTGTTGAGTCATATGAATTCATTATATATTTTGGATATTAGCCCCTTTTTGGAGGCATCGTTTGCAAATATCATCTCCCATTCAGTTAGTTACCTCTTTGTTTAGTTGATAGTTTCTTTGCTGTGCAGAGATTTTTAGTTTAATATAATCCCATTCATTTATTTTTGCTTTTGCTTTCCTTGCCTTTGAAGTCAAATTCATAAAATTCTATCTAACTCCCAGGTTCAGGAGTTTAGTACCTATGTTTTTTTCTATGTAATTTATTGTTTTATTTCTTATATTTAGGTCTTTTATCCATTTTGAGTTAATTTTGTGTATGGTGAATGATAGCAGTCTAGTTTCATTCTTTTGCATGTGGCTTTCCAATTTTCCCAGCACCATTTATTGAAGAGGTTTTCTTTTTTCATTGTTTATTTTGGGTTTCTTTGTCAAAAATTATTTGCCCACATATCTGTGGGTTTATTTCTGGTCTCTCAATTATGTTCCATTTGTCTGTGTGTCTGTTTTTCTGCCAGTACCATGCTGTCTTAATTATTGTCACTTTGCAGTATAATTTGAAGTCAGGCAGTGTGATATCTCTGGCCTTGTCCTTTTTTCTCAGGGTTGCTTTGGCTATTCAGGGCCTTTTGTGATTTCAAACAAATATTATGAATTTTTGTTCTATTACTTTAAAAATGCCATTGGGATTTTGACAGGAATTGCATTAATCTGTATATTGCTTTGGGTTATATGGCCATTTTAACTATGTTGATTCTTCCAATCCATGAACACAGAATTTCTTTCTATTTTTTTGTCTTCTTCAATTTCTTGGTGTCTACCCAAAAAATTGAAAACATTTATATATAAAGATATATACATCACCATGTTCATTGCAGTATTATTGATGGTGACCAAGATATGGAAACAACTGAAGTGCCCTTCGATAGATGATTAGATAAATAAAATGTGTTACATATATACAATAGAATATTACTTAGCCATAAGAAAAGATAAAATACTGTCATTTGAAACAACATGGGTGGATCTTGAGATTATCATGCTAAGCAAAATAAATCAGAAAGAAAAACTTTAGAACAAAGAGATATTTGTACGTCTATGTTCACAGCAGCACTATTCACAATAGCTAAAGCGTAGAAGCAACCCAAGTGTCCATCAATGGATGACTAGGTAAGCAAAATTTGATATATACATACAATAAAATATTATTCAGCCTTTAAAAAGTAAAGAGATTTTGACATATGCTGCAACACAGATGAACCTTGAAATTATGCTAAATGAAATAAGTCACAAAAGGATACTGTATGATTCCACTTATATGATATATTAAAAATAGTCAAAATCATAGAGACTGAAAGTAGAATTGTGGTTCCTGGGATATGGGGAAGAGGTACAGACTGGGAATGTTATTGTCTAATGGGTGTGGAGCTCCAGTTTTATAGGATGAAAGGAATTTTGCAGATGGATGAGGGTATGGTTGCACAATATTATAAATGTATTTAATACCATTAAACACTTAAAAATCATTAAGATAATACATTTTATTTTCTGTATATTTTATCACAATTTAAAACAGAAAAGGCTAACAATCTAGAAGATCAAATTGAAGAATTCTCTAAGGCTCCAGTACAAATGAGCAAACAGATAAGAAGAAGAATAAGAGACAGGATAGATCCACAAGCTCAAACATCCATTTGATAGAAATTACAGAAAAAGATAATAAAGAGAATGGAGTAGAGGAAATAATTAAGAAAATAATTGAAGAACACTTTTCAGAGCTAAAGAAAAATTTGTTTTGAGATTGTCAGTGCCTACCACATACCCAGTAAAATTGATAAAAAGAGACTCACTCCTAGACACATCTTGTTGAAATTTGGGAATTACAATGATAAACAAAAAATCATAAATGCTTCTGGAGAGAAAAAAGAGATAACCTATAAGGAAATAAGAATATTGACAGCAGACTTATCATTGAATACTCTAGATGCTAGAAGTCAATGGGACAAAATCACGAAAGTTGTCTAGACAAAAGTTTTAAACTTAGAATTCTATATCCAGCCAAATTAGCATTTAATTTTGAGGGTAAAACAAAGATATTTTTTGATGTCAAAGAATTCAGAAAGTTTATTTCTTACATACCCTCTTTGAAGAATTGCTGAAGGATATATTTTAGCAATCTAAGGTGAGTATAAATACATACACACAATATATATTTTCTCCCCACACCAAAAGTCAGCCAGAAATATGGGAAAATAAATTGCCGTGTTTCTACCCAGTAAGATGGACAGTAATGGTATACTTGAGGATGAGGAGAAAGAAAGAATATAGATGTTATCTAGATGTTGGTAAAGTTAAAGATTATATTAAAAATTTTAATGATAATTGTCTTAGCTTGTATAAGAGTAAACTTTCTAAATGGCTGAGGTGAGGAAGGGAATCTATCATTGTAAATATAGACAGAAAAAAAGTAGGGGGAAAGTAATAGAAAAGCCTAGAAAAAAAGATGGCAGTATAGGTTAAATAGAAAGAAATGAAAAAGTTGAACTCTTATCAAGAGGAAAATAGTTTTTATCATTTACCGTAATGAGAATCTTGAACCTCTTTTAAAATTTTTTCCTTTGAGTATGCATTTGCTTATTGTTAAATGTTTTTCTATTAAAAAAATAAAAATTAATAAAAAGAAAGAAATGAAAAGTTCCAACGGCTCCTCATTACCTTCAAACTAATCTCCCAAATATATAATGTATAAATAAGGCTTTTCCTAATCTTGTCCCACATCTCCCTTTTCATGCTTATGTCCCACCACACCTGCCCACAGTCAAACCTCCAAACCCAAACAACAGCTCACGGTAAGCAAATGAGAACCCACTGACAACATTCTAGTTCATCAGGACTGTGTTCTGCATTCACTCACAGCAAAGTGCCTTGATGCACACATCTGGATTTTTGCATTGTGCTATTCTTCCCCCTGGGCTGTCCCTATTCTTTTGATTTGTTCATTTAAAAAACATTTACTGTTGGTTAAATTTGCTTTGATTCTTAGAAGTTACCAGATATCTACCTATAAAGAGAAGAGCTTTGGGTTTTTAAAAAAATGTCTGTTGCCATTTATTCCAGAAAGTCTAATTTAGAACCCTTTGTGTCTATCTTTACTTTAAGAGGGGGAAACTAAGTGAATTCACTCTTTGTAAAAGTGCTGGGTTGGCAGTCCTGGAAGTTTTGGTTCATCTGTTTTTTCTCACTGAAGATGGAAGAATTCCCCCAAGTAAGGTGACCTCTTCATCTCAGTGTATCTAAACCTTGCCTGAGATCACAAGTGATCTAGAGGCTCTTTTCTTCAGACAGTGTAGCTAGATGGTAAAAAAATAATAAAAAAACATAGTAATCCTATAGCTTGGGCACTGAATGCAAATCTTGTACTGATTTTCATAAGTGGCTTTAATTGGGAGCATTAGTACAGAGTAATAAAGGGCACAGTTCCTTAAATCAGATGTGTGTTCAAACCTCAGCTTCCTAATTTACTACCTGAGAGATTTTGGGCATTTTGCTAATCCCCACTTTACCTTCGCTTTCTCATCTGAGAAATGAGGATAATTATACTGCCTATCTTGTCAGGAATTAAAAATTTTCTAACATATATAAAACACACAAATAGAAAACTACTGGACAAATATTGAACACTCAATAAATACTTCTTTTTGTTGTTTCTTAATAGCACTTTTATTGATATACAACTTAGTACTCACATACTATACAGTCCATTTATTTAAAGTGTATGGTTTGATAGCTTTTAGTATAATTGTGTAAGCATTACAATAAATATTTCTAATAGTAATAATAATAACCTTCTGGAAAAGCTGATGGTCAATGGCTGGTCTGAATTTAAGTAAAGAAAAGGGGAAAAAAAGATTCAGAGAACAAAAAATAAGCAAGAAAAGAGAAAAAAGTATTAAAACTGAGAGGTATGCTTCAACTTTAATTAAATCACTTCCCAGCTTTCCCTTTCAATCTGAACTGCGTAGACTGCAGAATTAAAAGTAGCAATATAGAGAATTTATTTATCTTCCTATGATAGGGAAATACTATCATATTTAAAGTGTATGGTTTGATAGCTTTTAGTATAATTGTGTATTATATGATAGGGAAATACGAACCTTTCAGAACTATCATTGGCAAAAGTGACAGCAACATAAACCTCTGGGTAAAAAAGGTGATAGTATTACCATATGTGACAAATTATTTTCTCAACTAGATCCCCATTGCTCCAAATAAAGGAAGGCTCTTTTTACTTCATGCCCTGGAATTTTCCTTTTGCTTACTTTCTTTTATAATGATAATTTCTTTTCATTTCTGTTTTCCCCCTTAACTGCTCTTCTCTTTTAATTTAGGA
Organism: Pteropus medius; assembly: GCF_902729225.1. Taxonomy (NCBI): domain Eukaryota; kingdom Metazoa; phylum Chordata; class Mammalia; order Chiroptera; family Pteropodidae; genus Pteropus; species Pteropus medius. The sequence continues at coordinate 15,956,783 of NW_024352787.1, read as the reverse complement.
AACAAAATAGTACTATTTCGGGAGACACAGTTCATGGCCTCTAAAACTCTTATGTTTACCCTATGCCTACTTCTAAAGACTTGAAATCAGAGATTGTAGAGGGCAAACTCAGGAGAAAGGGAAAATGTTTGTTTATTATGAATTAAGCATTTGGGGTACAAAGAAAAGTCTATCTTGCAAACGTTGTTCTGTTGCAAAAACAAAATCTAGAGTTGCCCTACTCCTTTCTTCTGGCATTCAGGCTGGCTGTGATTCCTGAATCTGGGTGCTCTGTAGGGATGCAACCTGGGCTAGCATTGGTCCTCTGGCTTATAAAATGAAGCAATGTGTCCCCCTTGATGTTATTTTTTCAATGTCTTCTATTCCTTCATTTTGCCCTCGCTAATATTAAATTTGAAGATGTCCAGCTGATTTGGAGTGGTTGTGAGGGCTGTACCTTAATTTCCTCCTTCTTTCTTACAAAATGAGGAGCTTTGTAACACTTATCATCTACAGTTCACCATTTAGTACTAAAATTATTATGTCAAACATATGTATCCTACCATCAGTCTTTTGCTTGTGAGCAGAGGGAAACAGTTCGACATGAACCCACAGATAATTTTATCTCTTGAAGAAAGTCATCTAACTCCTTTCTCCTTACCAGCAAGGGGCAGAGTTGATGATCTGATTTGGTCATTGTGCTGTATTTTTTAATGGTGAAACCAACATGCAATTTGCAAGCATACAGGGGTGTCAGCTTTCTTCCTCAGAAAATAAGTTTCAGCACCACTACAGGAGAGGAAAAGATAGTGATGTTTCTTCCTACTATCTAAACTATTGTCATTAACTCTGCGCTGAAATAATTTGCTTAATGTTTGACTCATGAGGGTATAGTCTTCATGAGTAACAGCCAAGTATACATATATTTTTTCACTTTGGTATTCTTGTTGTGAAGCATGGTGTTGAGAATGGAACAACATGTGTCTTTATAGTTATTTGTTAAATATTTGTTAAATAATTATTCCAGATGCAGAGACCACTAATTTTCTCCCAATATCCATTTCTCATTTTGCAGCATAGTGCTGCATGGAAAAAAGATGATATTTACCAACTTTTTTCCTTGTTTTTTCTTGTAGGTGTGGCCACTTACTAAATTTCATTCAGGGTATGAATATTAACTTGTCCAGGCCTTCAGTGCTATGCCATTTGTCTCTCTAACATCTTTCCAAAAGAATGTTTATGAGAGCTTCTGTGGAATGGGTATAACTTTAATTTTATGGCTTTCAGAAATGTGAACACTTCACCAGAGCTTTGGTGACACTTCCTGGCAAGACTTCCAAGAAGGGGAGTAATTTGTGGAGGTAGGGATCATAGCCATGCCTAAAGGAGAACAACATTAGTTAAGTCCTTCTCTGATATATGGACAGATAGAGAGAACTAGATCTCAATTTTCTTTTTAGAAAGGAAGTTAGGGGCCAAAACAATTAGAACATTGGATTACAAATATTTTAGAATGTCTTTATGTTTACTTCCATTTTTCTCCCCTCCATTATGTCATTAATATGAAAAAGGAAACATAGGCCTACACTTGGGGCAAGGACAAAAAAGAGTGTTTAGAGACTGTGTTCCATTCAAAGCCAAGCTGCAGTGGAGGAAACTATGATCCCTATGGGATAGAGTAAGAACAGCTATTTAGTCAAAAAAATGTGTGTGAGAACATGGGGTCTGCTTTGATATAGAAAGAACATACTGTGTGATTTGGGCCTCTGAAGAACCCTTGGCATGATTACAAGAAAACCCATATTTGATTCTCCTGTGAAGCTGTCTTGACCCAGTAGGGCAGTGGGAGCAATACTAGCAGAATCAAGGTTTATTGAACATGTAAATATTGGCCTTTCAATTTTAAATTTCTTTCATGTAAGTTGATATTTGATTGACTAGTTTTTTTTTTTTATCATGCACTTCCAAAACAGTTTTTTAAAGATTTTAAGTGTAGACTGACAGGTTTTTCCTAGCTCCTCATTAAGTCCTTTATCATGGCTGTATTATTTTAGTCAATTAAAAATATATAGATTAGGACTAAACATCTGGCATAATTCTACATAATGCAAAAGTTGATTTAAGTGAATGTCAAGCACTACACTACAGATAACCACAGAACAGTGTCAGGGGCTTCATTAACTTCTTATTAAGTTAGAGGACTGCTATCAGTCTTAAATGCTTTTGTCATTTGTTAGTTGGAAATAATTATTCGAACTGCTTCTGGAAGTAATAACAACTAGATTTTATAGGAAATGTTCCTAGTGTAACAAATAAATTCTGGATAAATTATATGAACATATTTTTAAATTAGCTGTGGAATTATTAAGAAGATAAAATCCCCAAAGATTTCTCTCAACCCCTGATCTCCAAAGAAAAAAGCAGCGAACTGAAAAACAAAGGAATCAGCAATAATAAATATAAAAGTGAAGACTGTCTTGGACCAAATACTGATGTAAAAACCATAGAATCATGCTAAGCAAAATAAGGCAGGCAGAAAAAGTTGAAAACCACATGATATCACTTTTATGTGGAATATAAACCTAAAAGCAACAAACAAGCAGGATAAACAATCAGAGACTCATAGACATGGACAATAGACAAGTGGTTACCAGAGGATAGAGGGAAGGAGGGAGAAGGAAGGTAGATGGGGTAAAAGGGATTAAATATGTGGTGACAGAAAGAAATCTAACTATGGGAGGTGAACACACAATGCATATATGAATATATATATATATATTCCTTACTGTTAAATTGTACACCTGAAACTTATTGGATTTTGTTAACCAATGTCACCACAAAAAAATAAATTAAAAAAAAAAAGAACATAGAATTTAGGGAATTAACATGTATGCCACAGCAAGAAATTAAGCCGTAGGACTACACAAGGCAGGGAGCTAAATTCAAGACTCTAGTATTAAGCTAGAAAATCAAAAGAGATGAAAAAAACATCAATGCCAGTCAAAGGAGTGTGTTGTAGATATTGTTAGTACACACAAATACTTCTAGCTCTCTTCTATTTGCTAGACCAAGTTTCCAGCCCCTTTTTAGGTGGGAGAAAATAAACAGCTTGGCCAATAGTCTAGGAATGAAAATGACATGTGTCACTTCCATGTAGAACTCTTTATGCTTAAATTTCAAAGCTCTCTTCTTCTGCTGTGGTAAATTCTGTATTATATTTAGTTAGAAGCACCACAGAATTAAAATAGTATGTGTTCTAAGCCATTGAATAGAGGATAATTCCCCTGAAGAGCTTTTTTAGATCCACATCAGACTTTACACAAGAAATTAACTCCTTGTAAAAGTCTCTGAGAGTGTGGTGTAAGCCACTTGGAATTATTTGTTACCCAGCATTACTTAGCCTATCCTGACTGAGACACAGTTGCCTACAAGAAATTGTGTCTTTTATCTCCTGCTGCAAATAGGACAAAATAATAATGATTTTTACTAAGAATTTGCAACCATAAGCTGACCCTAGCAGGTCCAAGGTTCAAATGCACACCAACTGCATTCAGGGAAATCCAAGCCCAAAATACTTTAAAGAAAATGTTAATAGGTTGTTTATAGAAAACTCACATTTTTTTCTGTTGAAAATTATCACAGTGCTTCCACAGCTCATGTTCAACCAGTTTGACCTTAGAATAATATGTTTCCAAACATTCAAGGAAATACTCCTCCATAAAATAGTAAGCAGATAAGAAACAAAAGATTAGAGTCCCTCAAGCCTCACTAACAATAAAATGATAAAATTTAGAATATAAAATTAATATGTATAAAATATTTCAAAGCAAATACAAACTGTAAAACCTTAATAAAGAGCATAAAACTGACAGAATAATTAGGCAGATTTCTTTGAAATCTTTTAAAAATAGATATAATTATTTCATTAAAGGAAAAGGTCCTCAATAGATTGGAAAACTGAAATGATATTAAACTGGAAGATAAAACTGAATAAATTTCATAACACAGAGGGTTAAAGAGATGGAAATATGAAAAAGAAAAGTTAAAAGTTATTCTTTGTAGAATCTCACCCAACTAAGAGAAAAAACCTAAAGAAGCTGAATTTTAGAGAAATGGTGAGGCTAGTTCACACTACAGAGAATCTCACAATCAACGAGCTCCAGCCACCTGATCAGAGCTTTCAATCAACAGTGCCCTGTTCTGAAGATAAACAACTACCCTTTATGTCCAGGATCACTAAATAGCAGAGGAAGTTTTTCAAGCAGGAAAGACAGAGTTCACCAAAAGCAGTAATAAAAACTTGAAGAAAACAAGAGAAATGAATGCTTAAAATACTCATTATTCTCAAAAAGGTAAGAAAGTGTCCTGCTTCAATGAAACAAGAACTGGTACTATAAAAGGAAATTTAACTTTGGGTAGTGAACACACATGTAATATACATATGATGCATTATTCAATTGTACACTTGAAATTTATATAATTAACCAATGTGACTCCAATAAATTTAATTAAAAATGAGAAAATTGGAAAGAGTTTTTGGGAATTAAAATTATGATAAAAGAAATGAAAGACTCAGTAAAAGATTTGTAAGTTAAATAATGGAAATCTCCCAGGAAACAGAGCTGAAGAACAATGCAGAAGAAAACCGATAGAGTAAAGATAAAGATAAAACTGAGAAAATTAGTTCAAACTGAAGAGAGACTTTTTTTTTAATTTCCAGAATTGAAGGTTGTAATTTTCCAATTGAATTTATCATTTGGTTCCAAATAAAATGGATGAAAATGGGCATGCAACAGATAACATCATGAAATTTTAGTACACTGAGGTTGGAAATCTTAATAATGTATTTAATTTTTTTTTTGCGGGGGGGGGGAACATAGTCAAGTGAGAGACATTCTCAGATCTCTCCCCTTGAAACAACAATAAGCCGAACATCTAAAACTCAACAAAAAACACCAAAACTGCACACCAGCATGTCTGAGCATGGGATCTGCGCATAAGAACCACCACAAGTCAGAACTCAGGTGTCAGGGCAGTGGACTGGGAGAAATAAAGAAGGTGCATCTTGCAGACGCCAGAGCTCTCTGCAGGAGGAGGGAGAGGGAAGAAGAAGTAGTGAGTTCATGAGGCGAATTTCCTGAACAGCCCTGCCTGGGAAAGTCGTGAGCTTCCGGAGGCCAGTTGGTGGCCAGGCACAGTCATGAGGGCAGAAAACAGAGAAGCGACCAACAGAGAAACAACAGTTGCGAAACCACGGCTGAGCCACAGCTCTCAATCTCCAACTGAAAGGGCTCCTCCCTCCATACTCTCCCAGAAAAAAAACAATGAAGCCCACAGGGAATCTGAGCAAACGCTACCGAAACTGTCACTGAAACTGGCAGGGACTGAAACTGAGGATAGCGAACCTGCTTAAATATCTATCAGAAAATAAAAAGACATTTTTAAAGCTTTATATAAAACAGGAATCCAAGAGGCTTAGACGCCACCTACTGGAAACCAAAAGAAAAGCATCTTCTTTGCAATAGGTTAAAGAGAGACCTTTATATAATAAATCTTTCTGGAAAAAAAGCAGAATACATTTCCATTAATGCCCAGGTGGAAAAATAGTTCATTAAACACCATGAACAACCAAGGTGACAAGTTGTCTCAGGAAGAAAGAGAAAAATCTCCAGAAAATAAGCTTACAGACAGATATGCAACTCAAATGACAGAGAATTCAGGATGGTACTTCTGAAAAAACTCAGTGAGTTACAAAACGAGTCATATCAACAATTTCAGGAATTGATAAAACAACTAGATGAGCAGAGCAAGGAGATTGAAACCCTCAAAAAGAACAGAATAGATTTTCTGGAGATAAAAAACACACACACAATAACCATACCACACACACACACACACACACACACTGCAAGAGTTGAAAATTAAATAGCAAGCTTGGGAAATACAGTCAACCAAATAGAGAAAAGGTTCAGTGATATCGTAGACAGAAATATAGAAATAAATCAGAAGAAAGAAGAAAGACACCAAAGAATGAAAAATAATTAAAGAAAATTCAAGAACTAGCTGATACTCTCAGGAAAGAAAACATAAGAATTATTGTTTTGAAAACATAACAATTATTCCTCGCATTATTGAAAGTGAGGAAAGGAACAGGGATTAGAAAGCATTTTCAGATAAATAGTGAATGAGAATTTTCCAATCTAAGAAGTGAGCTGGAATTGGAATTCAAGAAGTCAACAGAACACCCAATTATCTCAACCCAAAAAGGCCTTCACCAAGAACATTACATTAAAGTTATCAAAAATCAATGACAAAGATAGAATTCTCAAGGCAGCCAGGTGGAAAAAAACTGGTAACTTATAAAGATAAACCCATTAGATTATCCTCGGACTTCTCAGTGCAAACCTTACCAAGCTAGAAAAGAATGGAATCAAATATTTAAACTATTAAGTGAAAGGAACTACCAGCCTAGAATAATGTATCCAGCTAAGCTCTCCTAGATATGAAGGAGAAATTAAGACTTTTCCAGACATACAACAATTGAGGGAATTCTTCACTACGAAGTCTGCACTACAGGAAATACTAAAGGGATTAGCTCACCTAAAACTAAATGACCAAAAAAAAAAAAAAAAAAAACATACTTAGAAGTAAAGTGAATATCAGGCAAATAGAAGCAGAGAAGTGCAACCCTTACTAAGAACAGGGTATTATAAGCTTAAACAATAAGAAGAGAATTGTTATAACAAGATAGTAATGAACGTTCAGCATACATAGGGACATATTGAGATAACAATGACTAAAAAGGGGAGGATTCAAAGATCCAAATTCGCAAAGGGGAATAGAGACAGGCAAGCGTCTAAGGAAACAGATGACTGTATATATATATAACTATCCTTTACATATTCACATACCAAAGACTCAGAACCATTGTATGTAACATAAAACAAGAAAGACCAGAGGAAAAACCCACAAAAGCCAACCAAAATAAAGAAAACAGAAGCACAAGTAACAAAAACACTGAGCTACCAGAAAGCAAAACATAAAATGCTATAGGAAAACCTCATATTTCAATAATTACCCTAAATGTAAATGGACCGAACTTATCTATTAAAAGGCACAGAGTTACAGATTGGATCAAAAACAAAACCAGACTATATGCTGCCTCCAAGAGACACAAGTTAGCTCCAAACACAAATATAGACTCAAAGTGAGGGGGTGGAAAACGATATTTCAAGCAAATGGCATATGGAGAAAAGCAGGAGTAGCAGTACTAATATTAGATGAAATAGACTTCAAACCAAAAAGGTAAAGAAAGATACTGAGGGACACTTCATATTGATAAAGGGAATCATGCACCAAGAAGACATAAAATTAATTAATATCTATGCTCCCAATCAGGGAGCCCCAAAATATGTAAAGCAATTACTAACAGAACTGAAGGGAGAAGCAGACCAAGACACTATAAAAGTAGGGGACCTAAATACTCCACTGTTGGATATGGACAGATCATCTAAACAGAAAATCAATAAGGAAATAACATCTTTAAATGACACATTAGTCCAACTGGACATAATTGACATTTACAGAGCCTTCCATCACAAAATAGCTACTTGTACATTCTTCTTTAGTGAACATGGAACATTCTCAAGAATTGACCACATACTTGGACACAGAGATAGCCTCAACAAATATAAGAGGGTTGAAATCATACCAACCATATTCTCTGATCATAATGCTTTGAAACTAGAGTTCCACTACAAAAAGAAAGCAGGAAAACCACAAATATATGGAGATTAAAAAACATACTACTGAAGAATAACTGGGTCAGAGATGAAATAAAGAGAGTTCAAGAGATACATAGAAATAAATGATAACAATAGTACAACATATCAAAACTTTTGAGACATGGCAAAAGTGGACATAAGACGTAAGTTCATATCATTACAGGCCTATTGCCAAAAACAAGAATGAGCCAAAACAAACAACCTAATGCTTCATCTTAAAAAAACTAGAAAAGGAAGAACGAATGAGTTCTAAAGACAGCAGAAGGAAAGAAATAATCAAAATTAGAGAAGAAATAAATGAAATTAAAAATTAATAAAAATAGAATAATGCAATGAGGATCTGATTCTTTGAGGAGGTTAATAAAATTAACAAACCTCTGGCTAGACTCATTAAAGAAAAAATAGAAAGGACTCAAATAAACAAAATCGGGGATGAAAGAGGGAGAAATTATAACAGACACCACAGAAATACAAATGATCATACAAGAATACTATGAAAAAGTATATAACATCAAATTTAAAACCTAGAAGAAATGGACCAGTACTTGTAAAGATACAACCTTCCTAGACTGAATCAAGAAGAACTGGAAAATCTAAATAGACTGATCAGCAGTATGGAAATTGAAACAATCATCAAAAACCTACCAAAAAGGAAAAAAGGGCCAGATGGCTTCACCAGTGAATTCTACCAAACATTCAAAGAAGATTTAATACCTATTCTCCTCAAACTCTTCCAGAAAATTGAAGAGACAATATTTCCCAACTCATTTTATGAGGCCAATATTACTCTCTGATACCAAAACCTGATAAAGATAACACAGACAAAGAAATACAGACCAATATCTCTCATGAACATAGATGCAAAAATCTTAAATAAGATACTAGTGACCTGAATACAGCAACATATTAATATGGATTAATGACTTGAATATAAGACTTGAAACAATAAAATGCATAGAAGAAAATAGGCACTAAACTCAGGGTCCTTGGATTTAAAGAAGATTTTATGAATTTCACCTCAAAGGCTAGGGACGTAAGAGCATAAATAAATAAAGGGGTCTACATCAAACTCAAAAGCTTCTGCTCAGCAAAAGAAAACATCAACAAGGTAAAGAGACAACATCCGAATGGGAAAATATATTTGCAAGCAACACCTCTGATAAGGGCCTAATATGCAAAATATACAAAGAACTCATACAACTCAATAACAACAAAAACAAACAATCCAATCTGAGGACTTAAACAGACACTTCTCCCTAGAGGACATACAAATGGCCAACAAATATATGAAAAGATGCTCAACATCGTTAGCTATTAGGGAAATGCAAATCAAAACCACAATGAGATACTATTGCACACCTATTATAATAGCTGTTATCTATAGGACAAGTAATAACAAATGTTGGAGAGGATGAGGAGAAAAAAAAGAACCCTTTGTTGGTAGGACTACAAATTGGTACAGCTACTTTGGAAAAGAGTATGGAGGTTCCTCAAAAAACTAAGAATTGATCTACCATATGATCCACAAATCTCTCTACTGGGTATTTTTCCCAAAGGCTTGAAAACTTATATCTGAGAAAATATTTACACACCAATGTTCATAGCAGCATTCTTCACAGTGGCCAAGACATGAAAGCAACCGAAGTGTCCTACGATAGATGATTGGTTAAAGAAGCTGTGGTACATATATACAATGGAATATTACTCAGCCATAAAAAGAGATGAAATACTGCCATTTGTGACAAAATTGATGGACCTCGAGATAATCATGCTATGCGAAATAAGCCAGAGAGAAAAAGTTGCAAATCAAATGATATCATTTATATGTGGAATATAAACCTAAAAGCAACAAATGAGCAGGACAAACAAACAGAGACTCATGGTCATGGACAATATAATAGTGTTTATAAGAGAGTAGTGGGGAGGGAGGATGGGGAAGATAGATGGGGTAGAGGGGGTCAAATATGTGGTGACAGAATGAAATCTAATATGGGAGATGAACACGCAGTGTAAACATATATATGCCTCACTGTTAAAGTATACAGCTGAAACTTACTGGATTTCGTTAAGCAATGTCACTATAATAAACAAACAAACAAACAAACAAACAGTTACTACCCTTAGGCCAGAAGGCCAAGGGAAGCAGAAGTTACTAGAACTGAAAAAAGTAGTTTTAATTTTGTTAAAATCTGTCAAGAGAAGCTTATAATCCTCAGTAAAGGAATACTGAACTACTATGGGCTACAAGAAAGAAAACCAGCGGTTAAATACTCTGCCTTCACTCCCCTCTAATCTCCTGCTAGTTCTTCCCACTGGCCTAGATCATTTAAAGAGCAGGAGGTTAATGCAGTGCACCAAAATTAGCCTCTTAGGGCAAAAGTAGGGTAGAAAAGTATGGAGAGTAGATCTGCAGAGGTAAACTGAGACCGTCCAGTCTCCAGTATATGTCTTCAAAACCAACATGAGGTTGGTCAAAAACCAGGAACAAATTGAATCTAAGAAACACAGTTTCGGACTCAAGAAAGTAATGAATGAAATTCCCCAAAGGATGGTGAAAAGAGGTCCTGAAATTCCAACAAGGATAGTGGACCTGGAAAGCTATCAGCACTTTCTGATATAGGTCAGTGATTTCTAAGAGAGAGGTCTCTAAGATGAAACTAATGTGTTTACACTGTTTATGGGTAGCTTAGTTAATTAAGGAGTTGGGATATGTGTTAATAATATATTGTATTAAACTAAACTAAAAAATACCTCTAATTGTTGACTTCGGGGAAAATAAAGATTTGAAAGATAATTGAAATTAATTACGTTGTAGTACATAATCAAATGTAAAAGGATAGAAAAAAATGTACTGAACGATAACCAAAGAAATTAAATGTAGTCATATTAATTTCATACAATAAATTTTTAGTTAAGATCATTTATTGGAGATTAAAATAGTGGCTGCACAATGATAAAATTTTCATACTACCAAGATGTGTCACCCAATATCTTGAGTATATAAATTAAAATTATAAAAAACTACAATAAGAAACCAACAAATTTACTATGATAGTAAGAAAATTTTAACATCTATTATTAACTCAAACTGACCCCCAAAATAGTAAAAATACAAGGAATTTGAACAATATAATTTGCAAGCTTGAGATAGTTAAATAAATGGATAGATAAATAGAAAACTGGATACTCAATTATTAAAAAATATACATTTTCTACACACACTATGCACTAGAGGTTTATTAAAATATCACCTACTAAGCTCTTAAGAAAATGTGAACAAATTTGATATTGTTCAGGTCATGTTCTTTAACAGCAGTGCGATTAATTTACAAATAAAAAACATAAAACAAAACTAAAAAAAATGTATTTATATGGAAATTTTAATATGTACTTTTAAATAATACACCAGTAAAAGTAGAAATCATATTATAAAGTATGAACCACTGTAACTGAACGATATTTAATATAAAACACTTAAAAACTTGTGGAGCATTTGATAGAGAAAATTTTTACTTTTAAATAGTTAGAAATAAAGTTGGACAAAAATTAATCAGCTTAGCTTCCAACTAAAGTTGCAAAAAGAATCACAGAATAAACTAGGAGAGTAGGAATTTATAAAGAAAAGAGATAATATATCATATACTAATGAAATAGAAAATAAAGACAAATTAGAGACTATGAAGAAAGCACAAAGTTGGTTGTTTGGGAAAAATAATGAGATAAAGTTCTAATAAGAATGCTCAAGACAAAAAGAAGGGAAGGCATAAATAAACACTAGTAAAGAAAATGCTCCAGAATATCAACATTAGGCCAATTATTTAAATATTTAGCAATGGACACATTTTTACAAAATGTAACTTACTAAAAGTGATTTAAAGAAAAATATAATTACAAAATAATCTTATAATATTAAGAAATTGAATCAATAGGTTAAAATCTGAGAAAGAAAACATCAGGCCCAGAATATTTCATAGAAAAATTCTACCAAACTTTCAAATGACGTATCCCATATAAAGTCTCCCAGAAAAGATAAATCAAGGCACTATCCTCTCTCACTTTATGAACCAAAGATTTGTACATTTCAATAATCAGAGAAGAGTGCAAACAAGAAAATTACAGGTTAATGTCACTCATAAATATGGATGCGAAAATACTAAAGAAAATTTGAACAATACAATCTAGCAATTTAAAAAATAATAACAAAAATCATATGTCATGGCCAAGTTGAGTTATTTAAAGTTAGAGTATCTGCAGTTATTGATATAGAGAACCAGGACTTAAGACTAACTTTCTGCTGAAAGAATTTAAAATGCTAGATAAAGATCTTTTTTTTTTTTTAAAGCACTGAACTTCTAAAACAGTGTAAAGAATTATTAAGCAAACATCTAAAAAAGTGGGGACAACATAAGGATATCCAGAAAGACTTTAGATATTAGAAATGTCACATACAGAAAAGGCATAGGATGAATTATTCAATTAATAGTGATTGCGCTATGGATTAACATTATAGAAAAAACAAATAAGTTTCTTATTTTCTCATACCTAACAAAAAAATCAATTTCAGATGTATTAAAGACTTAAAAGCTAAACTTTATAACTTTAGATAAGAATATGAATATTTTTGTTACTTCTAAGTAGGAAGGAATTCAGTAAACAAGAAACAAAAAGCAAAAATTATAAAAGAAAATAATTCTCTAAGTATATACCATAAGTGTCTATTTTTGAAAGAACGTTATCAGTAAATGAAGAGACAGGTCCAAATTGGACAAAGATATTTTCAATGTATGAAACTAAAAAGGAACTATTATTTAATATTTATAAAGAATTTATACAAGCTAATAAGAAAAAATAAAGAATTTGATTTAAAAATGGGCAAAAACTATAAACAGGCAGTTCATAGAAAAAGAAACATAAAAACAAATTAGCAAATGATATGATGTTTATCCTCCTTAGCAATGAGTCCATGGCTAATTAAAATCACAAGATACAACTTTATACCCAAAAGACTGGCAAAAATTTTAAAAACTGAAAAATATTTTGTATTGGTTGGTGAGCATGTAGAATAATGGAGATTCATATTCTGTTGTCTATAATGTAAATTGTTTAAACTATTTTGGAAAATAATTTGGTATTTTCTCTTAAATTAGAGTATGAATAATGTATGACTCGGTCATTCTAATTTGTTATAATAAAACCTGGGGACAATAGAAATTTCCATCAGGATAGCCATACAGTGGAATACTAGACATAGTGAATAAAATAACTACATACATATACATGGATGAATCTAGAAAACGAAAAGTTGAGATAACAAAAACAGTTGCCAAACGAGAGAGAATCATTCCACTTTTTAAAAAATCGAAACTACATAAAGCATAACAATGTTTGGGAAAGCATTCTTATGAGGCAAAACCATAGTGAAAGCCAATGGTTGATAAATGTGAACTTCCTAATAGTGGATAGCAGTTGGAGAGTACAGGAACAGTGAGAGGCACAACCACAGTTGACACTACTGGTAATGCTCTGTTGCTCAAACTTGGTTGTTTATTTAATTAATTAAATTGTTAAAAAATAAATAAAAACTCATTACAATTAGGAAAATTTTCGAACTCTACCACAACCTGCAAGGATTTGTTTATCTTGGCCTCTTTTTACTTCTATAGTTTTATTGCTGCCAGTCTAACACTTATTTATCATTTTCTAAACAGTCTGGCCTTCTTTAAGTTCCTCAAGTACTCCAAAATTTCTCCACCTCAGTGCTTTTTCCACTATGCCTTCCTCCCAGAAACTTTAGTGATAAAGATTGAGGAACATGTGTCCCTGAGAAGTATAAAAAGGCCCCTCAGGTGAAACTCCGATGAAGACACTGCCCATCAATGTTTAACCATTATACTCCATTTAATTTAACAAGTTTGAGAGCCATTAGTCATGGGTGTCTGGACAAGTGCAAAATGGACCATGTAGCAAGGGGAGTTTCATGCCATATTTCCTAGGTTATTCCTGTGAGACCGAGGATAGCAAAGTTTCATTTAAAAAAACAAATCCCAGAAGGTAAATCGAGTCCAGTACTTTGTACCTTTGGATATTTGTATCCTGCTTCGCTTTAAAGCTCAGGATGAAGACTGTGCTCCAAAGTCATGTGTACTGCCAACCTTCTACCAATGCACTGTGAGCTGTGATGTATAAGAGCCTTGGCCATGGCTGGGTCAAGATCTTTCTGGAGAAGCATTGCAGTAATTAGAATAGAAAAGTTAGAAATTAAAATGAAAAAAATCTTATGAATAGTTTTACCTCTGAGATTGTGTAACTATGTGATGATGAACAGGTGAGTATGGGAAGTTTATAAAATGAATTAAGTTGTTCTAAGTGAAAACCCATCCTAACTCTTTTATATGTTACTCATTTACTTACCACAAGAAAAATTTAAGGTCGATTTTGACTGCATTAATTAATGAAATGACTTAATCGTAACATCAAGGAAATTTTCTTTTCAATTATAGTCGACATTCAATATCGTTTTATATTAATTTCAGATATACAGCATAGTGGTTAGACATTTATATAATTTATGAAGTCATCCTCCCGATAAGTCTGGTACCCACCTGGCATCATGTGTAGTTATAAAAATATTATTTACCATATTCTCTATGCTGTATTTTACATCCTCATGACTATTTTGTGACTACCAATCTGTGTTTCTTACTGCCTTCACCTTCTTTACCCAGCCCCACAATTCTCTTCCATCTGCAAACCATCGATTTGTTCTCTGTATCTATGACTCTGTTTCTGTTTTGTTTGTTCATTAATATTGTTTTTTAGATTTGTCATATAAGTGAAATCGAATAATAAGTGAAAGTCAATGTGGTATTTGTCTTTCTCTGACTTATTTCACTTAGCATTATATCCTCCCTGTTCATCCATTTTGTAGCAAATGGTAAGCTTTCATTCTTTTTTATGACTAAATAATATTTCATTGTATATATGTGATACATCTTCTTTATCCAATGGTCTATTGATGAGCACTTAGGTTGCTTCCATATTTTGGCTATTGTAAATAATGCTGCAACAAATATAGGGGTGCATATACCTTTTCAAATTAAGGTTTTGTATTTCTTTGGATAAATATCCAGAAGTGGGATTGCTGAGTCATATGATCATTCTAATTTTAATTTTTTGAAAAATCTTTCTCCATATTTTTCCGCATAGTGGCTGCACCAATTTGCAATCCAACCAACAGCTCATGAAGGTTTCCTTTTCTTCATATCCTCACTAACACTAGTTATTTGTTGATTCATTGATGATAGCTATTCTGACAGGTGTGAGATGATATCTCATATGGTTTCAATTTGCATTTATCTGATAATTAGTGACATTGAACATCTTTTCTTACTTATTGACCCATCTGTATATCCTCTTTGGATAAATGTTTATTCAGGTCCCCTGCCCATTTCTAAATTGGATTGGTTTTTCACTGTTAAGTCGTATGAGTTCCTTATACATTTTTAGATATTAACCCCTTATTGAATGTATCAGTGGCAAATATCTTCTCCCATTCAGGTTTCTTTTTTGTTTTGTTGATGGTTTTCTTTGCTGTGCAAAAATTCTTTAGTTTGATATAATTCCATTTGTTTATTTTTTCTTTTGTTTTTCTTGCCTGAGGAGACATATCCAGTAAAATATTACTAAGTAATGTCAGAGTTTACTGCCTATGTGTTCTTCTAGGAGTTTTATAGTTTTGGGTCTTACGTTTAAGTCTTTAATCCATCTAGAGTTTATTTTTGTATATTATGTAAGAATGTGGTCTAGTTTCATTTCCTTGCATGTATCTGATCAGTTTTCCTAGCACCATTTATATCTTTAACCCCATTGTATATCCTTGCTTCCTTTATCATAGATTTTTTTTTACCATGTAGGTGTGGGTTTATTTTTGGGCTCTCTATTCTGTTCTGTAGATCTATGTGTCTGTTTTTATGCCAGTACCATGCTGTTTTGATTACCATAGCCTTATAGTTTGATATTAGATTGCATGATATCTCCAACTTTGTTCTTCCTCAAGATTGCTGTGTCTATTCTAGGCCTTTTGTGGTTCCATGTAAATTTTAGAATGATTTGTTCTAGTTCTGTGAAAAAAATGCCATTGATACTTTGATAGAGATTGCATAGAATCTGTAGATTGCTTTGTGTAGCATGGATATTTTAACAACGTTGATTCTTCCTATCCATGAGCATGGTATGTTCTTCCACTTTTTGTTATCTTCTTCAATTTTCAATCTTTTTAAAAATTTATTTATTTTAATTAGTTTCAAGTATACAGTACATTGGTTAGACAACTATACAGTTCATAAATGCTTCCTCACTCCCCTGACCTTCCACATAGCCAAAGTATTAATGCTAACTGCATTCCCTATGCCGTGCACTCCATCCCCGTGACTATCCATCAGCTACTAATTTGTACTTCTCTAACCCTTCACCCCATTCTCTCAGCCTCCCAACACACCTCTCCTCTGTCCATCACCAAACTATCTACTATATTTGTAAGTCTGTTTTTGATTAGTTTGTTCTTTTTATTCCTTAGATTCCTAATTTTCCAAGTATGGGTATTTTACCCATATAAGTGAAATCATATAGTGATTATTGTTCTCTGTCTGACTTAAATAACTTCTAGGTCCACCAAAGCAATATTTTTCCATCCCTTTCCTTTTAGTCTGTGTGTGTCTTTTAATCTGAAGTGAGTCTCTCGTAGGGAGCATAAGTAGGGGTCTAGTTTTCTTATCCTTTCAGACACTCTATCTTTTGGTTGGAGCACTTAATTATTTTCCATTAAGGTACTCATTGATAGGAATGTACTTATTACCATTCTTTATTCTTGTTTTTGACATGATTTTTTTCTTCTTAAAGAAGGCTCTCCAACATTTTGTGTAATACTGGCTTGGTGGTGATACATTCATTTAGTTTATTTTTGTCTGGGAAGCTCTTTATCTGTCCTTCAACTCTAAATGATAGCCCACTTGATCGTGGTGTATAATCTTTTTAATATGCTGTGCTTATAGTTGCCTCAAAAGGCCCACACCAGAAACTGAGGCCAACTACCTCCAGTTTGAGTCTAGGCACGGCTCAGCAAGAAGCACCTGATAGCTAAGGATACACCTGGATGTGGCTTGGGTGAAGCCTCCAGTAGGAGGAGGTGGATATTCAGTGAATCCTCTGGGTGGAGTGACCTCTATTATCCAGTTTGATGAAGTCAAACTTCATCAAACTGGATAATAGAGGTCACTCCACCCAGATAATACCAGCACTGTCTCTGTGCACTGGGAGTGGGGAGGGCTCAAGAGGGAACAATGGATACCATGGGCACCTCTGTACAGATTGAGTCTTGCTTAGGCCCTTACTCCGACAATGTTCTCTGTAAATCCTTGGTGCCCCCTTGTGCAGCCAAAAAGGCACTGATGCTCAGAGTGAGCAGGTCGATTACCATGAACATCCGTTCATGGACGCAGCCCCTTTAAGAGGCTTCTGCTGCTGCTGCTGCTGCTGCTGCTGCTGCTGCCGCCACAGCCTTCCTCTCATTCAGCTGCTTGAGACCTGGCAGCCCCGCATCCTTGCCCCATTGTACCTTCTGCCTGTGCAGAGTGATTTTTTTAATTTCTCTCTAGTTGTGTGGCCTATTTATTTAGATCCCAGGCAATTTTTCCTTGCTGCTTGCTCCTTGTCTCCATCAGAACTTTGATTTGGTCGCCAGAGGGATGAACAGCGCCTCTATCATCTATGCCATTTTTTTTCCTCTCAATTTGCAATCTTCAATGTCTTCTAATTTTCCAAGTATAGGTGTTTTACCTCTTTGGTTAAATTTATTCCTAGATATATTTTTGATGCAATTGTAAATGAGATTGTTTTCTTAATTTCTCTTTCTGATAGTTTATTATTGGTATATAAAAATGCGACTGATTTCTTTATATTAATTTTGTCCTGCTACTTTACTAAATCATTTATCAGTTGTAGTAGTTTTTTAGTGGTATCTTTAGGGTACTCTCTATACAGTATCATGTCATCTGCAAAAAATGACAGTTTTACTTTTTTCTTTCCAATTTGTATACTTTTCATTTCTTTTTCTTGGCTGGTTTCTGTGACTAGGATGTTCAATACTGTGTTGAAGAAAAGTGGCAAAAATGGACATCCAAGTTTTGCTACTAATCTAAAAAAATGAAACCCTTTTAGCTTTTCCCCTTTGAGTACGATGTTAGCTTTGGGTTTGTCACATACAGCCTTTGGTATGTTGAGGTATGTTCCCTCTATTTTTACTTTGCTGAAAGTTATCATAAATGGATGCTGGATTTTGTCAAATGCTGTTTTTGCATCTATTGCTACAATAGTATGATTTTCTTGAAAAGATAATATAATTTTTATCTTTCATTTTGTTTATGTGGTATATCAGGTTAATTGATTTGTGGATATTCAACCAACTTTGCATAACAGGAATAAATCCCACTTGATCATGGTGTATCATATTTTTAATGTATTGCCAAATTGGGTTTGCTATTTTTTATTGAAGATTTTTGCTTCTATGTTCATTGGGGATATTGCCTATAAGTTTCTTTTTTTGTGGTGAGTTTGTCTGGTTTTAGAATCAGGATAATGCTGGCCTCATAAAATTAGCTTGGGAGACTTCTCAACTCTTTGATATTTTGGAATAGTTTGAGAAAGATAGGTGAAATTCTTCTTTGAATGTTTGGCAAAATTCACCTGTGAAGCCATTTGGTCCAGAACTTTTGTTTGAGAGTTTTTTGATTACTAACTCATTTTTGATAGTAGTTATCAGTCTGTTCAGATTTTCTCTTTTTTCTTGATTCAGTCTTGAAAGATTGTATGTGTCTAAGAATTTATTCATTTCTTCCAGATTGTCCAATTTGTTGGCATGTAATTAATCCTTTGTATTTCTTTGGTTTCTATTTTCAGTTCTCTTTTTTTATTATATTCATTTGGGTTCTCTCCTCTTTTTTTATTGATGAGTCTGGTTAAAAGTTTATCAATTGTGTTTATCTTTTCAAAAAACCAGCTTCTGGTTTCATGATCTTTCGTATTGTTTTTTAGACTCTATTTTATGTATTTCTGCTCAGATCTTTATTATTTCCTTTCTTCTACTCCTCTTGAGGATTTTGCACCCTAGATCCTTTAAGAGTAAGGTTAGATTATTGATTTGCAATTTCTCTTGTTTCTTGAAGTAGATCTGCACTGCTAAGAATTTTCCACTTGGAACTGCTCTAGCTGTATCTCATAGGTTTTGAGTCATTATGTTTTTATTTTTATTTGTCTCAAGGTATCTTTTGATGTTTTCTTTTAGCTCATTGTTAACCTATTCATTGTTTAATAGCATGTTACTTAGCCATATGTTTGCGTATTTTTTAGTTTTCTTCTTATAATTGATGTTAGTTTTACATCATTGTGGTGGGAGAAGATATGTGATATGATTTTAATCTTATTAAATATATGGAGACTAGTTTTGTGGCCTAACATGTGGTCTATCCTGGGAAGTGTTCCATGTGCACTTGAAAACAGTGTATATTCTGCTGCTTTGGGGTGAAATGCTCTAAGAATATCAATTAAATTGATCTCGTCAAGCATGTCATTTCAAGCTGCTATTTGCTTTTGATTTTACAACTGGTTGATCTATTTATTGATGTCTGTGGTGTGTTAATGTCTTGTACAATTACTGTATTATGTCGATCACTCCCTTTATGTCCATCAAATGAATTTAGGTGCTTTTAGGTTGAGTGCATAAATGTTTACAAGAGTTATAGCCTCTCGTTGGATTGATTTCTTTATCATTATGTAGTGTATGTCTTTATCTCTTGTTATAGCCTTTGTTTCAATGTCTGTTTTGTCAGATATATGTATTGCTACCCAGCCCTTTTTCCATTTGCATTTGTATGACATATCTTTTCCCATCCCCTTTCAGATTGTGTGTGTCTTTCAACCTAAAATGGATCTCTTGCAGACAGCATATGTATATGGGTCTTGTTTTCTTATCCATTCACCCACCCTTTGTCTTTTGATGGGTGAACATTTAATCCATTAAAAATTAAAGTAATAATTGGTAGGTATGTAGTTTTTTCATTTTGTTATTCATATTTATGGTGTCTTCTTCTTCTTCTTCTTCTTCGTCTTCTTCGTCTTCTTCGTCTCCTCCTCCTCCTCCTCCTT
This sequence comes from Pteropus medius, assembly GCF_902729225.1. Taxonomy (NCBI): domain Eukaryota; kingdom Metazoa; phylum Chordata; class Mammalia; order Chiroptera; family Pteropodidae; genus Pteropus; species Pteropus medius. The sequence goes on along the minus strand of NW_024352787.1, from coordinate 15,936,822 downwards.
CTCCTCCTCCTTCTCCCCGTCTTCTTCCTCCTTCCCCTTCCTCTCCTTTCCCCCTCTCCCTCTTCCTTTTCCTTTTCCTTCACCCCTTTAACATTTCTTGTAATACTGGTTTGGTGATGATGAATTTCTTTAGCATTTTCTTGTCTGGGAAGCTCTTTATATCTCCTTCAATTTTAAATAACTTTGCTAGGTAGAGTAATCTTGGTTCAAGTTCCTTGTTTTTCTTCACTTTGAATATTTTGTGGCTATCCCTTCTGGTCTGCAAAGTTTCTGTTGAGAAATCAGCTCTTATTAGAGCTTCCTTGTAAGTAATCAATTGTTTTTTCTCTTGCTGCCTTTAAGATTCTTTCTTTGTCTTTAACCTTTGGTATTTAATTATGATGTGTCTTGGCATGAACTTCTTCAGATTCATCTTCTTTGGGACTCTCTGCACTTCATGAACTTGTGTGTCTATTTTCTTCTCCAGGTTAGAGAAGTTGTCAGTCATTATTTCATCAAATAAGCTCTCAACACCTTGCTTTCTCTCTTCTCCTTTTGATAGTCATATGGTGTGAATGTTATTATGCTTGATGTTTTCCCAGTGGTCCCTTAAATTATGCTCATTTTTTAAAATTCTTTTTTATTTTTGCTCTTTTCATTCTGTTTTTTGTTGTTGTTGTTGTTGTTTGTTATCTTGTCTTCCAAATCACTGATTTGATCCTCTGCTTCATCTAATCTGCTGTTGATTTCTTCTAGTGTATTCTTCATTTCAGTTATTATAGTCTCTATTTCTGACTGGTTCTTTTTTATGTTTTCTATGTTTTTTTATGTTTACTATCTTTTTGTTGAAGTTCTCACTGAATTGATCTATTTTTTTCCATAAGTTTATTGAACCTCTTTATAACCAGTTTTTGTTTGTTTGTTTGTTTTTGTTGTTTGTTTGTTTGTTTTAGTATATGTGCTGTTGAAGCAAGCACTATAACCAGTGTTTTGAACTCTGCATCTGGTGCATTGCTTGTTTCCATTTTGTTAATTCCTTTTCTAGTGTTTTCTCCTGTTCTTTCATTTGGTACTTTTTTCTTTTTCTTTTTTTTTTTTTGTCTCCTAGTTTTGGTTGTCTCCCTGTATTTGTTTCTATGTATTAAGTATACCTGCTACGTTTCTCAGTCTTGGCAGGCGGGCCTTAGGTAGTAGCTGTCTTGTGGTGCCATTGGCACAGTCTCCCTGGTCACCTGAGCCTGGTACTCCAGGAGTGTTCCATGTGTGAATTGTTTTTGCCTTCCTGCTGAAATTGTTCCTTGATTGCTTTTTGCTCATCAGTGGGTGTGGTTTACCCTAAGGCTGATTGGCTGTTGAGGACTGGCTAAAACAACAGTAGGGGCTTACTCCATGGAGTGGGATTCACCCCAGCAGGGCTCTGGTGCCTGCTGAGACCACCCTTTGAATTTCCATTTATGAAGCAAATCGGTAGTGCTGTGTTGTTTTCTGAGACTGGCCACTGGGTTTGTTGGCTCTGGGACCTCTTGGAAGGGGCTTCAGTGCTGACCAAGTTCAGCTGCTGCCTGTTCTTGGCCTGGGGACAACTGAGAGGGGCTACAAAGTGATTTGCAATTGGTAGATGCCTGTGCTGGGTCCTGAGGCATGTGGGAGATGCCACACTGTGACCCAATGCCTGCTACTACTTGTGCCAGGCCTGGGACCACTTAGCACAACACACAAGGCATACTGAGATCAGTTTCCACCTGCCTGCCGTCTGCAGACTTTATGGACTTTTTAAAGAAAGCTTTCAGCATGGTCTATGACTGCCAGAGAGGCACAGCCACTGAAAGAGCAAGGACAGCATGTGATTTGGCGGGAGTAAGCATGGTGGAGCAAGTGATTTTCACCAGGTTAATGTAGATTCAGATTTGGATCCTGTCTGCCTTTGCAGGCAGTGCAAGTGGGTGATCAACACAGGGACAATGGTGGTACTAAGGCACAGAATTCAATTTCTCCTGGTATGTCTCTTGTTCCTTTCCAGCTGCTCTCCCTTTGCTGGAACTCAGGGTGAATGTATGTGAATGACTGAATCTGTGTGAGGGCCCTTTAAGAGGACATCTGGGTTTCCAGCCATCCTCCATCTCACTTGGAGGAAATCACCACTACATTGGGTTGGGTGGGGCATCAGGGAGTCAGCAGGCTGGGGCAAGTGGTGTTCACCAGGTTAATGCAGATTCAGATTTGACACCTGCCTGCCCCTGTAGGCTGTGTGTGGAGAGAGGTTAACATAGGAACATGGCTGCCCTCACCCCGAAGCCACACAGTTCAGTTTCTCCCCATATGTCTCTGTTGCCTTTTGAGCTGCTGTCTCTTCACTGGAGCTCACAGTAAGTACCAGTGAACCAAAGAGTCTGTGTGTGCGTGCTTTAAGAAGACATCTGGATGTCCAGCAACCCTTCATCTCACCAGGCCAGATCAGAATCACTGCTGATCTTCACAGCTATCTGTTGTGGGGACTACTCTTCCTGTCACTGGATCGCTGGGCTACAGCTCCCAGTGTCAGGCTGGGACTCTTTAGTGGGGACCTCTGCAGGGGAGATAGCCATCCTGATTCTCAACTGCCACATGTGGGGGTAAGGCCAGTCCATATCTGTCTCTGTCTCTCCTACTGGTCTCAACAGGGCCTCTTCTTTATATCTTTAGTTTAGGACTTCTGTTAAGCTAGTCTTCAGGTGGTTTTTTAGGTTGATTGCTCTATAATTTAGATGTAATTTTGATGTGGTTATGGGAGGAGGCAAGCACAATGCCTACCTACTCTGTCGTCTTGACCAGAATTTTAGGAACTTTTTTGAGATCAGGAAATAACAGACGTAGAATTCAAACACGTCTTCCTAACTTCAACTGATGTTATATGTACTCCATCAAGTTGTTTCCTGTCATATCTTTAGGTCCTAAGTCTTCTCAGCCATCACAAAAAAAAGTGGAAGGAGGAAGGGGTTGATATCTTATGTCTCTTTCAGATTTTCAGACTTATCAATGGTACTGCTAATATCAATTCTGCATTCCTCAGCTTTTTCCATATGGTAGGAAAGACTCCTGAAAACATTCACTATGTTTTGACCTTATATATTTGCTTTTAGATCTCCAGACTATTGTTCTTCAAAGAAATTTGAAGAATAAGGATTTTTCCAAAAGTTGAAGTAAAATCCATAACATTTCAGTAAATTCTCTTTAATTTACAAATTCCTATTCTTGGTACAGACAAATGCCGAATGAAGTTTGGCTGCCTCACATACGGAATGGTAGAACACTCACAGAAATGATCAATGGAATATGTCAAGGTCAGATGTATTAGTAGCTTAAATAACACACATTTATTATTTCACAGCTTCTGTGAGTCAGGGTTCCAGATATGGCTTAGTTGGATCTCCTTCTTAAGATCTCACAAAGCTACAATCAAGATGTTACTTGGGCTGCATTTTCATCCAGAGGCCCTACTGGAAAAGATTCAACAACAAAATACACAGCCAAATGATTCATTAAATGTCCATGCAAAATAAAAACAATTCACATATGCCAGATTTTACAAATGGTACCTTTTATACACCAATTTTTTTAAAGCTACTAAAGATGTACCTTAGGAAAACAAAGGATTGTACCCAAAAGAGGAGAATATGAAATTTAGGAAACCATGGACTTAACACGAAAAGCAGGTCCCAGGACAAGAGCTGTGTTGCAGACTCTGTGTAGGAATGCATTTGCAAATCTCCCAAAATTCCCTCAAGGGATCACTGAATACAGTGGAGTCATTTAGCCATAAATTTCTAGCAGTGGTACATATGACATTTCTAGTGTCTGAAACTTCCCTGGCAAAAGGGACTACAATGAAAAGAACTGACGCTATTTAGAAACCTTCAAAAGTTAAGCATAGAAATAAAACACAGAAATTTGGCTTCCTGCCTATAATCTTCAATCACATCTGAATTCTAGCGAAAAGATACAAACTATACTCAGTAATTGAATGCTAGTTTGATAAATAAACTGTTTTATCACTTCTTTTAACTTTAGAAAAGAAACATATTTAATTTTCAAAGAGAAAGTGAAAAAGATGCTGCCTATGATTTATAGTAAAGTAATAGTTGTGTAAATGTTAATTTCCTAAAGTAATGAGCTGAGTTAAAGAGTTACATTTGAAAGTTACATAGCTACTTGAGTTGAAGAAGTAAGAGATATAGGGTAGGTGAAATTAATGCATGTATTCTAGGAGGAAATAAAAGATATACTTAGGTGGAAAATAAAAGCCAGCATTTAAAAAATCAGATATCTTAGATATGTGGAGACAAGCAAAAATAAAACTATAAAACATAATTGCTTCTACAATGTGCCTTAATGCCACTGAACCATGCACTTAAAAATGGTTAACATTTTGCCACAAAAAAAATTTTTTTTTTATTTTTTAATGCCAGTTTATGTATTTTTTTCACACTATATATACATAATTTTTTAACATTTTATTTTTTATTTCCCCCCGCCCTTCTGGTAACCACTAGTTCATTGTCCATGTCCATGAGACTCCGTTTCTTTGTCCTGCTCATTTGTCGCTTTTAGGTTTATATCCCACATATGTGATATCATGTGATTTTCTACTTTTTCTATCTGGCTTATTTCGCTTAGTATAATTATTTCAATGTCCATCCATGTTGTTGTAAATGGCAGTATTTCATCTCTTCTTATGGCTGAGTAATATTCCATTGTATATATATATACCACAACTTCTTTAGCCAGTCATCTATCGTAGGGCACTTCAGTTGATTCCATGTCCTGGCCACTGTGAATAAAGCTGCTATGAACATCAGTGTGAAAATATCTTTTCAGATATGGATTTTTAAGCCTTTGAGGTAAATATCCAGTAGAGAGATTGCTGGATCATATGGTAGGTCAATTCTCAGTTTTTTGAGGAAC